>NC_141143.1:39531562-39843562 GCF_053477565.2 Lygodium microphyllum
GTCCCTTCGTTGAACAATTTAGTGTCAGGAGATGCTATTCCATTCCTTTGTAATGACATCCAGAGTTCGATTGAACTTTCAGTGGCAGCTTGTGTTCAATAGCTATATGCTTCTTTCTATGAAGAATTGATGCAGTCCAAAGACCAGTTGCATAAGGCAACCACAGAGTTAGCATGTACTAAAGATACTCTTGCTGATCAAACCCAAATGATTGAGACGTAGAGAGAAGAAATATATTCTTTGAAGATTCAGTTAGCAGAAGCTCAGTCAAGGTCACTAGAGTCTCAGAGGAGAAAGAGAGGATGTCCAAAGAAGCTCAAGAGTTTCAGACTCTTTTAGATGCAAAACTCTCAGCTTTATAGTTTGCTCATAATACAGTGGAATCACAAGCTTCCCAGATTAAGCAGTTGCAAGACTAACTGGCATAGCCACGGTCCATTCCTCCAATCCCCAATGTTTGTATGATTCCTTCTATATCTCAACAGGACTTGGCAGTTCTCTAGAGACAGGCCACATTGTGTCTGTTGTTTCAAGATAAAGTGGAAATATTACACTCGAGGATGGATTTGTTATGGTCTACATTTGAGCACTTTTAGGTGTATGTTCCTCCGGACCATTCTTTCTTTGTTCACTATCAGTTGCAGAAGTTGGCCTTATGTATGAAGCTTTCAACGATGGATCTCCCTCTTCCAGAGGATGGTTGGAGTGGGGCTTGGTCTCCTGATTTGCTGATAGAAGTGGTCCGCATGGTTTTTGAAGATTCTGTGACGATGGATACCATGTTGCTATCTTACATGTATCTACGAGGTGATCTGTTGATTTCAGATGATGTAGATTTGGCCTGGTATATGGGGGATGTGGTTTTGCAAGCTGTCTTGTATGTCAACTATTTGGAGTTGAGGATAGATGACATGTTCCAGTGTTATTCTTCAAAAGTGGCTACTTGCCCTGACAATACATGGCATTCAATGATTGATTATGTGGCCGTGAATCAACGTCAAAATAGTGTTTCTACTTATGTGCAGAGCACTAACCAACTGAGGGTGGATCTCCTAGCTTATCTTTCCAAAAACCATCCATTTGATTCATCCTTCTTTGATGCCTACCATAGACGATCTGTTTTAGGTCCCTCTATTCCTAGTCTATTATACTACCAACAAATGGCCCATCGCTATGATACTTATCTTTCCATTTATCAAACCAACTCAGCAGCTATCTTACCTCTTCTTTTCCAACCTCAGGGTTTTCCTCAATTTCCTATATTTATGTATTGTTCTTTCATCGAAGATCGAGTCTTTTCCCCTTCACCATGTCCTTCTCCATCTGTCCATATACCTTCTACTTTTCTTGCTTATAAATTGACACCTTTTCTAACTGATTCACTTAAATTTTCAGCCACTCCTTCTTTAACTTATTCCTCCTTTTATGATTTTGCCTACCCATCTCTTCATCCTCTTTTACTTATTCCACTTCCATCTCCTGCCACTTCTATTTCTCAACCCCCTCTGTTGGTGTAATGAAAGAGACCTAACTGTCCTAACTAAGGGAAAGGAGAGAGAGAAGGACTACAGGAGAAGAGGGAGAGGAGAGAGAGAGGCAAGAAGAAGAGAGAGAAAGAGGGAAAAAGGAAGAAGAAGAAGAGGAAGGAGAAGAAGCCATGGAAGCTTGAGAAGGTGAAAAGAGAGTTTCTTGATAATTTCTGTGATGCCTCAAAATACCCTTTTACACCTTATATACTGTCAGTGTGACTGGTATGTTCCCATGCCATGTTCCCGTGATCCCCATTCATTACAAATCATCCCATCTCATAAAGTTTTTGTCCTAAAAAACAAGGGATGTGGTCATGTCCTCTAAGGGTGTGCTGTAGGAAATCAACCATAAATTTGTGTGAGAAACTCCGAATGGGACAATTGAGGTGTCTTTACGGAGCCCATGAGATGTACTTTCAACCCATGTGGGTGGGGTGGGGCTGCAATCAGGTCAGGACCAAAAGTATTACAAAATAGAGGGCTGTCTAGGAATTACTAGTGTGATGTCCCACATGGTATGGCTAGAGAAAAACAGCCATAACTTCCTCTAGGGAACTCTGATCGGGGCAAGTAAAGTGTTGGCATGGATCCCTCGAGGTGTACTTTCAGTCCATGTATGGGGAATGGGGCTGAAAATGGACCAGGACCAAAACTGGTGCAAAACAGTTGGCTGTCCAGACGTAGACTACAGCCCAAAACAGGTGTCATGGTTAAGTTCCAGCCTGTCCAAACGTAGACTATAGCCCAAAAGAGGTGTCATGGTTAAGTTCCAGCCAATACGGCCTCCTTGAGGTGTGGAAATTCATCAAAGATAGATGTTGGGTGCCAAGAGGCTTCCTTTATTGGTAGGCTTTGCCATTTGATCAAGTATTCATGTATGGAATAGGTGCGGAGTTGCTTTTCATGTTGCCCAATGATGGCTTCAGGAATATACTAGATAAGGCCCTCCTCATCTATGGGTGGTAGCTCCTCAATATGATCTTTGGGAGTGCCAATGAAAGGTTTCAATTGGCTCACATGGAAGACATCATGGATCTTAGTAGTGGGAGGGAGTTGGAGACGGTAAGCCAAGTCCCCGACCTTCTTAATGATTTTGTAGGGCCCATAGTAACGGTGTGCCAACTTGTTGCAAGAACCATCCTTTCGTGTAGCATAACGGGACTTGGGGACCTTGAGGAGTACCAATTCACCCTCTTGAAAGTCAAGAGGTCTTCTTTTTGCATCAGCATGGAGCTTCATGTGCTCTTGAGCCCTTTTGAGGTTTACCTTGCATTGTTGAAGTAAAGCTTGCATGCGGTGTCGAAGGGTTTTCGAAAGCAAAGTCGCGACCACAGAGGACCTTGACTAATTTCAGGATAGAAGATCAATCAAGCAAGATCAGGCTATGCAGCAGTAAACTCCAAACTCTTCATATTGAATGCAAAGATTGTTGATTTAACATACATCTGTTCAATAAACCTGCTTTTTTCTGTTGTTCAAATGCTTTCATGGAATCTATACTTTGGTAGGCTGACTTAGAACAGAATGGCCAATTAAATTCTAGTTTTGAGATCATGTAAACAAAGTCATTTGTAGTAAACGAAATAGTTTATAGCCACTTTCAAGAGAGCACCTTCTCTTTGAACCTTCCTTCTGATCATTCAATACAAATGTTGCTCCAAATAAAGTCATTCACTGCAGCAATAAGTGGCTTTTGTATATTAGCTACATCATTCCACCTTGAAGGAAAGGAGGACATATAGATGTCATCAGGATTCTTATCCTTCATCTCCTTGATATTTGCACCAGCTTTAAGTCCATGCCAAATGCAAAGAGGTCAGAGGCTTGCATCCTGTCTCTACACTATCTCTGCATAGGTCTGTACCTTGATCAGTTATTGCAGATCTGACTCATCCAACTTTAAAGACCATATAATAGATCCACCATCTGTTGTGTCATGGGTATCATGGGCTCTAAATGCTCCCTGCAATAGCACTAGGAATTTTCCAATAGGTCGAAAGCAACCTTCTGTATTGTCAGTTTATCTTTACCACTTCTGTATGCCTTAATAATACCAAGAGAGCCAAGAATTTGGCCACCAGTTGGAAAATCAGGACAAGCATCCGTTCTCCTCGCTATGCTCCCTCTTTTTAATGATGACTAGATGGATCAGGAGAACACATAGAGACAGCCGGAAGATCTGTGGAATTACGAAAGGGATGGAAGAAAAGTCTTCAAGGTATTAGCAACCATCTTGCAAACATACAACATGCCCTGAACATATGCCATAATCAAATTTTAACGAGCACACTCTGAATTCATGGGAGGCAAGCTTTCAAACGTTGAAAATATGCAAATCAACCCGATCATAAGCTCGTCGACTTCGTTGACTTCTCTCAGTTATGTGGACTGAGATTAACCTTCATGCTTCCTTCCCTTTTGCTTCGTCATTGTCTGCCAGTATCTTCTTTGTCTTCGTCCCGTCAGCTCCATACATCTTCCAAGTTACAGTTGCGATCTGGTCGGCTTCCTTCACTCTATGAATTTGCCCCCCTCTTCAATTTCAATTCCGTTAGCTTTTCTTCGTCTCGCCTTCTCTTCATAGCATTCGATCCTCTCCCCAAAATATCAACAACCTTTAGCTAGCATGGTTGAGATGGTTTGCTTCATGGCATCTTTGTTGTCAAGAGAGACCTCCTTCCCCTTGTGTGTCTTACCTACAGAGGCTATATGCAAAGGCCTTTTTTCTTGTTTCCATTCCCTGCTTTTTCTTCCCCCCAGGGGCCTACAACATGCCCCCATTTTTTACCAGAAAAGTGGCCCCCCCACTATAGCAGCAGATTTTTCGAGAGCCAAGAATTTTTGGTGGATTGCTTTTCTCCCATATCATGTCGAATGACCAATTCTGAGCTCCCACTAAGTGCCTTGAAACGTGAAGCTACCAAATCACTTGGTAAAGATAAGTTCATTCACTTTAGACAGCTACTTGGAGTGATGCAGATGATTTGAGTTTTGTTTTGAGCTTGAGGGGGAGTGTTAGAAGTCAAGCTCACTTCAGTCTGTCTTTATGAGTGACCGACATCTGTGACAGGTAGTGTGTGTGTACAGCTGTCTCCATGTGACTACATTGAATAAGTTGGGTGTGTAGTTAGTGACCTGACTAGAGTTAGTCAGTTAGGTCTACACCTAGTCTAGTTTACTTTTACACTGTGTTGTGTACTTCTTAGTTAGTTCTTTAATAATGAAGAAAACATAATGAGAGCCTAAAGGCTCATGGATATGTAGTATTTCCTGTCTCTCTCTCCCATCTTTGAACACTATAATGTCTCCAAGCATGTGATCTAGCCCTACTTCCTAGGATGCATAGGCAAGATATCTAGCTCCAATCTTATCTTTGACCATTCTTAGCAATAAAAGTGGGTGAAATTCTCCTAAATTGTGTTCAAAGAAAGGTTTGATTGGGTCTAGGCTAGTACCTTATTTCTTTGGGTGATTATAGTCACAATTCATTGACCCAGCATTAGCTCCCCATATGGTCCTTGGTCTACCATCTATATATTCATGTAAATTTTTACATTCAATTCCCAATCTTATCAATTGCAGTTGTCACCTCACTTTACTTGCAAGTATTGTGTGAATAATTGCCAAGATGTGTTGCAGGGTGGAAATCTAAGGTGTTAACTTAGTGCATTGTGCTTGATCTCTAGGATTTGGTGACATACACTAGAAGAGAATTGACAAATAGCGACAATCATTTTCGATGAAAAACAATGGTGACATCGCTATAGGAAAAAAAAATCACTGAAAACCCGAGCGTAGCATTTTGTTGCATATAGTTCAAGAGAGAGTGAGAGAGATTGTGGTTTTGGGAGAGGGAGATGGAGAGAGAGAATGAGAGAAAGAGAGAGAAGGAGAGATTCTCACGGCCACCGCCCTACATGAAAAAAAGAGAGAAGTGCACGAGGGAGAAAGAGGGGACATCATGGAAGAGGAGACAAAGAATCCATCCTCGGGCCTTTGTGGTAGGTAAATTGCCTCTTATTGCTGTGTTCTTGTGCTTTCTTCTTTTCTTTTGTTTTTTTTCTTGAGGATGAGATGCATTGAGAGAGAAAGAGAGGAAAGGAGAGAGGGATAAGAAGGAAGGAAAAGGAAGAGAGAATGAGAGAAAAAATAAAAGATAGAAAAGAAAGAAAGAGAGAGAGAAAGAAATAAAGAGAGGGAGAGAGGAGAATGAGTGAGAGAAACAATGAGAGGGAAGAGAGAAACAATGAGGGGGCGGCAACAAAGAAAGAGAACGAGAGAAAGAAAGAGAGGGGGGAGAGAAAAAGAAACAAAGAGTGAAGGAAGAGGTGGATAAAAGGGTGAAGTAAAGAGAGGAAGGAGAGTGAAAAAAAGAGATAGCTAGAAAGAGAAGGGGAGAAAAATGGACAAAAAGAGAGGTAGAGAAAATAACAAATAGAGAGTGAGAGAAAGAGAGAGAAAAATGGAAACAACGAGAGAATTAGAGAGAACAAAATGATAGAAAGAGAATGGAAGAGGGAGAAGAGAGGCACAAAGAGGGGTGGGGAGAGAGTCTTTCAATGTCTTGTTTTATGATTTTTTAATTTTCTATCTTTGATTTTGATTTTAACAAGATGCGTCAAGTGCAAGTGGAGAGGAAACGAGAGAAAGACATAGAGAAAAGAAGGGAGGGAAAGGAAAAGATAGAAGAAGTGAGAGTGGGGAGGGAAGATGGGGGAGGTAAATAAACATTTATAAAAAGAGAGGGGGAGAGACAAGCAAAGAAGGATGAAGGGAGGCAAATAAAAAAAGAAAATGAGAAAGAGAACCAAAACCTATTGTAATGTAGACCAGATGGAAAATGATGATAGTCATGATATCCAAGATTGCGAGGCATATCTTAATCAGTGTATCCCATGTCCTTGCTCTAATGGAAGCTGGCAACCAAATGAAATCATTCCTTGTCTATAGAACACGTACCACGCTTCGACAAGTTCCAATTGGAGGTCATTGATTGGGCAATCTCAAACTTCAATCAAATGGTAAGAAAAGTGTGTATCAATCATGTCTTACATTCGCAAACTAATTGAATATCATATACAAAAACATTAGACGTACCCATAAAATTTATATAGTGAGGTGATGCCTCATCCTAAGGAGAAATGCACCTATTGCAACCAATTAGAAGAGTTTGTGGGTGTGCGATGGATGGAGTGCCTAAACCAATGCACTAGTTGGAAGGCATGACTCAGTGTACATACTCGATACCACAGGAGATAGTCAGCCTTTCTGACCTTCCTCTAATCTTGGAGCCTGAGATGGAGACAATGATCGATGCATTGATGTCCATGGATGCTGAGTCATTTGATCCGCTAAGAGAGGAAGTGTCCATACCATTATATGATGGGTGCGGAGTATCTTGCACGAAGACACTGCTTGCACTCCTAAGTGTGCACGTAAAATATGGGTGGAGCAATGTGAGTGTGACCGAGTTGTTTAGGTACATTCTACGTACGATTCATTGGTCATTTGAACTTCATTATAAAAAAATTGTGCTTTTTCAAGGTGTTTTATGATTTTTTTTCAAGTTTCTAAAGTATCATATATTACCACCTGTAAATACGATGCATGATTCTCGTGATGATGTGCGACATGTTTTACAAAATCTTTTGGTATGGACTACAACAACTTCCATGCATAAGTCAACCATTGCATGCTATTTCCAGGAGACTACATGACTATGGAGACATGTCCAAAGTGTGGTGCTCATAGGTATCGACAAGACTTGGAAGGGAAAACCATCCTTTAGAATGTTCTTAGACAATTTTCACTTATATCGCGTATGCGTCACATGTTTCATACATTGGGCATGGCAAGCTTGACAATGTGGCATACGTAGAATAGATCCATAGATGGAGTCCAATGAATATCACTAGATTTATGCACATGGAGGTAGATTGACTCTACCTTTCAAGGCTTTGCATGAGAGCCAAGGAATCTTTGGCTCGGTCTCGCTTTGGATGATGTAAACCCATTTGGTATTCACTCAACTTCTTACAGTGTGTGGCATGTAGTCCTTGTTAATTGTAATATCCCACCATAGCTTTCTACGAAGAAAAGACACCTGATCCTTAGCATGCTCATTCTTCGGCACTACAAATTCAAGAATATGGATGTCTATCTCCGTCCATTAGTTGACGAGCTCAAGATTTTGTGGGAGGAGGGGGTCATTGTGGAAGATATGAGCAAGTGCGATGGTCGACGGTCCACCAATATATGAGCCATTCTCATGTTGACCATTCATGACTTTCTGGGATTCGGGGAGTGCTTAGGTAAGTAGGCTTCCATTCTCGCTGTTGGTGATATCTAACATCGCTCGTTCAAGTTTTTGTTAAGTAAATAGGGGTATTGGGATAGGTCTGGTTACCTCAAGTTATCATGCATGTCCATTGTGTGGGCCACACTTAGACTCCCGAAGGTCATGAACTAGGAAGAATATTGTATATCAAGGACATGCCGCTTTCTTATCGGAGGGTGATGAACTGAGGGAAGGTTTTCTTGGATGACCTCCAGCATGAATGAACGCTCAAAGCTGGTACAAGTTGAAAATGGTCCACATAGAGCCACATCCAAACAGAATGTGGCTGTTCTCGGTTTTCTACGAGTTCTCATATTTAACCCACTTAGAAATCAATCACTTGTTGGATCCCATGCATATTTTCAAGAATGTGAGTAGAATATTATGGGACCATATCACAGGAAAGAGAGACACTGCAAGGGAATGAATGGATTTGAAGGAGGTAGGCAAGATGGAGGCGCCTTTTGCCACAGGCGGCGAGCACTAATGGTCACTTGCAACTACCTAACACTCCTTGGGTTCTGTCCACTAAAGAAGAGGGCATTGTGAAGCAAATTATCAGGTCTATCCATACCCTAACGGATATGATGCGTTCCATCAGATCCACTTTTTCTAAAGACAACCAACTATCAGGGCTACAATCCCACAATTGGCATAAGATATGCCAGGTTTTTTCTGGCCTCGATTGTAAGTGGCCTACATATTTTGCTATTTAGTATCTAGTTGATGTTCGTAATGCTTCTTCATTTGTGGTAGTTTGTACTACCAATCTTGATCGCAGGATGCCTCACTCCAAAAATACATAGGGTGATTTACAAGTTTTTGAATTTAGTACAACGGATCTCACAAAAGGAGATCAACACATCCTCTATTGAATTCGCAAGGCGAGGAGCAATGGAGATGGTCTGTCTCTTTGAGAAATACCTACCCACCACCAGCATGCTCATGATACAAACCCACCTCCTAGTGCATCTTGTAGATGAAGCCAAGATTGAGGGACCCGTCCACATGCAATGGATGTTCTTCTTGGAGCGCTTTATGAAAACCCTAAAAGGCTTTCTATGACAATGAGCTCAGTCAGAAGGTAGCATGGTTGCTAAAGGACAATGATAGATTGACCGGAGATGTGGTGGTTGGAAATGAGGTAGAAAAAAGGATGGATGTTGCAATGGAGAAGAAAGTGAATCATTTTTGTATATTACATCATGCATCCATGGAGATATGACTTGCTAGATACGAGCAGGTTGGGAAAGATCGAGAAGAAGCGCAATCAAAATTTTGATGCAAAATGCAACATCGACCGATGGTTACATGGAGCTTTGATATCGCAACTTCTCGCAAAGGGTTGGAGGTCTCTATTGAGGAGTTGGAATTATCGAGGGGATGTAGTCCGAAGGTGACTGCATGTTTTACAAGCTATCATATCTAGATTTTATATGTGACAACTAATCTAACTATTTCAATGTACAATACAAAATCTATAGTGCGACTTGGTTGCATGGGCGACGTTTCTGCTTTGAGTGCATCGAAAAAATGCACTTCACAATAGATTATGGTGTCATGACAAAGTTCAAGCAAGAGAGCCAACAACGAGCCATAGATCCAAACACCATTATAAATGAGATTGAGTATTTTGGGAACGTGCAAAGTGTTATCTCAATGGATTACCTTAGCTTCTCCATGTTCATATTTGATATATGGTTCAAAGTGGTATTGGAAGTAGTTGGGGAAACCATTTGACGAGGTCGATTTGGATTTTTGAAAATAGATTATGAGAAAAGATAGATGGATCTACATGACATGTTTGTCTTCTTGACCCATTGTGAATAGGTGCATGAATTTTTTTAAAAAAAAATTCACAACACAGAATAGTTACAAATGTTGAATCACTTTTATATATGATTTTGAATAGGTAATTTTCCATCCAAACCCGTGACAACCTCGATGGTGGTTTGTTGTGCCATCAGCTCCTCGAAGTAAAAGAGTATATGATGAAAGCAATATTCCCAGTGTAGATGAGGAGAGTATGGAGGTGGAGGGGTCGATATTGCAGAGGATGGAGGTGGAAGAGGTATTGGAGCATGTAGAGGAGGTAGATTCAGGTAACGATGAACAAAAGACAGGAGGCAAGGAATTCTTTGAGAGAATGAAGTGGAATCCTCCTTCTAGTGACCTATCTATAGACCTTCCAGTATATGCGGAGTTGTGCCAGGAGATTGACATGGGACTATAGGCTAGGTCATACTTGTTGCATTTGCCTACTCAATTCATTGATGAATAACTTTTAAGGGTACTTTAGAATATGCATTTTAAGTAGCATCATTGTTTTAAGAGTTATATTATCATGCTTAGCTTAAATATTTATATTGATTATGCTAACATCATTTTTTGCATGTGCAAGTTACCTTTGACAATATTAGAGTAGGATGAGTCGAGGGATGAGCAACGAGGAGTTGCCCAGGAGATATTGACACTTATGTCTCCAGATCAAATGGCCTGATATGGTGGACCAAGAGCTATCTCGGACACCATCAGGCCGTTTTATGAGATATACTTTGACACGCTGTGATGCTTTGGTTTCTTGTAGACGAGGTTGATGCTCTAGAATAGGCCTGGATGGAGGGAGTGGTTCTGGGGGGTGATATGGAGATGTGGATTATGTGAGCCCGCGGTTGGCTCCAAATAAATATGCTACTCCTTGCTCTTGTATAGATTCTAGAGAGGGTGGCTCAAGTGGGTATTGTGGAGACACTGATGCAATGTCTCCATCTTGTCATTTTGGTGGAGGTGTGCCACCTCTAGGATTTGTTACACCTGTGGAAACATCTACTCCAGTGACTCTACCTTTTACTCCCTATGTGTGCTACTCCAAGAGATACTACCCTCATTGGTATCTCGGATGTACAGGGGTCTCCTAGTTATGCCCAGGAGCGTGGTTGTAGGTGGGGAGAGTTCACACCTTAGACGTACCCCAGAGGGGTATGGATACCTTATAGATGACATGATAGGTGTTATGATCATGAATGATGAGGGGAGGAGGGTGATGTCTAACATGAGAGAGTTTTTCCAAAAAGTTTCTCGGCACAATATCTTGGACCATTAGAAGAATATACCCAAGGGGAGCAATGACTATATAGTGGCATCCTTGCACGATGAGTTTCCGATACCTACCACGATAGAGAGGTTTTTCATTGGGTGGATGATGGGGTGTCACATGGACGATCCGGCCAATGCAAGATATTCAAGAGTGGTGCCTCAAAGCCTAAGTGGCTAGATGCAAATGATTGGTGGAGACTTAGGGAGGAGGTTACATATTCTCTAGGACATTGCCAACATCAGCAGAAGTGGGAGGCAATGAGGGCACGATTTGAAGGCATGGATCGTGCATCAACTGGGAACTGGCACGGCCACAAGTCTTATCTGGAGGACTTTGTAATTTTTTCTTTTGTTCTTCTCGCTTTCTTATTTGCAATATCACTTTTACTGACAATCGTGTTTCTAACAGTTGTATTCCATTTTCCTTTTGTAGCACTCCATCACAAACCACAATTCCACTGTCTTGGAGGCTTGATATGCAAAGAGACATAGTCTCACTACACTCGTTGATATTACATGCAGTGGCCTACTAAGTCAATCATCTTTCTTGTCCATAGTTACTATTTTTTTAAAAATGTAATATGTATGGTGGACTGCTGTGTAGTCGTTCATTTTGTTGAATTTTTTCGATGCTCCTTTGCATCATCGGGATGAGCTTTCTGATGGTGAGCATCTATAGCTTGCACTTGGATTCGTGGAGCAACATCCCTCTTCTTTTTTGGTCCTGTGATTTGTGCAGGCATCTTCCATGTACTATTCCTTAGATGTACTTATCATCCTTTGTGTCTTGCGATAATTACAAATAGAATTTCATTTTAGTTTTGGCTCTCCTCTTTCTGTGTTCTTGTACTTATTCTATGTATCAGTCTTGTGGGTTGAAGTACATTTTTTGCGCGCAACTTGACAACCATTGCGTACCCAACATGTAATTCATTTGTAGAATATTATCCAGGACATGGTGCTATTGCCTTGCCACAAAATTTATTCTTCCCATAACCGTTGCTATCAATGTCGCTAATGTCCTACATGTGTCGCTATTGGTGTCACAATTTACATCAGAAATTTTCGCTATTTGCATCGCAAAAGCGACAAAAATAGTGTTTTGCATCACTTTGAACATTGGTATGAGGCATGTATCTTGTAGTGATACCTTTTCATTATCAAAGTTTCTATTGCACAAGTTTACTATGTAGTCCTTTTCTCCTTGAATTCGAAATGATATTTTTTCTAATTGTGTTGGTGTAAAAAAAGGCGTGAAGATTATAGTATGTGGTATTCAAGTGGAAGTGGATATGTATGTGTTTCTATCTAAAGGGAAGGACTATCCAATCATACCACGAAGAACTTAGCTCATTGCTATGAAAGCAAGGCAAGATGGAAATGCTAGTACACTGGTCTTGCAACCACAAGGAAGAGCTGGAAGAGAAGGACAAACCATTGTGTACAATGTTAGGGAAGGGAGACAAGAGAGTATAGAGTTGGAGACTTCAGAAGATAAGTGGAGCTCAGAGGAGAGCTCCTCATCCAATGAATAGATATTTGAAGAAAAAAATAGTAGCTCATTAGAAGTTAGTGATTTGTCCTAAGGGAACCAGTTGGATGGAGGCAAGTTAAGCATTTGGATGGGACCAAGTGAAGAGGAGCTAGAAAAAATGTTGGCCATGGATCTTAGTACAAAGGAGAAGGAGGATTACATGGTAATGTTGAGAAAGCATGCCACTTTTGTGCATCTCTAATTATGATCACATTGCAAGAGTGACTGTTGTGGAGCACCACATCAACTTGAAGCCAACCGATAATACAAAAATTGCGAAGGTTGGGGGTCATACAACAAAATTCTCTCCTAGTAGAAGTAAAAAGGCTCTTAAAGGTAGGTTTAATCTATCCAGTGGAGGATTCTAAATGGATTTCACCGATTGTGTTAATACCTAAGAAAAATGTAAAGTGGAGGGTTTGCCTAGACTACAAACCACTTAATGCAACAACAAAGAGGGAATATAAATAAGTCTTTCTACTTAGTTGTGAAACCCCCATTTTTTAGCACTATTATTAGTAATAGAGGGATGCATTAGTTATTATAATTATTGTCATGCTTACCATGGCATGGTTTGCTCATGGATAATGTGGATTCTTGTGCATTTTCTTTATTCTCTATTTCAAATTCTCGTTCATGCTTAGTCTCCATATTTTGCATATATAGAAAATGCTATAAACTATAGCATATATTGTAGCTTCAATATTTCTAACTACTACATTTCTCCATCTAGTGTTTGTAAGATTGTGGTTGGAGCACCCATGTCTACTATTGCAAATTGTACAATTGATGTATACTTTGAATTTGAAACTTAGATAGAAAGTAGATTTGATATATTTGCATAATCTTCTTCTATATATGTGCTCTATTAGGATAAGGTCAATGGTCAATGACTAGGTGAGGACCCTATATATAAGTACACACCATGCAAACATATGTAGAAGTGCATATAATGAAGAATAAGGGTATCATTGTACCCATTAATATATATATATATATATATATACATATATTTCAAGTCGGCTTGCATTATATAGCTTTGACTTCACATCCCACCATTTCTTCCCTCTCAATTGGTATCAAAAGTTTTGTTTAGTGGGAGCTTGTGGCTAGAGCAAGGAGCATGAGGAGCCAAGCTTTGTCGCGCCAAATTGAGGATTCCAACTTCTTTTCTTGCATTTATGCTTGCTATTTAGATAGAAAATATGTATTAATGCCACTATCGAGTTCTTCATTTAAGTCAAATAGGTGTTCTGGTTTGGGGAGCCATTGAGGCTCTATTTGGGGGATTTCATTGCCTAATTTGGAAACATTTGAAAAACTAATAATGGTTGGATCCAAGTCAGAAAAACTTGATTTTGGAATGCTCAAAAAGAGATTTTGGTCTACATACCCAATGTATGCAAGTATTAGGGCTTCTTTAAGCTCTCAAGTGCAACTTGTATTTTGTGTAAGTAGGGGTCAATTTGTGCTGATGACTTAAAGCCCTTTCTTAATCCCCTTGCTTCCTAAAACCCATTTACATAGCTAGTTTTTAGATTGATTATCTTGGAAAATCTAGTTCAAGTATATTCTATTCACATTGTAATAAGAAAATGGGTTACCTTGGAGACACAAAGGGCTATTCATATGGAATTATTTCAGGGGCTACTTTATGCATGAAAAATATTTGAGAAATTTCTTAAAAATTGCAAAAAGATCATATGCATTGAGGAGTTATTCGACATCATTTTGACATCAAATTTGGGTTGTATTGATATTGCATTAGCCATTTTTCGATAGTTGCAATGGCACTTCAGTTATAGCCATATTTGTCTCTTTGGACTTGTAGTTCACAATATTTTTGTTGCTTGGTGTTTGGCATATACTGGAGTGAGTGGCACATATTTTCCTTGCTCGGCATTTGGCACATATTTTTCTTGCTTGGCATTTGGCACATATTTTTATTGCTTTTTGGTGTTTGGAAAATATTAGAGTGACTATGGCTTCTTCTATTACTTCTAAAAATGCATTGTTCAGCACAAAAATTTTGGATTATAAGAATTGGATGGGCCAATACTTACCACATTACAATTCCTTGGAATCCACCTTAATGCCCTTTTCACCATTTATGTGGTCCAAGCATCCAACCTCATTTTCCATAAAAGTAAATTTCCTCTCCTTGATGAACAGTTCATGCTTCCTTAATCTGTAAAATACTTCCCTCACATGTTGTAAATGCTCACTGATTCTTGCTATAGATAAAGTTATTCTCAAAGAAAAACAAGAATATTTTGAATAAGATGGACTTTAGTACTTTATCTATCATCAATGCTTAAAATGTGGTAGGAGCATTTGAAAGACCAAATGGCATGACTAAGATGTGGTAGAGATCCCTTTCCATTCAAAAGGCTATTTCAATAATCATCTCCCTTGGATATGCATATTTGATGATAATCTGATAAAAAATCTATCTTTGTAAAGACATTTGCGTCCTTGAGATCATCTAGAAGATCATCAATTTTGGGGAATTGTGTATCTATTATTGATGGTACACTTGTTGAGATATCAATAAATCATGCACATTCTAAATGAACCATTCTTCTTCTTGACAAGAAATATCATAGAGGCAAATGATGATTGACTAGATTGAGTTAACCTTGTTTGCAACAACTCTTTGACTTGCCTTTCCACTTCTTCATATACATAGTTTGATAGTCAATAAGATGGTTTATTTATAGGTTTAGTCTTTGGCACCAAGTCAATCGGGTAGTCTACATCTCTCTTAGGAGGCAAAGAAGAAGGTGGGTAAAAAATATCATTGTATTCTTCCAACGGTTTGCTCAAACTTGGATCATTCCCCATTGAAGAAGGAGTTGACTGATCTTTATCCACTTTAGAAAGTAGAAGAGTGTAGATGTAAGACATGGCATTGATTTTCAATTTTAATTTTTTCATGGTAATCAATTCCACTTGCTTTTTCTTTATGGCATCAAGTGTTACTTGCTACCCATTTCAAACAAACTCCATTTCAAATAATCTCTAGCTGATAGGCTCCTTTATTAAGTACATACCAACATCTTTCTAACTTCTACTTTTTCATTAGTGAGATAAAAACTTAAAATGAAGTGTAGCATAGTAAATTTTAGCATTTTTGATATGGGGATACATTTCTAGCTTGTTGATCCACTCTTCCAACTCCATAGGGGATGGGTTATCACTCTTGAAATTTGGGATATTGACTTTCTCTTTGTCCTCCTTATAAAGTGATATGGATGTTTGCCATTAGTTTGTTTTCCATAAGAGGGTTGTTTAGGCGTGGTTCTGTTGATTCCATGAGCTTTACTTAAGCATTTGCTATCCAAAATTATTATGGACATTTTCATGGGCTAATGGCTATCCATAAGGGTAGTGCTTCACATTTTCTTATATAACATGATCTTCTCTTGTCATGCACATCTTTATCAATGGATTTGTTCTTCCCTTCAACTCTTCTAGGCATACTTGAGGGTTGTTGGTAGAAAGATTTGTAAAATGGATTGCATCCATGGTAATGATCATATTCTTGCTTGGAGTTGAAATATACCCCTTTATGCTAGTCGTTATTTTTTGGAGTGATTTCAACTCTTGCCTTGTGTAACATTCACGAATCTAAACCACACATTCTGCATACGAATCTCCTCTTAGGAGGCTAAAAGGTTAGGATAATGATAAATTTTTTAAATTATTATTCCCCTTATCCCCCCAGCCGACTGTCGTGCTGGAGGGGAGGGGAATAGCAAGTATGATCAAGCGCCTCGATGGAGCTTGTAGGGGGGAAGAACTCATGCCAAATGATGTGTGGGGGAGGGAGGATCCCCTCCTCTCCCCTATTTAATTCTATGCCATGGGGGGGAGATCTAGGGGGTGCAAGCTGAGAGGATACACGGCTGTCGAGAGAGAAGCCGATACATTGATACTGCTATGGATGAGTGAGGGAGGGAGAATCGAGAATTCTGACGCTGCGTTGAGGCGTTGCCATGGACCCTGAAGAGGATGCCGTCTGATTGTGTAGGGGAGAGAGGAGAGGAGACACTGAGCTGCTGTCCAGCCATGAAGAAGAAAGAGGAGGGTCGTGAGGAAGAAGTCGACCCCTGCCCGCATTCACATTGCTTGCTGCCGTGCAGTCCGCTCTGCCACCACCATTCGCCCGATCTGCTACAGGTCGCCATGTGGAGCTTCCACATTTCCTTTCAGAAGCTTAGAAGCTTCTTAGGAAGCTTCTAAAAGCCTCCTAAGAAGCCCCCCCCTCATATGGACTACTTAAGGCTTTTTTTCCCCCACAAACGAGATCCCCTCCTAAGGGCTCTTTAAGCCCCTTTTCCCCCACACACAATCCCCTATATCCAAAAGGGTCTTCTACACCTTTTTCCCCCTTTGTTTTGTGGGTCTTCAAAAGGCATTTCAAAGTAAATCCTCCTACCCGGGATTTAAAACCTTCCTCGTGGGTTTACCCCCCCCGCCCCCCACAATCCAAAGCACTTAATCCTTTCTTGTGGGCCTTTCCCAAAAGCCCTATCATGGTTCTTATACCCCTTGGCGTCCGGGAATTTTCAACCCAATTCCGTGCAAATTCCACCTAATACCCTTTGTGGGTCCTCAAAGTCTTCTTGTGGATTTTTCCTCCCCTAGCCGATTTTAAGGTCTTCTAAAGCCAACTCACAAAGGGAGTTTGCATACGAAGGAAATGGACAAGATCATAACTCTGCGTCCAAGGCGAAAATGCTAAAGTCATAATGGCTCCTAAGAAAGCACAAGGTGCAGCCGCAGGAGGATCGTGTCCTAACATCCTCTCACCACAAGTCCAAGTTTTTCTTCCTAATTTTTATTTTACGTCGTTATAATTTAATTGTGCGTGGATGATTTTTGGAGATAGGATGCATTTTTTGTCTTAAATACTTTGGTTAATTTAAAAGAATTAGCTCACGACGGAAGAGTTCGGTCATTAGTATTTTTTCCGTAAAACAAACAAAATAAAGGGAGCATAAATGCATTTCTAGCAAGTAGTTTTTTATGCATTGCAATGAATTTAAATTAGATTAATATCCATTTTTACAAAACGGAATTATGATAGTACATGTCGATTAAGCATGGAAGAAATAAACCGCATATTGCATTATTGAACATCTTTTTCGAAATAATTCCTAAAGGAAGTTGCTAGCAACCGTAGGAAATTGCTAGGGTTGCATGAAGAAGATTTAACTCTAGGCAAGTAGCCTAAAAACTTAAATTAATGAAAGAGTGTGTAAGTTCTGCATACGACAAATTCATTCGGAAGTGAAAGTAGTAAAAGACTGCATGTTTTAGCATGAATCTTGTTCGCATGTTATAGGATGACTAATTGGAATTAGGGTTTAACCTAACCTATGCTTGATCTTAAACCGAAAAGTTAGGATTTGAACATCAACTTACGGGTAGACAATAAGTCATGTGGTTATGGAAATGATAGCATAATTATCTTCAAAAATAGATAGGTTAAATTGGCATAAACCTAAACACCTAAACCCGCGGAGTACTCATTTAAAAAATGGTTAATTCAATGTGACGTATCCCAAGGAACTGACTAGGGTTAGCCCGGTGAAGATGTTTACCTAGTCGCACGTATTGCCAAAAACAGAAACTCCTATACCCTAAATACTTGCCCACGTTCATGGAATGTAGGGACAGTAGGATATACTTGCGAGAAGTGATCTAGGGTTTTCCTAAGAATCTATCGCTAAAAAGATGAAACTCGAAACCCTAGGACAGACAAGTCGGCCTAATGCCATCAGGAACAAATTATTTTGTGACTCCATTTGATGGGTAAATAGTCCCATAATCGATGCGACACTTGTGCAACAAGTTGTAGAGTCGCATGATCTTGTGATTTGATCACAAGGGAATGGCCAATTCCTTGGAGTGAGATTGGCATATTTTGACGCAAGTTATCTTGCAAGAGGATGAATAATCGTCCTAATGTAGTATCTTTCTGGGGTAAAGATAATTGCTTAGAAGCAAAGGACAAGCCAATAAATTGGAATAACATATGAACGTAAGGTATTGATCAAGTTGGGTTAATAGGGTATGCCCTAACCCAGGATATAGGGGATCTTGCCAAGTCAGAAGTAATCCCGGATCGAGTGCTGGAAGCATTCGAAAAGAAGGATTCACTCCTTAGCAGTTGGCCAACAATAATGACTAATTGAAATGATTGTGCTTGTTACAGATTTAAGAGTACTGTTTTGCTTTGTTTGATCAAAGAATTAAAGGATAAATGGATATCTAATGCTTCAGGTTGAAGGCCTGAAGGGAGAGGCAGCTTCAGTTACCCCCGACTGCCTGCTTGACCCTAACCAAGGAGGTTGTTAACCATGTCGGGAAGGTGGACCGAACCCACCGCAAGAGGTCTCTCAGTTAAGTGTTACTTGGAGCAGGAGGACGCTTGGGTGCTAGGGGGGTTTTGGCCATAAATCCCTCGCCTTCCTGGCCCTGCACAAGAGGCTAACGTAACTCGAGATTGAATCTCAAGGCCCGCATACTAGTCTACGGGCGGAATCTTGGAATAGTGATCCTTGTGGATTGTTGGATAGCCTTCATGCAGATTGTAGGTAAGCCTATGGGCTGGACTTTATGTATTTCAAAAATAAATACGATAACCTGTTAAAAAGGAAATTGTTTGACGTTGCTTTTCTATGTCAGGTGCTATGATTACGTGAAGGAACTAGTGCCTAACGGGCATATTAAGGAAGCTGATTGATACATGTCCAACTAAATGTCTTAGGTAATTAAATAACTAAAACAACCTGAGGGAAGTGCAGTGGATGTGGCCATAGGTCCATCCTACGGATGGGTGGTCCCGGTTGGCCAGTAACTTTTCTCAATCAAGATGGACAGCAGGAAGATCGTTTAAAGAACACGAACAACAAGATCGTTGACCTAGAGTTATAACTGATCCCGATTTACGCTGTTTTAGGGGAACGGAATGGGACTATGCTTTATGGCAGAGAGGTTTAGCTTTGCATCCCTCTCGTTTCCCATTCTCCTTGAACCAAGTGCAGTGTGGATCCGCTTTTGACCTGGCGTTTTTGCGTAAAGTAGCTCGCTCGGGTTTGACGCTAGTTGCTGTTAGGAAATGACCAATAGGGAAAACCATAATTCAGGTCGGTCCTAAGTGGGAACGACTAGAATACTTCCGTTACGTGGCAGACACGAAAAGTCCTAGATCGCCAACCCCGTGACATTCCATGGGAGTGCCGGACGGAGCTTTCTAGACATCCTTTTCAATGGACTGCTAAGATGTGTCCTGAAGATAACATGTGGACACGTTACAATTGGTATCAGAGCGAACCAACAACGGGATTGTTTTTATGAAATCTTAATAAGATGAAGTAAAGAAAATGTTGCTATTCCAAACATTTTCGTACTTTCAATGCTGTCTTGCAGAATTACGAAGCATGGAACAGGTTCTTAGTGTTCCACGCCATGTTTATGACTGCGATGCATTCCCTGCATTATCAACAAAGGGTTGAGATGATGAACATCCTAGAGCGTATCTATAATCCATCACCTTTGTACATGGAACGAAGATGGACGGGCACCTCAGGAATCTACTATATAGCTGCCCACCGGTTTGCATACCTTCAAACCAACCTAAAGAGGATCAAGTGGTTGGAAGACCTGAAAGTCGTGACGCTATTCATTTTTGTGGAGGCTCACGTAAATTCAACTTTACATATTCGAGGTCGGGGGGTTGAGCTGAACTCATATGTATATGAGGAAGTGACCCGTGTAATCCCCGCCAATAGGATTAAAGTGTTGGGGCACCATGAGAAGAATGGGTTCCAAAGGAAAGGATACCCTGAACTTCCAATGATTTACCGATTCCTGAAGATCCATGACCCGAAACCATACTATTATAAAGTTAATGTAGATAAATGTAATACAACATTATTCTCCCCAAACTAAATGTAAAAAATTGGCTTATCATCCCAAGATATGTTGTATTCCGAAAGGGCTATGCCCATATAAATACAAATAAGACTTCTTTTTATCAATGTCTGATTGTGCATGAGTATTGATAAAAAGTTAAGTGGTTAGATTGCTTGGTTGATAGCGGAAATGGAGATGAAATATAAATAATAACGATTATCGTGTAATAACGTTAAGAAACCTTTATCCAGGCACAACCCCAGGTACAAGTTCCCAGTTCGCCTCCTACATCAAGTACTGCTGTAATCAAGGAGAAGAATTTTCTTCTCAAGTAGATTAAGCCACCCAAATTTGACAGGAGAGGCAGCTCCGTCCAAGCAGATGCTGAAATTTGGATTGAATCCATGGAGGATTACTTTGAAGCAGCCGGTATTGCACCCACCAATTAGGCTATGCTCGCCAAGCTGAAGCTGACTGGCGAAGCCAGGCTTTGGTGGAAGCAATGGTACAGAGATCAAGGGATCGCGGAAGGATCCGTTACCTAGGAGAAGTTGAAGAAATCTGTGCAAGGAAGATATTTACCACCTGCGTATTGCACGCAGAAAATGAATGAGTTCTATGAGCTAAAACAGCTGGGACTCACTCTTGACGCATACTACTCCAAATTTTTCTCACTTCTTAAGTATGCACCATAGATGGACATGACACAGCAGGTGTCAAAACTTTGTGCTAGTTTAAATCCACCAGTAAATACCCGTCTCGAATCGATGTACTCATCAGATCTTTAGGATGCACTCATTCAAGCTGGCCCTATAATTTAGGAGGTGCAGGCAAGACCAAGAGGTAACAAAACTTGGTCTTATAATGACCCCAACAGAGGAGCATTCAGGCCTCAAATGAAGAGAGTTCAAGGTCAGAATCAGGGACAAAGAAAGAAATCAAGGACTAATAATGTCAACAACTTTGTCCCTACTCAAAGCAATGGCTGAAACCTCAGTTGTTTCCACTGTAGTGAGCCCAGTCATTTCAATAGGCAATGTCCCAAGCTTGGAGGAGGACATCGCCAAGCACCTTTCCAAGGAACGGGCCGTGGTCAGGGAGCCGCTACCCGAGGTAGAGGAAGAACCGCCTGCGTTGCTAATAGGCACATGTGCGAAGAAGAAGAAGATCCAACCATGGAAGCAGAGTTTGAAAGGGCGACAGTCCATGCCACTCTTCACAAGAAAGTGCCGAATCGCCAATTCTTGGTGATTTAGACACTGTCAGACTATCAAGGTAAAAGTTTCAAGACCTTGATTGATTGTGGCAGTACACATTCCTTTATCTCACCAGCTTGTGCGAAAAGATTAGGAATAGCCACAGTAGAAGCACCTACCTTGCTTGTGATATTGGAAAATGGTCATGAGGTTACTTGTACCAGGCAAACTGCTAAGGTGGAGTTCTTTCTAGGAGGAAAGAAGACTTCGGTCAAATTCAAAGTCATGAGCCTAGGTATCCATGAGTATCTACTCGGAATGGATTGGCTTAAACCTAATGACACCCACATTCATTGTGGCAAGGGCCAAGTTTCCTTTCGAAACTCTGAAAGGGATTTGGTCATAACTCAAGGAGAGGCTAGAAATCCAAAAATTCAATCGGCCAAGGAATATCGGATTATAAAGGGAGTTAGAAAGGGACTACCTGTCTACTTGATTAAGCTCAATAAGTTAGATCAGAAGCAGGAGTCTAGTGAAGGTCCTTCTTGGCTAAAGGAATACGTGGATGTATTTTCCGAAGAGTTGATAGAACTTTCGCCTCAAAGAGAAGTGGATCATGAGATTAAGCTAGTACCAGGAGCTATGCCAATTGCAAAGAGACCTTATAGGATGTCTATACTAGAAGCAACTGAGCTGAAGGAACAACTCAAGCAACTGCTAGATCAGGGCTACATCCATCCTAGCAGTTCACCATGGGGAGCTCTAGTATTGTTCCAGAAAAAGAAAGATGGAATGCTTTGACTATGTATTGATTACAGAGGGTTGAATCAATCAACTGTCAAGAACAAGTACCCTATTCCTAGAATAGATGAGCTTCTTGATCATCTTCAGGGTGCGAAGATCTTCTCCAAAATTGATCTCAGGTTGGGTTACTATCAGATACGGATCAAGGAAGAAGATATCCCCAAGACGGCCTTCAATACAATATATGGACACTTTGAGTTCCTAGTTATGTCATTCGGGCTTACGAATGCACATGCCACCATCAACAGGTTAATGCAGGATATCTTTAGGCAATATCTTGATGACTTCATGCTCGTCTTCTTCGACGACACTTTATTCTATTCTAAACAAGAAGAAGATCATGAACCCCAACTTCAAATTGTCCTTGAGACAATGAGGGCACATAAGCTGTATGCTAAAATGAAGAAATGTGCATTCTTCAAGCGTCGGATTGAATGTCTGGGATTCATCATATCAGCGGAAGGAATCTCAGTAGACCCAGCCAAAGTCAGAGATGTGATAGAATGGCCAGTACCAGCAAAATCTCAAAGAAATACACAGTTTTCTTGGATTGATAGGATGACATAGGTGTTGAGATATCGAGCTCCACTCGTGATATGCCAGGGTGACCGTTGTGCATTTATGTCACCGACGTGTCAGTTGCAGATGCGGTTGGTACACCGCCCATGAATAATAGCTACATGATAGCTATCCTTATCTACTCTAGTTCGTGGCTCAGTTAGTATGCCAACTTAGTTAGTTGAGTTTGGTTTGAGACCCATATATAGGGTTCTTCTATTTCTTTGTACTTGAGTTCTTTTGGCTTACACAACTAAGAAGAGGAAAACAGTTTTCAGCCTCCACCCTTGTGTGTATTCCCCCATTGTACAAGCAAGAAAGCTACAAGTGAGACTCCTTCCTTCTCTCCAACAATCTTGACATGGTATCAGAGCCTTGTTCGTGGTAAGGAGCTCAAGAAAGCAAGCCAAGCTCGCGGTGTTCTGGTAAGAGGAGCAGTGTTGCTTTCATTTTCTGTTTTGGGAGCAGATCTCTGCAGGTAGCACAGCCGGAAATTGCAAAAGTGCAGTGTCTCAGGTTGAGACGCCCTTCGCGGTGAAGCAAGAGGGCAATATATGCTGCGGGACAGGGCTTTAGCCCTAGGCCACCCTGTTTTTTTGATTTGAGGCCATTTCAGGGCCTGTTCTGGAGGCGGAAGTTTTCTGCATGTACTCAGGAAAAGGCCCAGTTTTATGCTGTGCAGCCACTGTTCTGCAGGTCGGTGAAAAGTTATTGTAGAAATTGCATCGTATGCTTGTGTGTAGAGACATTGGGAGTTACAGAATCATCCTTGGTTCCTGTTTATGCAAAATCATCACTAGGAAGTGATTGTGTGGTCAAATACCACTTTCGCCAGTTTTGCAGATTTGCCCTTGTGAGGGTGAAGCTGTGTTTTTTGCAGTGACAGAAGTTTTTGCATTATTCTGTAATGGCGTTTGATTCTCTTTCACAGATTGTAACTGAAAAGCTTGACAAGAACAACTTCCAAGCATGGAAGTTTAGAATGACGAATTTCCTTATGGGAAAAGGATATTGGGAATTTGTTGCAGGAAATGAAGAAGAACTAGTTCTTCCTGATGTTCCCAATCAACAGCAAATGTAGGCATTCAAAGCATGGCATGAGAGAGCCAGGAAAGTTATGTACTGGCTGTCTATCAGTATTTCAGACTCTATGATTGCACATATTCAGGATGCAAGTACGCCAAAGGAGGCATGGGATACTTTGTCAAAAATGTATAGCACAAATACGCAAGCCAGGAAAATGCAGCTCAAGCAAGAGTTGCATAATGTACAAAGAGAAAATATGAGCATCAATGACTACCACATGAAGGTGAAGAAGATTGCAGATGCACTTGCTTCCATTGAATCACCAGTGGAAGATGATGATTTAGTTTCTGTGACCTTGAATGGTCTAGGAAAGGATTATGCATAGTTTCGGACATCTATTTCAGTTCGTGAAATATTTCCTGATTTTGAGGAGTTGATTGCTCTTCTAATTTCTGAGGAGCAGAGAAATGGTGGTGCATCTTCTTCAGGAGGAACTTCAGAGGAAGTTGTCTTCTACTCAAATGCTAGAAGAGGTAGATGCAGAGGTAGAGGAGGCCGATTTGGAGGCAATGGTAGAAATCAGAATATGCAGCAAACTCAAGAAAACTAGTCCTATGGAGGAGGACGTGGTAACTCTAGAGGCAGGGGGAGCCAAAGAGGTCGTGGTGGATGGCAAAGAGGCCAAAATGCAAAGAGTAATGTTGAATGCTACTACTATGGTAAAATGGGTCATATGGCTAAGGACTGCTATAAAAAGTAGAATGACATCATGAATGGAAAACTGCAACAAGGAAATTATGCATCTTCTAGTAGACAGGGTGATGACAGAAATGAGCATTTGTTTATAGTGCAGCACATGAACAATTCTGTGACAAGTGCAGAAGAAAGCAATGATGTATGGTATGTTGACTCAGGTGCATCAAACCACATGATAGGTCATGCAGAATAGATGGAGGATGCAAGGAAAATGGAAAAACCAAGATTTGTGGAGACTGGTGATGATATTGCACATCTTATTGTGCAGATTGGAAAAATTCATTTGTCTATGTAGGATGGGAAAAAGAAATACCTGTCCGATGTATTTCATGTCCCGAATATCACCAAGAATCTGGTTTCTGTTGGTCAAATGGTTGAGCAGGGCTTGCAGGTCAGATTTAATCCTCATGGACGCTTTGTTGAGGATATGAAAAATAAAGGTCGCTTGATAGAAAAAGGAAAGAAGAAGGGCAGAATGTTTACGTTGGATGTAGACATGCCTGAATTGAGTGCAGCAATGTTTGCACATGGGACCGGTGTAGTTGCAGATATTGATATCTGGCATAAACGCATTGGTCATGTTATCGTACAGCGACTTAAATCAATGCAGGCCCAAAATATTGTTGCAGGATTGCCTAAATTCAAGGTTGCAGAAATGCATAAGGTATGTGAAGTCTGCCAATTTGGAAAACAGGCAAGGGAACCATTTCCTAGACATGTTCAAGAGAGTGAGAAGCCATTGGAATTAATCCACTCTAATGTGTGGACTACTAAAGCTGCATCTCTTGGAGGCTGTCATTATTTTGTCACTTTTATTGATGACTATAGCAGAAAAGTTTGGGTGTATTTTATGAAAAAGAAAAGTGAAGTTTTTGGGCATTTCAAAACTCTTAAAGCTATGGTTGAAAAAGAAACAGGCCTTCAAATAAAATGCCTAAGGTCAGATGGAGGGGGAGAGTACCTCTCAAATGAGTTTGCAAGGTTCTTACAGGAGCATGGCATAAAGCAGCAATATTCATGTAGTCATACCCCACAACAAAATGGAATTGCAGAAAGGAAAAATAGGCATATTGGAGAGGTATCTCGTGCCATGCTCAATGAAAAAGACTTGCCAGATTTTTACTGGGCTGAAGCAGTTGCTACAGCAGTCTACATAATGAACAGGACTCCCACTGCAGCAATACATGGCATGACTCCAGAGGAGAGGTATACTGGTAGGAAACCAGATATTTCTCATTTAAAATTTTTTGGTTGCATTGCCTATGTACATGTGCCAGATGAGTTGAGATCCAAGTTGGATCCAAAAGCTGAGAAGTGCATCTTTATTGGTTATTCTCTGCAGCAAAAAGGGTATAGATGCTATAACCCTTCTACTCGTAAGTTTACAGTGAGCAGAGATGTTGTTTTTGATGAGATGAGTAGCTGGTATAAACCAGTAAATGTGATTGAAAATGTAGATGCACAAAATGGTAATGCTGCACAGAACTCACAATAGTAGTCACAAGATATTAGTGGACCTGGAGTGTCCTCTAGCAATTGTTCACATTCTTCGCCATGGACAGGCAGATTGAGATTAGGAGAATCTTCTCAAAGCAGTGCAGACAGTGGTATGCAGGTATCACGAAAAGGAAAAGAGAAGGTAGATCAGCCCATGTTTGATACGAATGCAGGTCACTCTTATGTGGATGGTAAATCCAATGGCTCAAAACAGAGCATTGATGATGAGTTGGGTATTCCTTCTATTGTTACACCTGGAGTAAGGAATACCAGGGATGTTTTGAGAGCACCTGGGAGTGAGCCTACTTTGCGCAGGTCTACGAGAGCTAGGTATCCTATGGATAGGCTGAAATATGATGGATTTACACCCATTCACTATGCATATATGGTCAAAGTGATACAGGAACCAGAACCCACTTCTTTTGAGCAAGCCATGGGAAAAGAAAAATGGGAGAAAGCCATGGATGAAGAAATGGATGCCTTGGAAGCAAATGCTACATGGGAGTTAGTACCTTTGCCTAAAGGTAAGAATGCAATTGGTTGTAAGTGGGTTTATAAGGTGAAGCACAATGCTGATGGTTCTGTGAACAGATACAAGGCAAGATTAGTAGTCAAGGGGTATGCATAAACATATGGCATTGACTATGAAGAAACATTCAGTTCGGTTGCAAGGATGGCAACCGTAAGAGCAGTCATTGCTATGGCTGCATCAAAGGGATGGTCTTTACATCAGATGGATGTAAAGAATGCCTTCTTGCATGGTGATTTGCAAGAAGAGGTCTATATGGAGCAGCCACCAGGTTATGTGCATGCTGTTCATCCTGAGTTTGTTTGCAGGTTGAAGAAAGCCTTGTATGGCTTGAAGCAAGCACCTAGAGCATGGTCTGACAAGATAGGACAGTATCTTGTCACTATTGACTTTCAGATTTCCAAGGCAGATTTCTCACTTTATGTGAGAAAAACAGAGAAATGTATTATGCTACTTGTCATTTATGTTGATGATTTGATTATGACAGGTGACAGTGATGAAGATATCCTTCATGTGAAAATGCTATTGAAGCAGAAGTTTGAGATGAAGGATTTGGGAGAGCTACGTTATTTCTTGGGCATTGAGGTGATTAGATCACCAAGTGGGATACAGCTCTTGTAGAGGCAGTATGGATTGGACATGCTGTCTAAATATGGGATGACAGGCTGTAAGCCTATTTCAGTTCCTTTGGAGCAGAATGTGAAGCTGAGCGCAAATACATGTGAGCTTCTGGAAGACCCTACTATGTACAGACGCATAGTAGGAAGCTTGATTTATATGACTATTACCAGGCCAGATTTGAGCTATGCTGTTGGATTGGTAAGTCAGTTTATGCAGGCTCCAAGGAAACTACATTTGGATGCGGCTAGACGCATACTCAGGTATGTGAAGTCCACATTGCAGTATGGACTATTTTATGAGACTGGGGTTCAGATACAGTTGCATGGATACACTGATGCTGATTGGGCTGGTAGCATTTCTGATAGACGATCTACCAGTGGATATGTGTTCTCTTTTGGGAGTGCTGCAGTCACTTGGAGCAGCAAGAAACAGCCTACAGTTGCCTTATCCAGCACAGAGGCTGAGTATAGGGGCACAGCAATGGCTGCATGTGAGGTAGCTTGGTTGCATAAGCTACTTTATGATATGCATCAGCCTACAGATGGGCCAGTTGTCATTTATTGTGACAACATGAGTAGTATACACTTGGCAAATAACCGAGTCTATCATGCTAGAACAAAGCACATTGAGGTGCATTATCACTATGTGTGGGAGACGGTTTTACTAGGTCTTATTGATCTAGTTTATGTCAGCACAGAGGATCAGGTAGCTGACATATTCACCAAGGCATTGGGCGCAGAGAAGCTGCGCAAATTCAGAGACCTGCTTGGTGTGTAGGAATTGGGATTGAGCTCGAGGGGGAGTGTTGAGATATCGAGCTCCACTCGTGATATGCCAGGGTGACCATTGTGCATTTATGTCATTGACGTGTCAGTTGCAGATGCGGTTGGTACACCGCCCATGAATAATAGCTACATGACAGCTATCCTTATCTACTCTAGTTCGTGGCTCAGTTAGTATGCCACCTTAGTTAGTTGAGTTTGGTTTGAGACCCATATATAGGGTTCTTCTATTTCTTTGTACTTGAGTTCTTTTGGCTTACACAACTAAGAATAGGAAAACAGTTTTCAGCCTCCACCCTTGTGTGTATTTCCCCATTGTGCAAGCAAGAAAGCTACAAGTGAGACTCCTTCCTTCTCTCCCACAATCTTGACAATAGGGTCTTCATCAAAGACTATGCTTTGATTGTAGCACCTCTAACGGACTTACTGAAGAAGCAAACATCCATTGCATGGTCAACTCCTGAACAAACTAGCTTTGACAGATTGAAGCAAAGTTTGGTATCAGCACCTATCCTAAAACTTCCAGACCTCAATAAGGAGTTCGAGGTAGTAACTGATGCTAGCACACTTGCCTTAGGAAGTGTGCTCATGCAGGAAAGTCATCCTGTAGCATACTCTTCAAGGAAATTGAAGAGTCATGAGAAGAATTATGCTACGCATGATCTGGAATTGTTAGCTGTCATCCATGCTCTAAAGCTTTAGAGACACTACCTGTTGGGTAACAATTTTACTCTAGTTACTGATCATAAGAGTCTCAAGTGGATCTTTACCCAGAACGAGCTCAACATGAGGCAACATTGGTGGATTGAAGTATTGGAGGAGTATGACTTTGAAATCAAGTACCGACCAGGAAAAGAGAATGTAGTTGCCGATGCACTCAATCTCAAGGCATTCCTTAACTCATTAATCTTGCAAAATCCATCAACAGCTAGATCTCTAGCTACAAAGGTATCCGTGCCAAACAATCCAATACTTAAGTTAGCTGGAGAGGAAGCATGCCATGATCCAGCCTATCAAAAGATGCTAAGGGAGATCTCTATCAAGGATCAGGATCAAAAGCTGTAGGCTAAGTATCATGAATTCTCTATCAATAATGGACTTGTCTACTATGGAACGAGGCTGTGTATACCGGCAAGTCAATCACTTAAGTAGAAGATATTGTGGGAAGCTCATGATTCCCATTTCTCAGGACATCCTGGCTATGCCAAGACTCTCAATGCAGTTAGGAAGAGCTACCATTGGGAGAGGCTTAAAGGTGATGTTCTCAAATATGTCACTGATTGTTTGTCTTGTCAATGTATCAAAGCCAAACATGTCAAGATGCCAGGGAAGTTACAACCAGTTGACATTCCCCAAATGAAATGGGAATTCATCAGTATGGATTTTATTGTTGGCCTACCCCAAGTTCAGGGGGGATACAACTCCATCATGGTTGTGGTTGACATGCTAACTAAGGTTGCATACCTTATTCCAGTAAAGACAAACTATAAAGCCTCAGATATTGCAAGATTGTTTATCAGGGAGATATTCAAGCTACATGGGCTACCAAGAAGAATCGTTAGTGATCGTGACTCTCTCTTCACATCACGCTTCTGGAGAGCCATCTTTGAAGCCATTGGGACTCAACTCTGTTTTAGCACAACTTACCATCCCCAAACGGATGGCCAAATAGAGCGAGTCAATCAAGTCATCGAGGATATGCTTAGGGCATACTACGGTTGTGAGCCCAAAAGGTGGATTCAATACTTGCCTTTGGTTGAATTTGCCTACAATGCTTCTTACCAACAAAGCATTCAGATGACCCCTTTCCAAGTGTTGTACAGTCATGACTGTCGAAGTCCCCTAAACTTCTCAGATCCAACCTTGAGGGTTGAAGCTTCAAGGCAGATGTTGGAAGAGATGGATGACCAAATAAAGTCAATAAGACAGGACATCCAAGCCGCCAAGGATAGACAGAAGGCATATGCAGATTTGAAGCGTCAAGATAGAATCTTCGAGGAAGGAGATATGGTCTTCATTCGTGTACGTCCAAAGAAGAGTTCCCTATCCTTAGGAGATTGCAAGAAGCTAAGTCCAAGGTATTGTGGACCATACAAGATCCTTAAGTGCCTAGGACCTAATGCTTATAGATTGCAGCTCCTTGAGAACCTAAAGGTTCATAATGTATTCCATATCAGCCTATTGAAGAAGTATGTACCTAATCCTAACCATGTACTTGATGACCAACAAATTGTAATGCCTAGTCAAGGAGTCCTTGAACTAAGGCCTGACAGGATCTTAGATGTTAGGGAGAGACAAGTGAGATCTAGAACCTTGAGAGAATGGCTTGTCCAATGGAAAGATTATCCCGAAGAGGATGCCACTTGGATAGATGAAAGCACTCTCAACCATCAATATCCCCAATTTATCTCGAGATGAGGACATCTCGATTCCTCCAAGGGGGAGATAATGTAACATTCACGAATCTAAACCACACATTCTGCATACGAATCTCCTCTTAGGAGGCTAAAATGTTAGGATAATGACAATTTTTTAAAGTTATTATTCCCCTTATCCCCCCAGCCGACTGTCGTATTGGAGGGAAGGGGAATAGCAGGTATGATCAAGCTCCTTGATGGAGCTTGTAGGGGGGAAGAACTCATGCCAAATGATGCGTGGGGGAGGGAGAATCCCCTCCCCTCCCCTATTTAAGTCTATGCCATGGGGGGGAGATCTAGGGGGTGCAGGCTGAGAGGATACACGGCCGTCGAGAGAGAAGCCGACACATTGATATTGTTGTGGATGAGTGAGGGAGGGAGAATCAATAATTCTGACGCTGTGTTGAGGTGCTGCCATGGATCCTGAAGAGGACGCCGTCTGATTGCATAGGGGAGAGAGGAGAGGAGACACTGAGCTGCTGTCCAGCTGCTGTGAAGAAGAAAGAGGAGGGTCGTGAGGAACAAGCCGACCCCTGCCCGCATTCACATCACCTGCTATCGTGCAGTCCGCTCTGCTACCATTCACCCGATCTACCGTAGGTCGCCACATGCAGCTTCCACGTTTCCTTTCAGAAGCTCAAAAGCTTCTTAGGAAGCTTCTAAAAGCCTCCTAAGAAGCCCCCTCTCATATGGACTACTTAAGGCTTTTTTTCCCCCACACACTAGATCCCCTCCTAAGGGCTCTTTAAGCCCCTTTTCCCCCACACACAATCCCCTATATCCAAAAGGGTCTTCTACACCTTTTTCCCCCTTTGTTTTGTGGGTCTTCAAAAGGCCTTTCAAAGTGAATCCCCCTACCCGGGATTTAAAACCCTCCTCGTGGGTTTACCCCACACCCCCCCGCCCCCGCAATCCAAAGCCCTTAATCCTTTCTTGTGGGCCTTTCCCAAAAGCCCTATCATGGTTCTTATACCCCCTGGCCTCCGGGATTTTTCCACCCAATTCCGTGCAAATTCCACCTAATACCCTTCCCGTAAGATTTCCCACAAGTCCTCAAAGCCTTCTTGTGGATTTTCCCCCCCCTAGCCGGTACTACAACATATAGACCCAATAGCGACGGTTAAAGCGACGGAATTATTCATGGAAAAAATTATCCCCGTCATTGCTATTCGCGTCGCTATTAGCGATGCGATCGATTCGTCGCTATATGCGTCGCTATATGTATCGCTAACCCAATTAGCGACGCAAATAGCGACGCTAATAGCGACGCGTATAGCGACGGTTGCAGAGTAAATTTGCGACTCAAATAGCGACGGTTACAGAGGGGGAAAAAAATAGGTAGCAGGGCATACAGCCCTGCCACCCTTCTAGCTATATGCACTAAATATTCTTGCATAATTCATTTGCCAATGTCAGCTACATCTAATGTCTAAAAATTGTGTATCAGATTATTTAAAAAAAACTGAATCCTTTGATTGCAAAAGCAAGATATAATTAATTCAAAAAGGTATTTCACAAGGAGCTTTTTCATCACTTACTTAGGCCTGAGAAAAAAAAGAGATTGTGATTACAAAAGCTAGATATAATCAATTCAAAAAAGTATTAATCAAGAAGCTTTTTTATCACTTGTTAGGCCCAAGAAGAAGAGCTTCACTTCAAGCTTTCATTATAGTCCCATTGAATAAGTCCCATTGATCTTTTGCTTACTCTAGCTTATTCCAACATTGTTCAAGTCTTTTTGGGGGAGCATTTGGACATCTGTAAGAGTTATACCATGGTGTTGGAGCCAGAAACCCTTATATAGGGAGTGGTAGTGTCTCTAAGCTCTACTTCTTCCTTTTTGTTTTTACCTACGTCTAAGTCATCTTCTATCTCTTCTTTCTTGTCTTCACCCTCAATCTCAATGGATGGAGGTGTTTTAAGATCAAAAGAATCAAGCTCATCCTCCCCCTTCTCAAACTCCATTTTTTGAGCTCAGATTAGTTATTGTACTCCAAGTAGATCCATGAAACAAACAAATTTCTCTTTACCAAGTGATTTGGTAAAGATATCGGCTACCTGGTCTTGTGTCTTCACATGAAGTAGATCAATCTGTCCTACAAGTACCATTTCTCTAATGAAATCGTAATGAATCTCTATGTGTTTGGATCTAGCATGATAGATGGGGTTGCTAGCTAGTATCCATATACACCTCAGGTTGTATACATAACCCTCATGCTACTCCATATATACCTCTTCAAGCAAGTCACCATTCATGAATGTATTTTTGACATCCATTTTTGACTGCCAATCCCTTCGCGCTACTCTCATTCTTCTTCTTCTCCTTCACGGGTTCCCTCCTTCTTCTTTGTAATTGTCCCCTCTCTTTTTGTGGTAGATTGGTGGTGGCAGCGACCTCTCTCTCTCTCTCTCTCTCTCTCTCTCTCTCTCTTGTGCACGTTGATCTCTCTCACTTCTTCTCTCTATACACTCTTCATCAACAAAAAGAAAGAGAGAAGTAAAGAAAAGAGAAAACAAAGAGAGAAGAGATAATGCACTTACCTCAAAGCTTGAAGAACAAAGAGAAAAACAAAGAGAGAATACATAATGCACTTACCTCAAAGAGAAAAACAAAGAGAGAATACATAGTACACTTACCTCAAAGCTTGAAGAAGAATCCCTTTGCGCTTCTCTCCTTCTTCTTCTTCTCCTTCACGGGCTCCCTCCTTCTTCTTTGCAATTGTCCCCTCTCTTTTTGTGGTGGATTGGCGGTGGCAGCGACCTCTCTCTCTCTCTCTCTCTCTCTCTCTCTCAATCTCCCTTGTACGTGTTGATCTCTCTCACTTCTTCTCTCAATACACTCTTCATCAACAAAAAGAAAGAGAGAAGTAAAGAAAAGAGAAAAACAAAGAGAGAATAGATAATGCACTTACCTCAAAGCTTGAAGAAGAATCCCTTCGTACTTCTCTCATTTTTTTCTCATTCGGGAGTTCCTTCCTTCTCCTTTACACTTGTCTCCTCCCTCTTCATGGATGGTGGCAGTGGCAACAGCCTCTCTCTCTCTCTCTCTCTCTCTTGCTTGTTTACAAACCTATAAAATGCCATGCTCGGGTTTTGACAAATTTTTATGAAGCCCCTCTCTCTCCTATTTTTTATTTCTCTCCATCTCTCTCTTCCTTCCCCCTTCTTCTCTCTATTTCTCTCCCTCCTTCCCTCCCCACTCTCACTCAACTCATCTCATTGCAAAGACAATCAAAGATAGAAAATAAAAATCTTAAGAAACAAAGATATTGAAAGAAATGTCACCCCACCTCTCTTTATCTCTCTCTCCCCCCTCTCCCTTTACTTTTCTTTATTAACCTTCTCTCTCATTCTCTCATTGTTTTCCTATTTCTCTCTCCCTCTCTCACGCTCTCTATTTTTTCTCTCTATCTCTCTTTCTCCCTCTCTCTCTCTCTTCTTTTCACTCTCCTTCCTCTCTTTACCTCACCCTTCTTTTCTACGTCCTCCTCCTCTCTTCCTTCCCTCTCCCTCTCTCTATTTCTTTCCCCCTCCCGTCTCCCTCTCTCTATTTCTCTCCCCCTCTCTTTATCTCTCTATTTCCCTTTCTTTGTTTCCTCTCTCTTTGTTTTTTCCCCCTCTCTCTCTCGTTGTTTCTCTCACTCATCCTCTCCCCCTCCCTTCATCTCTCATTTCTCTCTTCCTCTTTCTCTTTATTTCCTTTCTCTATCTTTTTCTCTCTTTCTCTCCCTTCATTCTTCTCCCTTCTTTCCTCCCTCCCTCTCTTTCCATGTATCTCTTTGCAAAGAAAAACAAAAAAAGAAAACAAGATAACACAAAAATAAAGCAAGAAGAGGCAATGTACCTACCTCAAAGGCCTGAAGATGAAACCCTTTGTACCTTCTCTTTGCACCTTCCCTCCTTCCCTCCCTTCTCCATTGCACACTTCTCTTTCTTCTTCATATATAGCGGCGGCGGCATGGTGATGAGCTCCCTCTCTCTCTCTCTCTCTCTCTCTCTCTCTCTCTCTCTCTCTCTCTCTCTCTCTCTCTCTCTCTCGTTTCCCCCCTCACAAATCTTTAAGCTCTCTCGCTCTCTCTTTCATTCTTTCTCGCAAATGTTTTCTCGGCAAATGTTACGCTCGGGTTTTCAAAACTTTTTTCCCAGACCGGCGTCGTTATTAGCGTCGCTATATGCTATATGCATTGCTAATATTAGCGACGCAAACAACGACACATATAGTGATGCAAATAGCATCGCTAATATTAGCGACGCTAATAGCGACGCCGCTTTTTTGCATCGCAAATGGCCGTCGCTATTGCCCCATTCCCTTGTAGTGCGGTTTTAAGGTTTTCTAAAGCCAACTCACAAAGGGAGTTTGTGTACGAAGCAAACGGACAAGATCATAACTCTGCATCCAAGGCGAAAAGGCTGAATTCGTAATGGCTCCTAAGAAAGCACAAGGCACAACTGCATGCGGATCATCTCCTAACATCCACGTGGACATCTCACCACAAGTCCAGGTTTTTCTTTCTAATTTTTATTTTACATCGTTATAATTTAATCGTGCGTGAATGATTTTTGGAGATAGGATGCATTTTTTGTCTTAAATACTTTGGTTAATTTAAAAGAATTAGCTCACGACGGAAGAGTTCGGTCATTAGTATTTTTTATGTAAAACAAACAAAATAAAGGGAGCATAAATGTATTTCTAGCAAGTAGGTTTTTATGCATTGCAATGAATTGAAATTAGATTAATGTCCATTTTTACAAAACAGAATTATGATAGTACACATTGATTAAGCATGGAAGAAATAAACCGCATATTGCCTTATTGAACATCTTTTTCAAAATAATTCCTAAAGGAAGTTGCTAGCAACCGTAGGAAATTGCTAGGGTTGCATGAAGAAGATTTTACTCTAGGCAAGTAACCTAAAAACTTAAATTAACGAAAGAGTGTGTAAGTTCTGAATACGACAAATTCATTTGGAAATGAAAGTAGTAAAAGATTTCATGTTTTAGCATGAATCTTGTTCACATGTTAGAGGATGACTAATTGGAATTAGGCTATAACCTAACCTATGCTTGATCTTAAACCGAAAAGTTAGGATTTGAAAATCAACTTACGCATAGACAATAAGTCATGTGGTTATGGAAATGACAGCATAATTATCTTCAAAAATAGATAGGTTAAATTGGCATAAACCTAAACACCTAAACCCGCAGAGTACTCATTTAGAAAAGGGTTAATTCAATGCGATGTATCCTAAGGAAGTGACTAAGGTTAGCCCAGTGAAGACATTTACCTAGTCTCATGTATTGCCAAAAACTAAAACTCCTATACACTAAATACTTGCCCACATTCATGGAATGTAGGGACAGTAGGACATACTTGCGAGAAGTGATCTATGGTTTTTCTAAGAATCTATTGCTAAAAAGATGAAACTCGAAACCGTAGGACTGACAAGTTGGCCTAATGCCATCAGCAACAAATTATTTCGTGACTTCATTCGATGCGTAAATAGTCCCATAATTGATGCGACACTTGTGCAACAAGTTGTAGAGTCGCATGATCTTGTGATTTGATCACAAGGGAATGACCAATTCCTCAGAGTGAGATTGGCAGATTCTTACGCAAGTTATCTTGCAAGAGGATGAATAATGGTCCTAATATAGTATCTTTCTGGGGTAAAGATAATTGCTTGGAAGCAAAGGACAAGCCAATAAATTGGAATAAAATATGAACTTAAGGTATTGATCAAGTTGGATTAATAGGGTACGCCCTAACCTAGGATATAGGGGATCTTGCCAAGTCGGAAGTAATCCCAGATCGAGTGCTGGAACCATTTGGAAAGAAGGATTCACTCCTTAGCAGTAAGCCAACAAGAACGACCAATGGAAATGATTGTGCTTGTTACAGATTTAAGAGCACTGTTTTGCTTTGTTTGATCAAAGAATTAAAGGATAAATGGATATCTAATGCTTCAGTTGAAGGCTTGAAGGGAGAGGCAGCTTCAGTTACCCTCTACTGCCTGATTGACCCTAACCAAGGGGGTTGTTAACCGCGCCGGGAAGGTGGACCGAACCCGCTGCGAGAGGTCTCTCAGTTAAGCGCTACTTGGAGTAGGAGGATGCTTGGGTGCCAGGGGGCTCTGGCCATAAATCCCTCGTCTTCCGGGCCCTGCACAAAAGGTTAACGTGACTCGGGATTGAATCTCGAGGCCCGCATACTAGTCTATGGGCGGAATCTTGGAATAGTGATCCTTGTGGATTGCTGGATAGCCTTCGGGTGGATTGTGGATAAGCCTACGGGCTGGACTTTATGTATTTCAAAAATAAATACGATAACCTATTAAAAAAGAACTTGTTTGACATTGCTTTTCTATGTCAAGTGCTATGATTACATGAAGGAACCAATGCCTAACAGGCTAATTAAGGAATCCGATTGATACATGTCCAACTAAATGTGTTAGCTAATTAAATAACTAAAACAACCTGAGGAAAGTGCGGTGGACGTGGCCATAGGTCCGTCCTACGGATGGGTGGTCCCGGTTGGCCGGGAACTTTTCTCAATCAAGATGGACAGCAAGAAGATCGTTCAAAGAACAGGAACAACAAGAGCATTGACCTGGAGTTATAACTGATCCCGATTTATGTTGTTTTAGGGGAATGGAATGGGACTATGCTTTATGGCAGAGAGCTTGAGCTTTGCATCCCTCTCGTTTTCCATTCTCCTTGAACCAAGTGCAGTGTTAATCTGCTTCTCACCTGGCATTTCTGCATAAAGTAGTTCGCTCGGGTTCGACGCTAGTTGCCATTAGGAAATGACCAATAGGAAAAACCCTAATTCAGGTCGGTCCTAAGTGGGAATGACCGGAATACGTCCGCTACATGGCAGACATTGAAAGTCCTAGATCGCAAACCCCGTGACATTCCATGGGAGTGCTGGGCGGAGCTTTCTAGACATTCTTTTCGATAAAGTGCTAAGACGTGTCCTGAAGATAACAAGTGGACACGTTACACCTTGTAGTTGCCTTGTATTTGAGTTGACTAATAAGAATCTCTCAGCCTTGATGACTCACCTATCTCAAAAATTGGTCCATGATGGTGATTTTTTTGTCTTGGCAAATTAGGATAAATTGGGACTGAATTAGAATGAGTAGGGACCACCCTAAAAGTTGTACTCTTATTAAGCTATCTATTCCCTTTGTTCATATGATTTATTTCATTTGATAGTTGTTGATAGTCATTGGAGTCATGAGATACATTATTGATGTCATCCAAATGGTGAGAATTTTGCATATTAAACATAATAACTCTCATATATTCCTGCTCATAGTTGATGGCATTATTGTAAATATTTTTTCTCATTTTCATAGGACCATACATTACCATTGATAACATCTATAATTTGATCCTTTTTCTTGTTCTTTGCTATATGTATTTGAGTGCTTTCTAAATGAGCCATTATCAGTATTTCGGTAATATCTTCTGATCTAGTGTCCAAATGATGAGTTTTCTTAATTTTAAATGGATGATATAATGTCCTCTTCAAGATAGTTACTTTAATTTTCTATTGGAATCAACCTACAAATTTCTATAATCACTTTAATTTTCTATTGGAATCAACCTACAAATTTCTATAATCACTTTTTCAAAACTATTTAATTTTCTATTGGAATCAACCTACAAATTTCTATAATCACTTTTTCAAAACTATCAGGAATAGGTAAACACCATGTTTTGACCCTATTTGACACTTAAAATAACCCATAAGCCCTATTTAATACCTATAAATACTTGGAAAATAGTGTAGGTATTTGTAGGGACTATAGGGGCACCTGCATAAGCTGATAGGAGCTTATGGGAATCAAAAGAGTACTGAATTTATACTACAATAATTCATGTAGTATTTATCTGGGGAGATCAATCATAAACATATGTATGTATCACGTGGACTCAAGATAAGGGATTTTAAACATACAAATTTTACACATTTTTTACATATAGAATGGTCCCATATAAAGGGGTTACTCACAGATTTAATAGAAAATGGTTATATTTTATTAAGGTAAAACTCAAAGATAATGATATTTATAAATAGTTCTTAAATGCACGTGATATAGAGGGTATGTATATAGTGAATTCCCCATGAGTATTTATAAGCTCCTGTAAATATTTGTAGGCATATAATACCCTATTAAGAACCTTCTAACAAGTTTGTGATTACTTGAAAGTCCCTTAATTATTGTAGATATTGAAAATATCTTTAATATCCACTCCAATGCCCATGGTGAGGGATATATCGATAATCAAGGGTCCCTAAATGGGCTCAGGACCACCAAGGGGTATGGAAAATTCTACTTAGGCATGGTTGTATACCCCTTTAGAGTCTTTAGTAGTAGAAAATGGTCACGTCACTATTGTCCTACTACCTTGTTTGGCATCTAACTTTTTTCTCATCGAGAAATCAACATGGTAGCTCGATGTTAAGCTAATCAAACATTGATGAAATGAATTTATTGAAAATATTATTTTAGCCTTTCATGAGATGTGATAGGAATAGGATGAAGATATCAAATGGATGGGGAAAGAGGGATTATGTGGGAAATCAATGACTTAGTACATTGTGACTTACCCTTCTGACAATGGATTTATTTTCATTAATTCTTAAGCACAACCAATTACAATTCTAGATTAGATTAAATAGCTCAATAATACAATAATTATCAAAGAAGTTTGCACTCAAGAGAGCCTTGAAAGAGGCAATTAGGTTACTAATTTCAATGAAGCAAGCATTCTCACAAAGAGAATGGCTATAACCCATTAAACACTTTAATTATTGAACCTCTACAACAATTGAATCAAGGCTCAACAAGTGGCTAAACTGGAAAGATCAAGAATAAGTGAAATACCTCTTTATAGACTTGTAGAAGACTTATGCATTGATTTGAATCAAATCCCATACAATAGATTATCAAAGGATGATTTAGACCCCTTCTCCAATTTTCTTCAAGTCATCTCAATGCTCATAAGTAAGAAATTGAGTCTGTGAAAATAAAATCCCAAAATCAAGTGTCATTGTAGCTTGAACACTTCAAGAATGCTCCCAAGCTTTGAATCATGCTTAATGGCTAAGATATGGCTATTGTATGGGACTCCTTGGATAAATATTAAAAGCTATTCTACAATAATGTTCAAGGTATATGAAGATCCTTGAAATATCTTGATATGATCCATTGAGCTTTGAAGAAGAAAATGGCTCCAAATGAGAGGGAAAATGCTGAATCCTTGCATAATAGCTTGCCTTGAGTAATGAAGAATAGAGACACGACCAATACTTGAAGAAATCACTAACGGTCAAAGAGCTTTATACAAAGTTTCATGGTTTCCTGCTTGTTAGGCTTATGAGACTAAAGAGTGATCCCAAAGGGTTAAAATAAGGGTTTTATTTTTCCTTTATGTGATTAGCATTGAGATAATGAGCAAGAATAATCTCTAAATGGAAGTCATGGATGAAATAAATTGTGTAGATCTACTATACACTACCCTACATGCATCACAATATGTGTTGATCTGACTAATCACACCTCAACTTCAATCCTTGCCTATAGGAAGCTAATGGATCCAAGAAGCTAATAGATGAAGGCTTTGAGATCATGGAGTTGTATCTTGCAAGATACAAGTGATTTTCACTATGAAACCTTGCAAGAAATCTTGAACAAGAAGAGGAAAGAAACTATTCTCAAAGATAAGTGGAGTCGATATGTCTCGAATTTCAAGTCCTCGAGGTCACTCTCCCTTCTCTCTTGAGACAAATAGGGATTTGATAATATCTACATGTGTTCATAGTCATAGTCACAACTCAATTGGCTCTTTTTTTAAAAATGAAATCAGATCATGGTTTCATCAATTGTGTGCTAAGCGCAATAATTTTTTGTGTTACATAAAAAATCTCAGAAGCATCACAAGTAATTGACTCTACCAAACAAGTTTCTCAACACTTTTAATCCCCCACAAGCATATAGTTTCCAAAACAACACCTCAAAAATGTTTAAACTTGCTCCTTTTGCTTCTTATTTTTTGGAATAAAGTCACTATGTTGAATTGGCAACTTTCAAGACCATAGAAGAGGACCTATCAAGACTAAAACCCATAATCTATGCACACTATTGCACACCTTTTGGCTAATATTGTGCCTTAGGAGAAACATTTGGAATATTTTTTGAAGATTCCTCATAAATAACTAAAATCAATGCTATGGTACAAAAGTACATATTTATGAGCCACAATTTTTAGAGAAAAACATTTTAAAAGCTAATTTTTAAATAATGCAAGATTTTTGCAATTATTAAATAAAGCTAATTTCAAACTCATTTTATCTTCTTTGCTTGAAGAGAATTTCTAATTAAACAACTATGGTCATATTTTTCCTAGATTTAAAAATTATTATGTGAATTCCCGCTTTATGAGTACCTACTTTACTCTCTTTTTTGGCCTTTTTAAATAAATATCTAACCTATTCAGTTTATGTCATCCAAAGATTGCCTTGAATTTATATTTTTACAATTTCTAATAAAAGTGTTGTCTCTAATAATGGTTGAATTATCAATGTTAATAATATACCATCACTTACTCTCACACCCACACACATGTGCACATGCCTGTATACACACACACACACACACACATTCTCTCTCTCTCTCTCTCTCTCTCTCTCTCATTATCAAGATTACTTGGGCATGTAAGGTATTTATTTTATATACAATGCTTGCAAAGTATGTCGAGTTGATGTATGTAGCATTAATTTTCACATTAGCAAAGAATCAAAGAAGTTTAATTGGAAAGAGACTTATTTCTATATACCTTAGGTTGGTTACCCTTTTATATTACAAATTCTTTATTTAATTCGTAGAGTGTCATTTGTAGGACCTTTCAGTATCAAGGGAGGTGTTGGTGGCATGAGTGGCTGCCACAGAGCAAGGGGAGGAGGCAAGGCACTCATAATCTTTGGCACCCAAATCCTAGGCATAATGTGATTGTGTGGTGGCAAGTACGAGGGAGGAAGGGAAGCTTTGGCTTATCTCCTCTCTCGCTTCAAAGAGAATTGTGAATTAGATATCTTGCATTGATTATATCTTCTCTTGCTTCAATTGTATTGAAGCTTTGGCTTATCTCCTATCTTCTTCAAAGAGAATTCTGAATTCAATGACTTGTATCAATTATCTCTTCTCTTGTTTCAATTGTAGGATGGAGCTAATCCTATGCTATGCCATGCACTAATTTAATTATTGGCTATGGTGAAATTTAATTTTTTGAACACTAAAATAATTATTAAATTGATTTTTAAAATAAATATTTTAAAATTTAATTTAATAAGGTAGATAATATTGGAAAATGGGATTAGAAGGCTACCACTTGACAAAACTTACCCATGCAAGTGGAAAAAAACGTTTTTAGGGGTTGTTGGAGTTTACTCTAGCTATTGTGAGAGAGGAGGCTATGAGAGAGTAGAGAGGCTACTAATGTGATTTTAGCCACCCACTAAGGATCAGTCTTATAGCATGTGACATTAGTTTAGAGCCCTCAAGAGTAGGTGATAGCAGTAGCCCAAGGTCCTTCTAGTGTAGATGATAATATATAGGAAAGGGACAATAGTCTTTCTGGTGGTCCTTAGCTATAGATGATAGCTTCCACGGCTCTTTGAGCAGGGAAGTAGTATCTTTTCAGCATTTCTTGCAATGAAACTCTAAAAATTTTCTCTCTAAAACATTCTCTCTCATCCACTAGCCATCTCTCAAGTTATCTCAACATTTTCCAATAGTTAGAGCCATCAGAGTAAGATATTTCAATCAAGCTTTGTTGTGAACCCTAATTTATAGTAGAAATTAGGGTTTTGACAACCATCTTAGGATGCATGCTTAGAATTGAGAGCCTAGGAATTGAATTCCAGTAGTTGAAATTGGGAAATTTCAGGGAGATGCAAGAGGCCAACCAACAAATATCAAATTTGGGGCTAAATTTATTCTTCAAGGAGTAGGGTGAAGGCCAATCCCCAAGCAAACCAAGGGATAAATTCATTAAAAGGCTTGCTGGTCAGTTTTGATAGCAAGAGGCAAGGAGGTCATAATATCTCAGTTGTACTCCATCCATTTGCAATAAAAGTTAAAGAAATACCACAAGGGGCACCCATTTTGGGGCCAACAAGCTGTCCAATGTTTCATAAGGCATCATAGCCACAACATTGGCCATTGTTGCCCAACCATGTTGTATGCCCCAAACTTGATGAAAATTTTCAATCAGTATATGCATAATATAAAACTAAAAGTTAGTCCAAAACAGTTACTAGAGACCCATTGGATACATCCATAACTCATGTCTCTCAACTGTTTTGATTTTAGAACCATAGTAAAGCATATTCTTAGCATAAACCATAGCTGAAACTGTCAATGGCATTTACTAACATGTTATCTTCCATGGAACCAATTGTAAACCATTAAAAACTGAGCATAATGTCATCATAAACTAATAACTTGCTAATCAAACAACTATTCATAGATTATTGCAAATGTGATCTCAAACTTATCATAAATTGATGAAACAAACTAATCTGCAAAACTGATGCAAAACTAATCCCAAAAGTGACCATAAATGTTTCTCAAACTAATAAAAAATGAGCTGAGACTGATTAGAATTTGATCTCAAAACTGAAGCAAAATTTCATGCCCAATTGATCGTGAACTAATCTCGAGTTGATGCCAAAGTATCGTCTCAAAGGACTTGTGGTAACAACCATACTCACTTGCATATATCTCATAGTGACCAATACACTAAGTAGTGACCTCATGGCAAACATACTGTCAGCACAATACCTTAGATGCATATTGAATATATTTGAAATCCACAACATACGAGAGTTGTCCACAACTCGTGAAGTGAAAGTGCTACTCCAACCCCTTCTCTGCTAAACCTAATTGAGCCCAAATTGAAGTTAGCTGTAACTAAAAGGCATCTAGGTAAATCTACAACAACTGAGGATGGCCTGCCAAGTCATCCTCTTCCATCCACTATACATCTATTGGTGAAACAATGCTAAAGCTTCACCAAGAAGCATATGGAAACTTTACCTCTAACTTTACTTGCCTCGAAATCTCCACTAAGTTGTAAGCTCTTCTTCCCCTTAAGCATTGTGATGCTTTATACTTTTATATTGTTGCAATTCCAACTTAACTAATATGTACCATTTCATCCAATTGACTAGCCCCTCATGTATATTTGACATGCTAGGAGCACCAAATAAATTAGGAAACATTCTCGTTTTCATACTTTGAACCATGGCAATGTGATTGTGCATGGGAATTTGCATACTACCAACCATACCAAGATACATTTTCCCATACATTGCATGCATTACTAGCTACAATTTTCCCTCATGACAAATATTGTTCGGAGCATTTGCATAACTAGTATTAATACCATGAGTCCCAAACATAACTGGATGCGTATATGCATTGCCAAACCTGCCACTTTTTGCCCCAACACCATATCAATACTGTTATACATGGGGTTCTGCCATATTACTAGCCATACCTTGATACATTGAGCCTTGTACACCATGCATTGGTTGCTACAAACTATAAGAAATTTTGCCATACATCCTTGTATGTGGTCATTGATCCACCATACCTTGGAAACTAATGCCACCACCAAAGTATCATAGTTGTCCCATCATTGCATTCATACCTTGCTATCCAAAAAGCATTAGATTGATACTTTCAAGTTGGCCTTGCATATGTATCCAATGTCTCATTGGCATTATTTGCTTATGCTCACTATCCACATTTGGAACACTATGCTATTGTATTGGCTCTTCCTTCAGTGCATCTTGCTGTCCTGAAGCTCTCGAATACGATTTTTTCTTCTTGCCTTCGCTGCCTTTCTTTAAGGATTCCAAAAGTTCATAAACTACGAATCATTTGCTAATTGCATAAACATTTCAACTGCTATCCTCAATTGATCTTTAAAATTTTCATCAAATTCCTCCTTCTCTTGTTGATCATTAGCTTCTAAAGGTCTCATCCAACACCTTGTGAAATTTCAGACAAAGCTTTTGACCTTCTATCAAATACCTGAGGTCTACCAATTCAAGGGAATTGATGATATCGCAATGATGGAACCATGTAACTAGCCTTCCTTCTCATATAGGGTGGTAAATTACCTAATTAATCACTCAATTAAAATAATTAACAAAATCACAAAATTGAAATGCACACTTTGCTATACAATCTTGGACATTGGATAGCTTGTTGGCCCCCAAAACTGGCATCCCTTGCAGTATTTCTTTAAGTTTTATTGCAAATGGATGGAGTACAACTAAGATTCTCTAACCTCCTCCACTTTGGTGCTTAAAGAGCCCTGTAAGTTATCACCTTCATCTTAGGACCACCAAAAAGATTACTACCCCTTCCTATATATTGTCATTTACACTAGAAGGACCTTAGGCTATTGTCACTACTCCTAAAGGGCTCCAAACTACTGTCACATGCTATAGGATTGATTCTTAGTGGCTGTAAATCACATTAGTAACCTCTCCTTGCTCTCTCATAACCTCCTTCTTTCTCACAATGGCTAGACTAGACCCCACCAGCCCTAAAAATGTTTCTTTCACTTACATGAGAAATTTTTTCTAAGTGGCAACCTTCTAATTCTATTTCTTGCATTATCTAAATTAATTAAATTAATTTTTAAAATATTATTTTTTAAAATTAATTTGAAAATTATTATAATGCTCAAAAAATTAATTTTACTAGTTAATAATTAAATTGGCTAGACCAATTTGTTTTCCACGTATCCCGAGGTAGTTATTAGCTCTTAAAATAGTATCAATTAATTGATTAATTAACACATAGTCTCTAATTTCACCAAAAACATTAGTGGGAAATAAATTGGCCGAGAATAAAATATGACACCAAGTACCACCTAGTAGGCATAAGTTATTACAACTTTTGCCTCGGATACCCACTACATCCTCAAGGTCCTTGGCTTGTTACCATGAATTAACTGCATGTGCATCACATGTGCTAAACAACCTTGCAAATTTAATTAATAACTTAATCAAATGTTATTGACAAGATTAAAGCATCTTAGAATTTCACGTCCCCATGACAATTATCAAGTATTCCTCTTCCCTATTTATGCTTCTAGCAACCCATTTCGTAGTAAGTTTATTTGCCCATTCTTGGAGGTTTGTTAATCATTAACCTTCTCGTTTTTTGGGTGTGGTACAAACAACCCAAGAAGAGACTTTGGGTATCTTGAGCTTGTCCCCATCCCCACGCCATAGGAAGTTCCTCCTAGCTACTCTAACTATTTCATGTACTTGGATGGCTACCAGTAGGCAAGAAAATTAAATGGTATTAGAAATGAGGATATGTTTGAGTACTAGACTTCTACCATCCAAATTCATTTAGAACCCATTCCATTTTTCAAAATTTCCCCTTACTCTTTCTAGTACCCAATCCCATCTTTGCTTCATAGAGATACCAAATGGTATTTTGAGCAATCTAAAAACTTTCCCATAGTCGTCTTGGGGGAGAGATGATAAGATTTTGGATCCCTATTTTAGTAGGGTTTATGACTAACTCTAAAGCTTTATAAAATGTTTGTAGACATTTCCAAAAGGCAACTAATGAGACTAAGTCATTGTTAACAGTTCCATTGGTATCATCAACAAATTGATTAAGAACCATATTTTTATTATTAGGCAGCTTGATTCCCTTAATGTTTTCTTTTTCTACGTGATCTTAAATTAGCCAACCTAAAGAGTTTGCTGCAATGGTGAAGAGTAAAGAGGCAAGGAGGCAGTCTTTTCTGATAGATCTTAGGGGGAGAAAATTAGTCATGTCATCATTTATAACAATTCTAGTAGAGGTGTTTCCAAGAAAAGTACTAACAAATTTAAAAAATCTCTTCTCCAAACCCATATCATGTAGTGATGGTAGTATGATGTTCCATCCTATCATAGGCTTCATGAAAATCTATCTTGAAGAAAACAAAATCTTGATTGTTTTTGTGAGACACTTCAATACCCACCCACAATGCTATGATAGAGTCTAATATATATCTACCTTTAATGAAACCCTTTTTCTCTTTTTTTTAAACCCATGAATCTAAATGTGAAGACAACCACCTAGTTAAGGTTTTTGCAAAGACTTTATAGGTAGATATTAGACATGCTATGTGTGTCTAGTTTACCAACTCCTTTTTTTAAGAATGCTGATCATTTCTAGGTTTGGCTTGTCAAGTTTAATAGCCCACCATTTCTTTGTAAAGAGTAGGATGTTGGAGGCTTCCTTATTTTCTAGCTCCCTCAATTCTTGTTTTATTTTAATTAACTCTTTCTGTAAATGATCTTGGCCTACATCAATTTCGATTTCAAGAGCCTTGCTAAGAAAATAGTTACTTGCTTTGACTTCTCTATGATTTCTAACCTATAGGATCTTAACTTGTTTGACAAAGTCCTAAGTTTCTCTAATGGAAGTCTAATGGCTCTAGTTCATGACAGAGCTAAGGAGTTGCATGATTGAAAGGAATTAGCCCAAATATACTAAATGGTGTTTCTAATCTCATTACATTTAAATAGCCTAGGATCTGTGTGAAACCAGCCTAACCACGTGGTCACTATTAGAGATACTTTACTAAATTGGAAAATGATCAAACATTAGGAGATACAAACTTAAACTAGGCATCTGGATTCCCTTGGATTCTAATACAGATTGCACGCCCTTCAAACTTAAGATGCAAGTTATAAAAAAGGAGGTAAATATTACTTCCAATTGGAGTCTTAAAGATGTAAGGGATACCTTGGAGATGCTAGACTATACATCCCTTGAATACAAGTTCAAAGTAAAAAGTAAAACAGTTGGGAAAAGAGTTGAACGGTCTTTCTCTTGTATGAGTTGCTTGCCTCCCACAATTGTAAGCTTCAAGCCATAAATATGAAAAAAGTGATTACATTTACATTTGACAAAAAATTTTATTGAATCAAGAGTTACGAAATTGAAGTGTAAATATACAAGGATCTTGCTTCGTTTGCATCTATTTGTATTCTTTTAGCTTTGTGACTTTTTCATAACGTTCTGCAAAGATATCTAATCTCCTTACACTGGCTTTTTTCTTTGGTTGCTCAAAGAATCTGACTTGGACTGGAAGAGCCTCTTCTCTTTAGGTTGATGAGGAGATGGATAAGAAAGTGTTGGCATTTCTCTCTTTGTGGAGTTTACCTTGTCAAAAAACAATGTGAAAAATAATTACATTAACCCCATCTATCTTGAGAATTTGAATCTAACATCCTACAAACATTTGAAATCACTCTCCATCCACAAGAATGCGCATCATTTTGCAAGGGCACTTCTTGTTGGAGAAATCTATATGGTTTTTGAGGATCAGCAGTATCCTCATGTGTCCAAAAAGGTAACCACCATTAGTGTAAATGGAAACACGTTCTTAAAAAAACAATCAAATAGAATAAAAAATAAACCAAAAAGTAAGCATTATTCTATTCAACGCACATTTTTGCTTGGCTGTGGATACCACTAAGAGAGTTCATAAGGATAATTATCTAGTGAGAATATCAATATATATTAGGCTCCAATGTCCTATGCAAAGTGAAATATTAGTAAGAAATGCATACAATAAAGAAGTATACATTAAGCCCTTTGCAAAATTGTATATCTTTCCACGCAAGGAAAACAATGAGCAGTTTTCATAGATAGGGTAAATAGGTAATTGGCCTCTAAAAGTTCGTAACAAACTAATATAAAAAGTATTGTGGATTTTCCAATGTTGCGGTAGTTCTAATTTAAATGCATTATCATTGATTTTGTGAATGATCTTCCAAGGTTCATAAAATCTAGGGGCTAACTTAACAACAGGGTGTTTCTCAACACTTTGTAATCTTCTCTTTTCAATGCGTAACCAAACATAATCATCAACTTTGAAATTCATAGATTTTCTTTTCTTGTTAGCTTATTTAGTGTATGATTGTTGGGCTTTCGCAATCATATCTTTGACTTTAGTAAAAATTGTAGCATGCATATTGACAATATCATCAACAGCTTTAACTTTGTTTGACAATGATGTAACAGGTGTAGGTACTCTATGTCCATAAATGATTTCAAAAGGTGCTTTATGTGTAGCTGTGTGTGGTGTATTATTGCATGTAAAATGAAGTAAATGCAAGTGTGTATCCCATATTTGTGATTTTGAAATTGTATATGCACGCAAACGATCTAAAAGTGTACTGTTAGTAGCTTCTGTTTGCCCATTTATTTCAGGATGAAATGCAGATGAGAAATGAATAATTGTATCTAAATTAGCAATTGAAGTAGTCCAAAAATTATTGTAAAATCTAGAATCCCAGAAAGAAATAATAACTTTTGGCAAACCATGGTTAGTGAAAACAATTTTCAAAAAAAATTGTGCAGCTTGAGATGCAATTAATGTTTTCTTGCATGGAATAAAATATGCTTATTTTCTAAATTGATCTACAATAGTCCAAATCATATCATGATTAGCTTGGGTGTTAGGAAAACTAGTTATAAAATCCATTGAAATGTGTTCCCATGGTCGTTCTCAGGAATTGGTAAAGGCATTAATAAACCATATTGCTTACCATGGTGTCGCTTAACTCTTTGACAAATTAAAGACTCAGATACAAAGTTAGAAACATCAAATTCCATTTGTGACTAGTAAAAATCTTCAACCAATGTATGGAAAGTAGAAATAATACCTCTATGGCCTTGATATGGGAGACAATGAATTTTGTGCAACACAAATGATCTAAATGGAACAGTCACACACAACCTTTTCTCATAAAACATGAATCCATTAGATGTAATATTCCTGCTATAACACTTCATAAAACAAATTTGGGCTTGAAATATTTTAAAAATTACTTGTTGAGTTATCACATAAGTGACCACATGTAATATTAAATCTTGCATTTAATCAATTCTACAATTTGACATGAGAAGACGCCTCAATGACCCTAGCCAACAAAAAAGCAAATACACCTCGTAAATAATATTACGACGGCTTGATCATAATATTTCTGATATTATATTTGATTTAGCATTTCCGATTCGATTTAATGCATCAAAGATCTCATTGATTTTGTAACGGTAAGACAAATCGCCAAAAGCCTTAATCAGTAGACAAAGAACGCGTAAGAACGAGCATGATATTGAGTAAGTTAAGTATCAAAGAGTATGGCATGACTTTATAAACTAGATAAGTCATGAGGTAACTTGGTCAAAAACTACTAGATGAAGTTGTTTTGAAGGAAAAAATACGTTTTTGAAAAAATAGACAAAAAATCATGACTTTATTATGCCTGGAGGGAAAGAAAGCATTTTAAAATCATCCCCATGCCACCATCCAACAGGTAGGCAATCAAAAAGCATACTTAGCTCTTGACAAGTAGCCAAAAGAATGGATGACTATATGCTTCCCCCTCATGGCTATAAATACAACCCCTCTCCTTCACAAAGAAAGCAAGAAGGAAGACCTCCTGATGATGGAAAATTTTCTCTACATCTCTTTTCCATTCTAGCTTGAGCCTTGAAGAAGGAAAATACCCCTCGTCTACCTCCTGTTACGCCTGTTACGCCTTTTTTCCATATAGCCATATCGCTAAGCAAAACGCTGGTGAAATTTTTCTAGACGACCATCAACTCTCCCTGAGCTACCACATTAATTGCGCCTGACTTCCATAGCTCCACAAGGTCGCAAAAATTCAAGAAGCCCATTTGAAGCAAAAGAAGCAAGAAACACGGGGTCGATGGAGAAAATGATGCGGTAGGAATTGGAAAAAAATCCGTTACTACAAACTTGATAGAGATAACATCTCATCGGTTTGAAAAAAAATAATATTTTGTATGCTTATCAATTTATTTGGCTTTAAATGATTATAAACGCATTTTAAAGAAGATGCATATGAATTGCCACTTAGGAAAATAGCCTAAGTAATATAATAATAAACTATTCAATGAAAAGACTCTTTCACTTGAAAAAGGATTATATGCCTATCATGAAGAAAATATCATAATTATGGTTTGTTTCTTGATATTTATTATTATTTCATTAATGACACATATGATTATAATAACTAAAAAAAGGTAGACGGTGTTAGGAAAGGGAATATTTTATAAAATTTTCCTCAAATTGACCATCTCTATTTCAGCTTTCTAATGATAAATAGATGCGTATAAGTCTTATAATAATTTATAGAAAATCATTTAGATAATATCAAGAAATAATAAATGCATTAAATCAATAGAAAATTGTATAGGAAAATATATACTAGACACGCATTGATTAGGTGCATAGTAATATAATTCGATGTCTAAAGATGAAAGAAAAAGTACACTTATAATTTTTGCATTGCTTAGAATAAAGTTTTCAGAAAAAAAAAGTAGCATTGCATTTATGACATAGCTAAATGAAAATTGATCTTCCTAGAGATAATGTTGAAAGTTCGACAAATGGTTGGATATCGTTGATTAAACCATAGAATACAAGTAGAATAAAATAAAAATTATTTTCTTGCTAAAAACATATACAATGTTAATATTAATGGTTTTATTAGCGAGAGCGTCAATATCATGAGAGTGGACCCACATATGAATCAAGGAGAGAACATTCCCTAAAATATTGAGGATGTTGAAGAAAAAACAACTATGAAATCCTCGACAACCCTGAAACTATTAGTATCAGAAAATTAAATAAATATCCAAAGTCTGTAAGACTTATTGGACATTGATAAGAATTTGTCGATACAAATTCTAATGTCTAAACAGACTTGGAAAAGCATTTGAAATCCTGCTTAGTAGTGTCGGTTAGGGTAGAACAACGCATGAATTGCCTGCCATAGGTATAAATGCTCATATTGTCTTTTAGGGTGAAAATACCAAGTTTTAATAAGGATAAAATAGACATTAGATTTGCGAAATAACTTGCGGATTCAGAAAAAAGAGTTGCAAGTAGGAAGCAAAACCCTATGAATAAGATGGGACCTTAAAAAAGAAACCCTAGAATTGGGTGGGGCTGCTTCCTATGCTAAAAACACTTGTTGTCCTTTCTTTTTTTAATTTTTGCATGTATTGATGGTTCCACAAGAATGATTAATTGTGCTTGTAGTAGTCAGATCTGATTGTAAATATATAATCAGGATAATAAGAGCAAAGATCGCGCTATGCCTCCCCCACGCTAGACGTGAAACCTTACTCCGAGGGGGATTGTTTTGTACTGCCACGAGGAGCTTTGGACCGACCCCGATGGCGAGAGGTTGCTCGGTGAGAAATCCATTAGGCAAGAGAAGGTGGGAGTGCCATGGGGGCTCTGGCCATAAATCTCTCAATCGCCCCTAGGAACTACCTGACCCTCACACGAATCAGGATGGGATCCTGGAGTCCCCGGTACTAGTGAAGGGATGAATATCTTGGAGGGTTTTCTTTTTTTTGCACAAACAGAAGGGATTTTCTGATGAACATAGATTTTATCTTCTGCATAGGCAGAAGGGAAAAGGCATTGTAAATAACTTTTGTGAAATAATAAATAAATATATTTTGCCAAAAGATTGTTTTTTCATATCTTGTGTTGTGTCATAAAATTACGCAAGGGAACCTATGATAACGATGTCGTGATGTTATGAGGACACAGTGTAAAAAAAGTATGGAATGCATCATCATCCGACTTCTTTATTGATCTAGAGAGTCAATGTGATCTGAGCCATTAGTACTAATGTGAGTTACATGGATTATCCAAAAATACTAGATAGATAATTTTAGTCTATTTTTATATTATTTATTGTAAAAAAATTAAAAAAAAGCTTCTAGATTAGGATGGCATGCAAAAAGCTAGTTGCTTTTTTAGCCAATTATGGGATTTCCACAAGAAATACAGATTGACAAAATCGCGCGAATCGCTGTAAATAGGCTGAAAACTGCTGATTGAACTGAAAGAAGAAGAAGGAGTGATCTGGGAGATCCGTGGCAAGTGTCCTAGGGTTTTACCCCCCTTTCGAAGCCAACGGAGCCATCAAATTTGGGTTTTGAGTAGTAGAGAAGAAGCTGTAATTTTTATGCACGTTTTGTTCTACGAAGGAACTCCAGGAGAACTAATGCTTGGAGATTGCTTCTGAGTAGTGCGATGATTCCAGGTTCTTTTAATACATATTGAATCAATTCATTGTGATTTGTCTTTGTAGTGTTTACCACTTGGGTATTCTCTATCTTCTCTTCCATCTCCTATCTCTACTTCCTTCTATTTCTGATCCCCGGTGGATTCGACCTTTCGATAAAAACCCCTCCAATATTGGTGAACCTGACGTGAAAGGTCGTCAGAAAGAAGGAAATACAAGATGGGAGAATCTTTGAATACATTCTCAAGTGATGTTTTGCAACAGTTGGTGCAAAATATGAATATGCTTATGCACGTACAACAACAACAATAGGTGATGCAAGCTTCAGCTCAAACAGAAAGTGTTGTGATGAATGCTTTGCAAGCAGTTGAGTGTGAGGTGAAGTTATTCAATAGCAAGAATGTATCTACATATGTACACACATATGCTCAGAAGATGGAATTCTTTGGAGTGGCTCAATCTACATGGAGCTGGTATTTTGTACGTGTTACTATTCATGAACTGAAAGCACAGATTACTGAATTATACTTGCAAGATGCTGATTGGGTAGCCTTCAAGAAGACACAAAGAATTTCATATTGAGAATACCAGCTTGATTACATGCAAGACTTTTTAGGAGTGGGTTATATAGCCCAATAAGGGTCTAGTGGCTACAAAATTGTTAAGAGAATTTGAAAGTTGATTTGAGCACTTGGATCTCACAGAACAACAAGCTCTTGCAAGTCAAAAAATTGAATTGTTTTTACAGGCAGTTCATCCTGAGCTTCAAGAAAAGCTTAATGATTTGTTGGAGGATCAGACTACTGAGACAGGTTTTAAAACAAAGTGGAAACATGCCAAGGAAGTTGTTACTGCACTTGTGAAGAAGCATAGAAGAAGAGAAAGATTGCATGTCTCCAGCTTGCCCACTGTTACGCGCAAGACAGTTGATGTATATAGTAAGCTACCTACTTCTGTGACTAACCCTATGGCTGTACCTGCTATTGTTCCCTTTGTTAGGGAAGATGTCTTGGATGAATTGGTCAAAGGGATGCGGGATCTTCAATTGAAGGTTGCGAAATTGGATGAAAAAGGACAAGAGGAAAGGGGACAGGCAGCAGCCCCTAAGCCTCGAAAAAGATGTATGTGGTGTGACATTTTGCAACACGAGAGAAAGAATTGTGCTGCCTATCACGAGGCCTTGGCATGTCAGCTTATCTTTTGGAAAGATGGCAAGATCCATGCATAAGAAACGGGATTGCCTCTTGCTTTGAATTTTGGAAAGGGAGGTATGCAAAAGTTGTTGGAAGACTTGGCTATCCGAAATGCTTATGCGGCAGTACATGCTTCTACTTTTGGTTTACAGTTGGATAGAGTGCATGGCCAAGAGATGGTTGGTCCAAAGGCTAAAATATGGACACATGCTTTACATGTAGCTGAAAAGAGAAAGGTAACTAATAGTGAAATGTCTCATGCAAGGCAAGACATTCATGGCATAACTGGTTGGGAATAACCGGTAGATGCATATTTAGTGTATGCATATTTAGCAAAGGTACAAAACACGAATATAATTGTGGAAGAAAAATGAAAAAAAGATGAAGATATTGCAGGGACATATAAAAGAATGACAAGAAGAAGTATGGATCAGCCTAAAGCTACAAATCAGCCACCTCCCAAGCATGTTATGGAAGAGGTCAGTCAGGAGCAAAAACAAGATAACAAACAAGAGGGCAAAAAGAAGGGCAAGAAACCACGATATAAGTTGTAATCTAACATTGAGACAACCACAGATCTTAAGAAGGTTCTTGAAGAATGGATCTTAAACAATCGGGTGGAATTTACCTTGGGAGAGGTGCTTGGCATTGCCAAGCGAGAATTTCATGATGAGATCATTGACATAATTAAAAGGAAGCGTCAGTTTCTTGGTGATACCACTAGTGCATTGCTACAATTTGAAGAGGAAACTAGTTTGTTGGGTATTCGGGTTGTTGAATATGAGCATGAAGTAAGTATAGGATTGTCTATGCAGGATGCTACTAATCAATGGACATCATGTGGAAAAGAGAAAAAAGTGGCTGAAAATGCATTGTCTTGTAGCAATATGTATGGTGGAGTAAGGCAAATGCAACAATATGGAGAAGGGACTCTAGGATTTATTCCTCGAAGTCACTACACAAGAGATCATTGGGCTAGAGCTACCATTGAAACGGTAGTGAAAATTAGGGAACGTGAAACTCCTTGTGTTGCTTTACTTGACCATGGGTTTGAGATAAATGTCATTGAACGGGGATTGTATGAAAATGGTGCATGGCCTGTAGACACTGATCATGGTTGGCATATAAGGGCTGCAAATAATTCTTCAGGGGAGCTCTATGCTACATGTCCTAATGTAAAAGTGACAATTGGTGATGTACATGAAGAGAAACACTTCTTTGTGCAAGATAATTCCTCATATGCATTGATTTTGGGACAGCCCTATATTACAGGTGTGCATATGGAAACAAAGGTGCTTGATGATGGTTCTGATTATGCAAGAGTCAAAAGCAAAGATGGGAGAAAAGCAATCCAATTTCTTACTGTTTGTGTTAATCATCCTAGAAATCGTGATATGCTTTGATAGACTCCTTTGGTTCCAAATGCAATGGAATTCAAAGACCTGGATTTTCATTAAGCACTACTGTAATGTAGGGCTACAGTAATGCTATTCAGAGGGTGTACTCGCCTCTTGATGAAATGAAGCATGTATTTACTATTGGTAATTCTCAGTTTATAGCAAACAGTTCATGTTGGTTTAAGCCTATGGAAGCTATGTGTAGGGCTGAACGCATATCTATGAAATGGGCTATTAAGAAACTAAGAGCATTGGGGTTGTTAGTTGAAAATGATGGCATTTTAGGCATCTTTTATGGGCTGAATATTACTGACACTATGACTCAAATTTTAGCAACTATACATGCAAAAAATGAGGCTGATAACAGTGTTGTCGGTATGTTCTTTGGATATGTATGATGTTATAACATTGTTTGCTCAGTAGGAAGGATTACAATGGGTTGAAGCACTTGTGGAGAAAAAGTACAAGACAATTGACAAAAAAGTGAAACCAATTGCTTTGCCACTTCCACCAGAGATTGAGGGTATCTATGAAAAAGTGTTAAGGCAGCCAAGCTTACAGGATCCTAAAGATATAGGTCATCAGTTTATATCTAAAACATTACAAGAATTGAAAGTTGGTGCAAAAGGGTTTCTTTTGCCTGTTGAGAGAAACTGTTTTTGGCGGATGTTGGCTAGACATGGGAAGGCATTTGCAATTCAGCCAAGTGAAATAAGTTGTGTGGATCCAAATGTTGTCTCTCCTATGGTCATATTTACTGTGCCACATGTACCATGGAACTTGAGGCCTATTCCAGTGCCTAAAGCTTACTTGCCAAAGCTGATGGATTTGCTAAATGAAAAGATTCACACGAAGATATTGGAGCCTTCTTCAGCCGTGTACTACTCAAATCGTTGGTTTATTGTGCCCAAAAAAGAATGGGGCTTTGAGATTTATTCAAGACATGCAACTGGTCAATAAAGTGACCATAAGAAATGTGGGTGTAGGTCTTGTGGTTGATGAATTTGCAGAGGATTTTTCAGGCAGAGCGATCTATTCTTTGGGTGATCTTTAGTCGGGTTATGATCAGTTTCAGCTTGCAATTGAAAGCAGGGTTATCACAACCATGAAGACTTCTTTGGGGTTAGTACGGATGTGTACTCTCCCACAGGGTGCAACAAACTCAGTGGCACACATGAGAAATGCTATGAATAGGGTACTCATGGATTTTATACCACAATTGTCTATGCCCTTCTTGGATTGTATACTACTCCATGAGAAATGCTATGAATAGAGTACTCAGGGATAGGTGCATTTAACTCTTTCTTGACAAAAGTCTGTCTTTGGAGTTGAAGAGGTTTTGATTGTTGGGTATATGTGTGGGCCGTATGGGAAAAGGCCATCACCAGAAAAAATAGATGGGATTGATAGAATGCAAGATGTATGCATAAATGTATCAGAGGTGCATAGATTCTTGGGTGCATGTGTGTTCTATTTGATATGGATTCCTCACTCTACACATGTAGCCGATGCTCTTTATCAGTTTCTGAGGAAAGGTCAGAAATTTCATTGGGAAAGGAAGCATCAAAAAGCAATGAAGAAATTGAAGCAACTCTTAAAATCTGCTCCTACATTGAGAAAGGCTGACTATTCACGTGGAAATCCTATCATTATTACTGTTGATACAAGCCCAATCAGGATTGGATGGGCAATTGGGCAAGATGATGAGGAAGGACAACGATATGCAAATCACTTTCGTGCTAAAGTATTGACTGAACGACAAAGAAGATATCCATAGGTTAAAAGAGAATTATGGAAAATTGTGACAGTCCTTAAATGTGATAAGGAGTATTTTATGGGTGCTCATGTAGTCATTAAGACAGATTGTTTGTCGGTATTGGGTATGATTACTAGTTTTACTACTCCAGACATTGCTATGTTTTGGTGGATTGCACATATCAAATCTTTGAATCTTGAATTTTAGCATATTGCAGGAAGAGATAACCCAGTGGAAGACATGTTATCTCAAGCATGCTATGAGAATGAAGATGGAATGATGGATGAGGAAAAAGAAGATGACTTTCTTATGGCTAAAAATGATGTTGTAAGAGTGAATTTAGCAATGCAAGGTGTTGCTACAGCATTAAAAGAAGCTTGGACAACAAAGAGAAGACACTTTAGATGTTTTACATCTTGTGTAGAAGTGTTTTTGGAAGACAAATATGTAGGAGAGTAGTTGATAATTGGTCAATATCTTAGTACATTAACAAAGAGAGATGAATGGTTAAATGAGGAGTTTAAGAAAATCAAGAGGTGTAACGTGTCCCCTTGTCCACCTGTAGGACACGTCTTAGCAGCCCATTAGGAAGAGAGTCTAGAAAGCGCCGTCCAACACTCCCAAGGAATGTCACGGGGTTTGCGATCTAGGTCCTCCTGAGTCTGCCACAAAGTAGAAGCATTTCGATCATTCCCACTTAGGACCGACCTGAATCAAGGTTTTCCTAATGGTGAAGTTTCTAGAAGGTAGCTAGCATCAAGCCCCAGACGAACTACTTTACGCAGAAACATCAAGGCCGAAGCGGATTTATGCTACACTTGGTTCAATGAGAACGGGAAAGGAGAGGGATGCGAAGCTCGATCTCTTTGCATCTAAGGCATAGTCTCATTTCGTTCCCCTAAAACAACATAAATCAGGACTCTAGCTTTATAGATTCTAGGTCATTGCTTTCGTCACTGTCAATTCCTTTGAGAAAAGTTTCCAGCCAACCGGGATCACCCTTCCGTAGGACAGACCCATGGTCACATCCATCGCACTTTCCTTGGGTTGCTTTAGTTATCTAATTACCTACCACATTTAGTTTAACAAGCAAAAATAGCTTCCTTAATTAACCAATTAAGCACTGGTTCATTCACGTAACTTAGGCACTGACATAGAAAAACAATGTCAAACAAGTTCCTTTTCAACATTTGATCTTTATTTATCAATCTTTGGAATACATCATATAATCTAGCCTGAAGGCTAATCCATAATCCACCCGAAGGCTATTCCATAATCCGCCCGAAGGCAATTCCAACAATCCTCAGGGATCGCTATTTTAAGTTTCTGCCCGTTGACTAGTATGCGGGCCTTGAGATCCAATCTCGAGTCACGTCGGCCTCTTGTGCAGGGTCCATAGGCAAGGGATTTACGGCCAAAGCCCCCCTGGCACCCAAGCATCCTCTTGCTCCAAGTAGCACCCACGGAGAGACCTCTTGCGGTGGGTTCGGTCCACGTACCCAGCGCGGCTAACAACCCCCTTGGATAGGGTCAGGCAGACAGTCGGGGGTAACTGAAGCTGACTCTCCCTCCAGGCTTTCAGCCTCCTGAAGCATTAATTATTTTCCAACATTAGTTTCTTGAGTTAAGAAGAACAAACAGTGCTCCTAAGTGTACAAACACAAGCACTCCAATGGTCGTTTATATGGCCAACTGCTAAGGTATAATTCATTCTCTCCGAATACATCCAGAATTTGATTCGTGATCAATTTCGACTTGGCAAGATCCCAAGGGTCTTGTAAGCTAAGTTGCTTGTTTAGCCTTTATCCTTGGGTTAGGGTTTATACCCTGTTAACCCAAATTATCAATACTTTGGGTTTCCATATATTATGGTCAATAAATCTTGGACAACCCCATTGTCGTCACTTGATTGGTCAATCAGCCCCAATTTATAATTTCCCTAACTTGGCAAATCAGCCCCAAGAGAATTTGATGTAGCAGGATGACTACTCATTCTCTAGATAATTTCACTTGTACTTAGCACTCGCCAACCTTGTTCTAAGGAGTGGCAATACTATTTTGATTTAGACACAAAATCATGCAACGTTGCAACTTGTTGCACGAGATAAGTGTCGCACCTAACTTGTGGGATTATTTCTCCCATCACACCGTATCCCTTGGTCAAGAATACCTTTAACCAAGATATAGGGTTTGGGAACCTTCTTGACCTAACCCAACCCTAACCCTACTAGGCCAATAACGCTTTGGCCCTAGGGTTCCTAATTTCCTTGTGGAAGTCTAGCATTTGGTCAATTTATCCCTAGGGTGTGAACCCTAGATCATTCTTGCACGGTGATTAGCTAACCCTAACATTCCGTGAATATGGGTAGGGTCTTTGGGATCGAAAGTCCTAAATCGGCATCCCAAGTGCGATACTAGGTAGAATTTTAACGTAACTTAACCCTACCTAGCACTTTGAGGTGACCGTTATTTGCAATCTAATCGTACCTTTATGGTTTTCATGCAGATTACTTAGTTGCTCTAACCAACCCATGATTTAAGACGATCCTTCTATAAAAGATGCAAATATAGTCTTCTAAATTTGCAAGTACTTTTCCCTAAAAGATGCAAGGAACTACAAGATGTATGCGATGTATCATTCCATGCAAATTTGCGATTTCAAATCTATAAACCTTTTCCTTCTATGCAGATAAAAGATTACAAAGATTTTTCTTTCCCTTTCCCTAAACTATAATGATGCAATGAAATCAAAGCTTTAAATACTTTTGATGATGATGCATTCAAACTTGGATAAAGAAACTCTATGCATGAGCAAATGCCACGAGTCCATAATTGACTTAATCCTTCCTTATATCACTTAACCCAATCTAAAATGTAGCCATCTTTGCATGCAATTTGCAAAGTTCATAATTTCCTTTCCATGCACTGGGACTATTTGGACATTATTCAATGGCCGACTATGCTTTGTCTTATACACGAATCATGGCTAGGAAATTACCACGCAAGTGCATTATGTGTTTATGCCCTATCCTTTTTTGTGATGCAACAAGATGCCTTTTCACAACTCTGTTTTTAATTTTTGCATCATGCGTTTAGAATTTGCAGTACCCATGACCATGGAAATGCAAGCAATTTCAATTACTTGACATGCAACTAATTTTTGCAGATCGAACGGCATAAATTTCCTAGCGTATCTAAACTTGCCTAGGTGAATTAAAGACATGCTTAAATGCATCCTTTTCATGTAGGAAATTTATCAAAACCTCGGCGTTAAGATTCGGGGTGTTATCCACTCGCGTACTCGGGGTGGAAGCTCCCGCGTGTGTGCCTCACGACTTTTGCTTTGGGGCCATTGATGACGTAGTGGACTTGGACTCTGCGAATTCTCCTTTCCCTTTTTCCTTATCTCCGAAACTTCCTATTAGGCTGATATTTATTTCCCCTTGTAGAAATTGGGGCTTACAAGACCGGTTTTAAAAACCGAGGAAGGCGCACATAAACAAGGCTTATGGAAGCTTTTAGTGGAAGCTTCCAAAGAAGCTTCTAAGCTTCAAAAATAGACTGAATGACGTGGAGAGAGAGTATTGATGAGGGAGATGATGAGGATGAGGACGAAGGAGATGAAGATGATGATGATTATGATGATGATGGCAATGAGGATGGAGGCGATAGCAGCATGGCGTGGTGCAACAGCAGGCGGCGTGGCGGCAGCTTGATTCCACAGGCGGCGGTAGCAGTCTATCCTCTCTCTCTTCCCTCCTCCCCTCAAGCTTGGGGAGGGGGTGTTTTTATAGCACTAAGGTGGGGGGGGTGATTCCCTCCCCCATGCCCCTCCACCACTTAACTCAAGCATTCCTCTCATACTCCCTCTCCCTCGCCATGCAACGACTGAAGGGGAGGGGATTATTATAAAAACATTTGCCATAAATTTATCCATTATCCCTTTTCCCCCTTGAAGGGGTGTTCTCGTGTAGGCTTATGGGTTTTTAGCCACGGTCTTTGATACACGACACGGAGCTGGAGTTTATTAATGCACGCAGAGGGAGCACTTAGCCACCAACATTTATCAATGCGGGAGATTATTTTGAACTACTTTTTGTGCGGGGTGTGCGGGGTTTAGGGTCGTTTAATATTTCATTACGAAAATATTACATTCTCTCCCCCTTAGAGGAATCAAGATGTCCTCATCTCGAGAAGAACTGGGGGTATTTTTGGTTGAGAGTACTTTCATCCATCCAAGTGGCATCCTATTCGGGATAATCTTTCCATTGGATGAGCTATTCTCTCAAGGTCCTGGATCTCAAATGCCTCTCCCTAAAATCTAAGATCCTGTCAGGCCGTAGCTCAAGGACTCCTTGGCTAGGCATTATAACTTGTTGATAATCTGTAAGCATTAGGCCCTAGGCACTTGAGAATCTTGTAGGGTCCACAATACCTTGCACTTAGCTTTATGTATTCACCGAAGGATAGGGAACTCTTCTTTGGACGTACATGAATGAATACCATGTCACCTTCAACGAAGGATCTATCTTGCCATTTCAAGTCCGCATAAGCCTTCTATCTATCCTTGGAATCTTGGATGTCCTATCTTATTGATTTGATTTGGTCATCCATGTCTTCCAGCATCTACTTTGAAGCTTCAACCCTCAAGGTTGGATCCGAAAAGTTTAAAGGACTATGACAATCATGCCCATACAATGCTTGAAAAGGGGTCATCTGAATGCTTTGTTGGTAAGAAGCATTGTAGGCAAACTCAACTAGTGGCAAATGTTGAATCCACTTTTTGGGTTCATGACAACAATGTGCCCTAAGCATATCTTCAATGACTTGGTTGACTCGCTCCGTTTGACCATCTGTTTGGGGATGGTAAGCTGTACTGAAATAGAGTTGAGTCCCAATGGCCTCAAAGATAGCCCTCTAGAAGTGTGATGTGAAGAGAGAGTCATGATCACTAATGATTCTTCTGGGTAACCCATGCAATTTGAATATCTCCTTGATGAATAACCTTGCGATGTCTGAGGCTTTATAGTTTGTCATAACAGGAATAAGATGTGCAACCTTGTTAAGCATATCTACCACGACCATAATGGAGTTGTATCCTCCCTGAACGTGGGGTAGGCCAACAACAAAGTCCATGCTGATGAATTCCCATTTCATTTGGGGAATGTCAAGTGGTTGCAATTTCCCTGGTATCTTGACATGTTCAGCCTTAATGCTCCCAATAATAGCTCTTCATGACTGCATTGAGGGTCGTTGCATAGCCAGGATGTCCTAAGAAAGGGGAGTAATGGGCTTCCCAGTATCTTTTGCTTGAGTGATTGGCTTGCCAATATACATAATCTCGTTCTATAGTAGACAAGTCCACTATTGATAGAGAATTCTTGATACTTTGTTTGTAGCTTTGGGTCTTGATCTTTGATAGGGATCTCCCTTAGCAATTTCTGATAGGTTGGGTCATGACATGCCTCTTCTTTAGCTAGCTCAAGGATTGGGTTGTTTGGCATGGATACCTTTGTGGCTAGAGATCTTGCTGTTGATGGATCTTGCAAGATTAGAGAATTCAGAAATGCCTTGCAACTGAGTGCATCGGCAACTACATTCTCCTTTCTAGGCCGGTATTTGATTTCAAAGTCATATTCCTCCAACACTTCAATCCATCGACTTTGCCTCATATTGAGCTCATTCTGGGTGAAAATCCATTTAAGAATCTTGTGGTCTATCACTAAGGTAAACTTGTTACCTAGCAAGTAATGTCTCCAAAGTTTGAGAGCATGTATGACAGCTAATAGCTCCAGATCATGGGTAGCATAGTTCCTTTCATGGCTCTTTAGTTTCCTTGAAGAGTAAGCTACGGGATGACCTTCTTGCATAAGCACACATCCTAAGGCAAGTGTGCTAGCATCAATTATCACTTCAAACTTCTTACTAAGATCTAGAAGTTTCAGGATGGGTGCTGATACCAAGCTTTGCTTTAATTTATCAAAGTTGGTCTGTTCAATAGGTGACCATACAATTGATCCTTGCTTCTTTAGTAGATCAGTCAGAGGCACTGCAATCAAAGCATAGTTTTTGATGAAGACCCTATACCATCCTGTCAATCCAAGAAAACTACATATTTCTTTGACAATTGTTGGTGTCGGCCACTCCAGAACGTCTCTGACCTTGGCCGGATTTTTTGAAATTCCTTCTGCTGATATAATGAATCCCAAATATTCAATCTGTCGCTTGAAAAATGCACACTTCTTCTTGGCATAAAGCTTGTGTGCCCTCATCGTTTCGAGAACAATGCGAAGCTGGGGTTCATGATCTTCTTCCTGCTTGGAGTAGACTAGGGTATCGTCAAAGAAGATGAGTACGAAGTCATCCAGATAGGGCCTAAAGATATCCTGCATTAATCTGTTGAAGGTAGCAGGAGCATCTGTCAGCCCGAATGACATGACCAGGAATTCAAAGTGTCCATACCTTGTGCTGAATGCCGTCTTTGGGATATCTTCTTCCTTGATCCTTATCTGATAATATCCAGACCTGAGATCAATCTCTAAGAAGATCTTCACACCTTGAAGATGGTCAAGAAGTTCATTTATTCTTGGAATAAGATATTTGTTCTTAATGGTTGATTGATTCAACCCTCTGTAGTCAATGCATAGCCGAAGCATTCCATCTTTCTTCTTCTATAATAGCACTGGAGCTCCCCATGGTGAACTGCTAGGACGGATGTAGCCTTGGTCTAATAGTTACTTGAGTTTCTCCTTCATCTCAATCACTTCCGCGATGGACATCCTATATGGTCTCTTTGTGATTGGTGCAGCTCTTGGTGCTAGCTTGATTTCATGATCGACTTCCCTTTGAGGGGGAAGCTCTGCCAACTCTTTAGGAAATACGTTTGCGTATTCCTTTAACTAGGAAGGTTTTTCCCTAGATTCCTGATTTTGATCTAGCTTATTCAGCTTAATCAAATAGATAGGTAGCCCCTTTCTAACTCCTTTTATGATCCGTGTTGCTTTTGCAAGCTGAATTTTTTGCTTCCCAGCCTCTCCTTGAGTTGTAACTAGTTCCCCTTCAGAATTTTGAAAGGAAACTTGGCCCTTTCCATAGTGAATGTGGGCATTATTGGGTATTCCCCAATCCATACCGAGCAAACATTCATGGACACCTAGGCTCATTACCCTGAATTTGACCGAAGTCGGCTTTCCACCCAGTAGGAATTTCACCTTAGCAGTTTGCCTGGTACAAGAGACCTCATGACTATTTTCTAATTCCACAAGTAAGGTAGGTGCATCTTTTGTGGCTATTCCTAATCTTTTTGCACAGACTTGTGAAATGAAGGAATGTGTACTACCACAATCAATCAAGGTTTTGAAACTTTTACCTTGATAATCTGATGAAGTTTGAATCATCGAGAACTGGCGATTCGGGCCTTTCTTGTGAAGGGCGGCATGAACCGTTGCCCTCTCAATGTCGGCTTCCATGGTTTGGTCTTCATCATCACCGAGCTCCTTGTTGGCAACACTAGAGGTTCTCCCTCTGACCATGATAGTGGCTCCTTGTCCATGGGCGGTTCCTTGGAATGGCCCTTGACGTTGTCCTCTGCTAAGCTTGGGACATTTCCTTTTAAAGTGACTGGGCTCATTGCAATGGAAGCACCGGAGATTGCGGCTATTACCTTGTGTAGGAATGAAGTTGTTAGCAACGTTCGCCCTAGCTTTCTTCCTTTATGCCTGATTTTGGCCTTGCGCTCTCTTGGCCTAAGACCAATGCACTCCCTTGTTTTGATCCTTGTAAGACCAAGTCCTATTATTTATTGGCTTGGTCTGCACCTCCTGTATTATGGATGCAGCTCGAACGAGTGCGTCCTGAAGGTATGTTGGGCGCATTGATTCTAGGCAGGTGTTTATGGGTGTGTTTAATCCGGCACAAAACTTTGACACCTATTGTGTCATATCCATTTGTGGTGTGTACTTTAAAAGAGAGACGAACTTTGAATAGTAAGACCAAGCTGCTTCAATTCATAGAACTCGTTCATCTTCTATGTGCAGTAGGCAGGTGGTAGATATCTTCCTCGCACAGCTCTTTTAAGTTTCTACCAAGTAAGTGACCCTTCCGATATCCCTTTGTCTCTGCACCATTTCTTCCACCAAAATCTTGCTTTGCCGGTAAGTTTCAGTTTGGCAAGCATAGCTTGGTTAGCGGATGCAGTACATGCTACTTCGAAATTGGGATCGAAAGTCCTAAATCGGCATCCCAAGTGCGATACTAGGCAGAATTTTAACGTAACTTAACCCTACCTAGCACTTTGAGGTGACCGTTATTTGCAATCTAATCGTACCTTTATGATTTTCATGCGGATTACTTAGTTGCTCTAACCAACCCACGATTTAAGATGATCCTTCTATTAAAGATGCAAATACAGTCTTCTAAATTTGCAAGTACTTTTCCCTAAAAGATGCAAGGAACTACAAGATGTATGCGATGTATCATTCCATGCAAATTTGCGACTTCAAATCTATAAACCTTTTCCTTCTATGTAGCTAAAAGATTTACAAAGATCTACTCTTTTCCTTGCCCTAAACTATAATGATGCAATGAAATCAAAGCTTTAAATACTTTTGATGATGATGAATTCAAACTTGGATAAAGAAACTCTATGCATGAGCGAATGCCATGAGTCCATAATTGACTTAATCCTTCCTTCTATCACTTAACCCAACGTAAAATGTAGCCATCTTTGCATGCAATTTGCAAAGTTCATAATTTCCTTTCCATGCACTGGGACTATTTGGACATTATTCAATGACTTGTCTTATACACGAATCATGGCTAGGAAATTACCACGCAAGTGCATTATGTGTTTATGCCCTATCCTTTTTTGCGATGCAACAAGATGCCTTTGCACAACTCCGTCTTTAATTTGTGCATCATGCATTTAGAATTTGCAGTTACCCATGACCATGGAAATGCAAGCAATTTCAATTACTCGACACAACTAATTTTTGTAGATCAAATGACAAATAAATTTCCTAATGTATTTAAACTTTCCTACATGAATTAAAGACATGCTTAAATGCATCCTTTTCATGCAAGGAATTTATCAAAACTTGGGCGTTAAGATTCGGGGTGTTGTCCACTTGCATACTCCGGATAGAAGCTCCCGCATGTGCGCCTCGTGACTTTTGCTTTGGGGCCATTGATGACGTAGTGGACTTGGACTCCGCGAATTCTCCTTGCCCTTTTTCTCGATCTCCAAAACTGCGTATTAGGCTGCTATTTCTTTCCCCTCGAAGAAACTGGGGCTTATGAGACCGATTTTAAAAAACTGGGGAAGGCGCGCATAAATAAGGCTTATGGAAGCCTTTAGTGGAAGCTTCCAAAGAAGCTTCTAAGCTTCATAAATAGAATAAATGACTTGGAGAGAGTGAATGGATGAGGGAGATGATGAGAATGACGACAAAGGAGATGAAGAGGATGATGATTATGATGATGATGGCGATGAGGATGGAGGCGGTAGCAGCGTGGCGTGGTGCAACAACAGGCGGTGTGAAGGCAGTAGTCTATCCTCTCTCTCTTCCCTCCTCCCCTCAAGCTTGGGGAGGGGGTGTTTTTATAGCACTAAGGTGGGGGGGTAGCCACCCAAGTGGCGGGTGCATGATTCCCTCCCCCATGCCCCTCCCCCACTTAACTCAAGCATTCTTCTCACATTCCCCCTCCCCCGCCATGAAACGGCTAAAGGGGAGGGGGTTATTATAAAAAACTTTTCCAAAAATTTATCCATTATCCCTTTCCCCCTTGAAGGGGTGTTCTTGCGTAAGCTTACGGGTTTTTAGCCACGGTCTTCCATACACGACACGGAGCTGGATTTTATTAATGCGCGCGGAGAGAGCACTTAGCCACCAACATTTATCGATGCCATATATTATTTTGAACCTCTTTTTGCGTGGGGTGTGCGGGGTCTAGGGTCGTTTAATATTTCATTATGGAAATATTACAAGAGGAAAGCCTTTGGACTTTTTTTAAAAGATGGATACTTATGGAAACATGCTAAAAAGAAAGAGGGTATGTCATTGCGAGTTTTGGGTGATAGAGCTTCACAAGTAACTATTATGCAAGAATTTCATGAAAACTTATGGGCTGGTCATAGAGGTGGTTGGGGTAATTTTACAAAGATCAAAGAAAGATATTGGTGGCGGGGTATGTATAAGGATGTTGCTCACTTTGTGGAAACATGTACGATATGTCAAATGTACTCAACTGTGAGACATCGGAATGGATTGCAACCCACATATCCATTGTCTCTTCATTTTAAGTGGGTGGTAGATTTGGTCACAATGCCTATAGATCTTTGGCAAATGAGGTATCTTGTGCTTGCTCGTGAAGACTTGACTAATCAAGTGGAAGGGAGAGCTCTACGTACTAAGACGACAAATGCCATATGTACTTTTCTCTTAGAAGAGATCTTTTGTCGATATGACTATGTGGGAAAAATTATAGTACATAGGGGTGAGTTGGATGGAGATGAAGCTCATGATTTCTTTGTATGGTTGGGGATAAAGCTTGCTTTAACTTCAGCCTATAACCCTGAAGGAAATGGCAAAAGTGAAAGAGGTCATCCACCTATTGTGAAGGCATTGGCAAAAGCATGTGGAGAGAAGGTAAAAGAGTGGCCACGATTGCTCCCTTATGCTTTGTGGGCTGACAGAACAACTCATAGTGCTGTTATAGGATATATGCCTACAGAATTGATGTATGGTCAAAAACCTATCATGCCGATAGAAGAGATGACAGTCACATGGAATGTGTTATCTTGGGAGGAGGAGTTGAATCGAGAGGAGTTGTTGGCCTTACGTAGCATTAGACAATTGGAAAGAAAGTCAAAAGACATAAAGGCAGCAACTGCAAAGTTAAGGCTACAAGGATACAGAACAAGAAACGGTTTGACAAAAGACATAGATTGAGACCAAGAATCATACAAGATGGGGATTGGGTATTGGTTTATGATAGCAGTTTAGATAACCAACATAGTGCCATGCGTAAAGTTTCCAAAAGATGGTTGGGACCCTATATGGTAAGACAAGTGTTTGATAATGCTACTTATGCATTAAATGAGCTAGATGGGACAGCCATCAAACTTCTGATAGTAGGGAAAAGAATCAAATTATTCAAAAGGTAGGAATCTACTACCTATGAGTTGCCAGAATTGGAAGAAAATAGTGATCATGATATAGGGGCTAGCCAGGAAGATGGAAGATGAAGAAGTAGAGGATATGGTTGCAGAGGATGAGGAGGACTTAGGATCCGGTGACAACTAGGATTTTGGCACATACAGGAGGATGTGCAGGTTCAGAGGGGGTGGATGTCGTGATGTTATGAGGACACCGTGTAAAAAAGTATGGAATGCATCATCATCCAACTTCTTTATTGTTCTAGAGAGTCAATGTGATCTGAGCCATTAGTACTAGTGTGAGTTGCATGGATTATCCGAAAATACTAGATTTTTGGATAATTTTAGTCTATTTTTGATATTATTTATTGTAAAAATCTGAAAAAGTTAAAAAGAGCTTCTAGATTAGGATGGCATGCAAAAAGCTAGTTGCTTTTTCAGCCGATTATGGGATTTTCACAAGAAAGACAGATTGACGAAATTGTGCACGTCGCGATCGCTATAAACAGGCTGAAAACTGTAGATTGAATTGAAAGGAGTGATCTAGGAGAATCGTGTGCAAGCGTCCTGAGGTTTTACCCCCCTTTCAGAGCCAATGGAGACATCAGATTTGGGTTCCGAGCTGCAGAGAAGAAGCTGTAATTTTGAAGCACATTTTGTCCTACGAAGGACCTTCAGGAGAACTAATCTATGTCATAACTTAATGTGATAGGTAATTAGAAAACTAAAGAAAACCATTTGTGGGAAGCGGGTGGGCAAGATCCCTGACGATTCGTCCTACCGATGGGTGGTCATGGTAAGCTGGGAGCTTCTTTCAAGAGATTGAATGAAATGTTAATTAGGAGAAATTAGGTAGAACCGATCATTGACTTACCTAGGGTCAGGTCTTAAAACCTTGATCAATAATTATCTTAGGGGAAAGGTGCAGCGGCTGTGCCAGAACTCCGTTAAGGTTCCTTGAATCCTAACTAGTTGTTGGAAAAAGGCATTGCACTCCATGAACCAAGGGTAACTATGATCGCTCCAATCGAAAAAGAAGCCCTTGTGGGTCACCTCCGATGGAGCTAACTGATGCATCAAGACCTTAATTGTCAAATTAGGACCCCGATCTTGCAAGTTGATCCTCGTGGGGACGGCTGGTATCTTCTGTTATATGGGGTGGACTCTGGGAAACCTAGACGATAGACCCTATGCATTCTTGCAAGTACCAGGCAAAGCCATCTAGGATAGTTCCTCGATAGACCACTAAAACGTGCTACTAGGGAACTGTTCGGTAGGCACATGACACGTGGTATCAGAGAGTAATTGAAATTTAAAATATCTATGGTTTTTAAGACTAATTATTCTAAGTAATAATCAGTGTGTTGATTGTTAAGGAATGAACTTGGGCATAATAATGAAGCTTGGAACTAGTTCCTTGTTTTTCGAGCAATGTACACATCTGCGCTAAACTCCACAGATGATGAGTGGAGAAGAGAAATGTTGAGGATACTTGATCGCCTATATGATCCATCCCTCGTGAATCGCAAAAAAAGATGGTTCTGAGATGAGCGTTATTGTTATATCAAGGCCGATCGATTCTTCGATATGCAGAATAATTGTAATATTTTAGATTTTTTTTTTCCCTTTCTCAGCGGCGCATCGTGCTGGAAGGAGGGAAGGGGATAGAGGAGCCAGCAAGCTCCTCGCTGGAGCTTGCTTGGCTTCACGACCATGCATTCACGCCACGTGGGGGAGAGGAGGTACTTCTTCCTCTCCCTATAAAACCAGGGCTATGGGGACTGGGAAGGAGGAGGGGAGGCTGTGATAATTTGGTTTCGCCTTGTGAGAAAGAGGGATCATGCTGCAATTGCCACAGACTGTGAGAGAGGTAGAGCTGAGGACAACGACATACTACGCTTGCTGCTGGTTGAAGGAGGGACGTATGGTAGTTGTGAAGGGAGGAGAATGATCGCCTGATGTTGTGAAGCCGCCCCTTGCAGACTTTCACCCCCCCCGTCATCGCTGTTGGAATCACCCCCCCCCCCAAGTGGCTCCTGACCCCCACAGAAGCTTCAAGAAGCTTCTTGAAGCTTCTAAGGGGGGGCTCCTTAAGCCCCCCCTTCCTATACCTTCATTAATCCTTTCAACCCCCCCTCCCCCTCCCGGTTTTATCCCCTTAGAATCCTTTCACCCCTCTTATATCCCTTTTACTCACCCTTCCCCCATGGTTTTTAAACCCTTAAGCCCTTTTCTCCCTTAAAGCACTTCCCGTAGAGGCCTTAACCCCTTGCCATGGAACCCTTAAGCCTTCCCATGGAGCCCCCATAAAACCCTTCCCATGGATGGAATCCCCAAAAAAAAGAACTAAGGCTTGAAAAGCCTTATTACCCCCCCCTGGTGCTATAAGCCCTTCACCTTTTCCCTTTCATCCCAGGTTTAAATCCCTAAGCCTTTACTACTCCGTGTCCTAAAACATCTCCAAAAATCCCCCTTCGTATACCTTTTACCCCAATCCCAAAGATCTCCCAAGGCCCTTCATATGTTTTTTGAAACCACACTCACACACACCATTTTCACTGCGTATAAATCCCTATAGGGCCTTTCTCTTTTAGGCTTTATAAACCTTTCCCTCTCCGAAGAAGCTAAGACCTTAAAGGTCTTGTTACCCCTTTCTTGTGGTCAATCCCTTAATGATTCCTTGACTCGAAAGAGAGAAGAGGAATATTGAAGTGACGATGAATTCTGAAAAGGAGTGTAAAGCTACTTTCATGTTTGAAGGATTACAACTGCGATGCCGCCTAAGAAAGTCCAAGGAGTAGCTGCAAGAGGCTCATCTCCCGGTATCCATGTGGATATCTCACCCCAAAACGAGGTTTTTCCTTCTTGGTTTTATATATCGGTTTTAATTCAATCATGCAGGATGAATTGTTAGGGACAAGATATATTTTGTCTTAGTTAATTACGATGAAGGAATTTAGTTTAATAGAATATGCAAAATGGATAAAGTATAAAACATAGTTTTCCTTTAAATAGCATTATGCATTGAAACAAATTACGAGCAAGATGATCTACCCACTATAGTAGTATATTTCAGTTAAATCGTGAAGGTATAAAAACTACATCTTGCACCATTAACCCCTATTCTTTTTTTTGCAACGAATCATTATAGAAGGTGAACTTAATGAAAGGTTTCTTACGTTGCTTAAACTCTAGGAAGTTATCATTGCTAATTGCATATCTTAGCAAGGAAAACATTGTTTATTTGGCATAAGTTTTGTTCGTAAGGAAAAAGGAAGATTAGTTGAATTTGCCTAACCTCAAAGCAATAAAGTTTAGGACTGAAAAATCAATTGCCACATAGATAACAAATCGTGCCGAGGTGATCTCGATATTAGCTTCTAAAAGTTAACCGAGTTAATATAAAAAAAAAACTTAGAAATACTTATGCTGCGAAATATGCATTGGGAATGATTTAAAATCCAAGAAACGTTTATACCTTAAATACCTGCCCACCTTCCCTGATTGTAGGGTCAATAAATAGTAAATGTAAAAGAACTAGGGTTTGTCCCTGAGGTTCTTAATGAAAATAATAAAAGCTAAGAAACCCTAGGACTGACAAACGTCAGTTTAAAGAAACTGAAACGGATTGTTTTGTAACTCCATTATCGCATATTACGATGCAGGACTTGCGCAACAAGTACGAAGTCATATGGTCTTGTGATTGATTCACAAGAAGAAAGGTTGAATACCCTCAATAAGGATGGCGGATCCTTACGCAAGTTATCTTGAAAAAGGATGCATTCTTTGATATCTCTCTAAGTAAGGAAGGTTAAAAACCGGAAACTAAAGTATCCAACGAACTTTAGGATTGACCAAGTTGGGTTAATAGGGTACGCCTTAACCTAGAATATAAGGGATCTTGCCAAGTTGCAAGACACCGTGGAACGAGTGCTGATGCATTCGAAGGGAAAGAATCATTCCTTAGTAGTTTGCCAACAACAAGATCGATTAATGGGAAATGTTTGTGCTTGCTAGAGATTTTTGAGCACTGTTTGATTTATGAAGTACAAATTAAATGAATATCTATACTTCAGGTTGAAGGCTTGAAGGGAGAGGCAGCTTCAGTTACCCCCGACTGCCTGCCTAACCCTAACCGAGGGGGTTATTGACCGCACCGGGTACATGGACCGAACCCACCGCGAGAGGTCTCTCCGTTGAGCACTACTTGGAGCATGAGTATGCTTGGATACCAGGGGGCTCTGGTCCTAAATCCCTCACCTTCCGGGTCCTGCACAAGAGGCTAACGTGACTTGGGATTGGATCTCGAGGCCCGCATACTAGTCTACGGGCGGAAGCTTGGAATAGTGATCCCTGTGGATTACTGAATAGCCTTCAAGCAGATTATGGACAAGCCTACGGGCAGAACTCCTTGTATTTCAAAGATAAATATGATGATGTATTAACAAAGAACTTGTCTGATATTGTTTTTCTATGTCACGTGATAAGATTACGTAAAGGAACCAATGCTTAATGGATTAATTAAAGTAGCTGATTGTTACATGTCCAATTAATGTGTTAGATAATTACCTAACTAAAACAAACCAAGGAAAGTGAGAGGATGGGCCATGGGTCCGTCCTACGATTGGGTGGTCCCGGTTGGCCGGGAACTTTTCTCAAATCTCAAAGAATAGCGGGATGATCATCAAAGGACAGGAACAACAAAAGCGTTGACCTAGAGTTATGTCTTAATCGATTTACGCTCTTTTAGGGGAACGGAATGGGACTATGCCTTATGGTACAGAGGTTGAGCTTTGCATCCCTCTCATTTCCCATTCTCTTTGAACCAAGTGCGGCGTGAATCCACTTCGAACCTGGTGTTTCTGCGTAAAGTAGTTCGCTTGGGTCCGCCGATGCTAGTTGCTGTTAGGAAATGACCAATCAGGAAAACCCAAATTCCAATCGATCCTAAGTGGGAACGGCCAGAATACTTCCGCTACATGGCAGACGCGGAAAACCCTAGATCGCAAACCCCATAACATTCTATGGGAGTGCTGGGCGGAGCTTTCTAGTCGTGTCCTGGATGATATTAGTGGACACGTTATAGTTGGTATCAGAGCCGACCAACAACGGAATTGTTTTTATGAAATCTCAATGAAATGAAGCAAATAAATTGTTGCTATCCAAACATTTCCTTACCTTCAATGCTGTCTTGTAGAATTACGAAGCGTGGAACAAGTTTCTAGTATTTCGAGTCATGTTTATGACTGCAATGCATTCTCCGCTTTATCGACAAAGGGTTAAGATGATGAACATCCTAGAACAGATTTATAATCCATCACCTTGTACATGGAACGAAGAAGGATGGGTGCTTCAGGAATCTACTATATAACCACCCACCGGTTTGCTTATCTACAGACCAACCTAAAGAGGATCAAGTGGTTGGAAGACCTGAAAGTCATAAAGGTGTTCGTTTTTGTGGAAGCTCACGTAAATTTGACTTTACATATTCGAGGTCGGAGGGTTGAAATGAACTCATATGTATATGAGGAAGTAACTCATGTAATCCCCGCCAACAGGATTAAAGTGTTGGGCCGCCATGAGGAGTATGGATTCCAACGGAAAGGATATCCTGAACTTCCAATGACTTACCAATTCCTGAAGATCCATGACCCAAAACCTTACTATTACACAGTTCCTGTAGATAAATGCAATACAACGTTGTTCTTCCCAAACTAAATGTAACAATTGGCTTATCATCACATGAAACATTGTATTCGAAAGGGCTATGCCCATGTAAATACAAATAAAGACTTCTTTTTATCAATGTCTGGCTGTGCATAAGAGTTGATAAAAAGTTAAGTAGCTACATTGTTTACAAGAAAGCTGAATTAAAGATGTAATATAAGCTAACATCAATTATCGTATAATAACATTAAGAAAACCTTTATTCAGGCACAACCCTAGGTACAGGTTCCTAATTCGCCTCCTACATCAAGTACTGCTGTGATCCAGGAGAAGAAGTTCCTTCTCAAGTAGATTAAGCCACCCGAGTTTGACGGGAGAGGCAGATTCGTTCAGGCTGATGCTGAAATTTGGATTGAATCCATGGAGGATTACTTTGAAGTAGCCGGTACTGCAACCGCCAATCAAGCTATGCTCGCCAAGCTAAAACTCACCGGCAAAACCAGACTTTGGTGGAAGCAATGGTGTAGGGATCAAGGGATTGCAGAGGGATCCGTTACCTGGGAGAAGCTGAAGAAAGCCGTGCAGGGTAGATACTTACCACCTGCATATCGCACGCAGAAAATGAACGAGTTTTACGAGCTAAAACAGCTAGGACTCACTCTTGACGCATACTATTCTAAATTCGTCTCACTTTTAAAGTATGCACCACAGATGGACATGACACAACAGGTCTCCAAATTTTGTGCGGGTTTGAATCCACTAGTAAATACCTGTCTCGAATCTATGCATCCATCAGATCTTCAGGATGCACTCATTCAAGTGGCACCTATAATTTAGGAGGTACAAGCTAGACCAAGGGTTAACAAAACTTGGTCTTACAATGACCCGAACAGAGGTGCATTCAGACCTCAAATGAAGAGAGTTCAAGGTCATAATCAGGGACAAAGAAAGAAAGCAAGAATGAATAACGTCAACAACTTTGTTCCTACTCAAAGTACTGGCCAAAACCTCCGTTTTTTCCACTGCAACGAACCCGGTCACTTCAAGAGGCAATGTTCCAAGCTCGGTGGAGGACATCGCCAAGCGCCTTTCCAAGGAATAGGCCGTGGTCAAGGAGCCGCTACTCGAGGAAGAGGAAGAACCGCATGCATTGCCAATAGGCAAATGTGAGAAGAAGGGGAAGAAGAAGATCCGACCATGGAAGAAGAATTCAAAAGAGCGACAGTCCATGCCGCTTTACACAAGAAAGGGCCGAATCGCTAGTTCTCGGTGATTTAGACACCGTCGGACTATCAAGGTAAAGGTTTCAAGACCTTGATTGATTGTGGCAGTACACATTCCTTTATCTCACCAGCATGTGCAAAAAGATTAGGAATAGCCACAGTAGAAGCACCTACCCTACTTGTGGAATTGGCAAATGGTCGTGAGGTTACTTGTACCAGGAAAACTGCTAAGTTGGAATTCTTTCTGGGAGGAAAAAGATTTCAGTTAAATTCAGAGTCATGAATTTAGGTATCCATGAGTGTCTACTCAGAATGGATTGGCTTAAGCCTAACGACGCCCACATTCACTGTGGGAAGGGTCAAGTTTCCTTTCAAAACTCTGAAAGGGAATTAGTCACAACTCAAGGCGAGGCAGGAGTGCCAAGAATCCAATTGGCCAAAGTATCTCGGATCATAAATTTAGGAGTCAGAAAAGTATTACTTGTTTACTTTATCAAACTCAACAAATTAGATCAAAGCAAGAGTCTCATGAAGGACCTTCTTGGCTAAAGGAATACACGGGCGTATTCCCTAAAGAGTTGACTGAACTTCTGCCTCAAAGAGAAGTGGATCATGAGATTAGGTTAGTACTTGGAGCTGCGCCAATTGCCAAGAGACCTTATAGAATGTCCATACCAGAAGCAATTGAGCTGAAGGAACAACTCAAGCAACTGTTAGATCAGGGCTACATCCGACCTAGCAATTCACCGTGGGGAGCTCCAGTACTATTCCAGAAAAAGAAAGATGGGACACTTCGACTATGTATTGATTACCGAGGGTTGAATCAATCAACAGTCAAGAACAAGTATCCTATTCCTAGAATAGATGAGCTTCTTGATCATCTTCAGGGTGCAAATATCTTCTCCAAGTTTGATCTCAGGTCAGGTTACTATCAGATAAGGATCAAGGAAGAAGATATCCCAAAGATGGCCTTCAATACAAGATATGGGCACTTTGAGTTCCTAGTTATGTCATTCGGGCTTACGAATGCACCTGCCACCTTCAATAGGTTAATGCAGGACATCTTTAGGCCATATCTTGATGATTTCGTGCTTGTCTTCTTCGATGACACTTTAGTCTATTCTAAACAAGAAGAAGATCATGAACCTCAACTTCGGATTGTCCTTGAGACAATGAGGTCACATAAGCTATATGCTAAAATGAAGAAGTGTGCATTCTTCAAGCGTGAGATTGAATATCTGGGATTCATAGTGTCATCAGAAGGAATATCAGTGGACCCAGCCAAGGTCAGAGATGTGCTTGAATGGCCAACACCACACCAGTATCTGTCAAAGAAATACGTAGCTTTCTTGGATTAATAGGATGGTATAGGGTCTTCATAAAAAACTATGCTTTGATTGCAACACCTTTAATGGATTTACTGAAGAAGTAGACTTCCATTACATAGTCAACTCCCGAACAAAATAGCTTCGACAGATTGAAGCAAAGTTTGGTATCAGCACCTATTCTAAAACTTCCTAACCTCAATAAGGAGTTCGAGGTAGTAAATGATGCTAGCATTCTTGCCTTGGGGTGTGTACTTATGCAGGAAGATCATCTAGTAGCATACTCTTCAAGGAAATTGAAGAGTCATGAAAAGAATTATGCTACGCATGATCTGGAATTACTAGCTGTCATCCATGCTCTAAAACTTTGGAGACACTATCTATTGGGTACCAAGTTTACCTTAGTAACTGACCATAAGAGCCTCAAATGGATCTTTACCCAGAATGAGCTCAACGTGAGGCAACGTCAGTGGATTGAAGTGTTGGAGGAATATGACTTTGAAATCAAGTACTAACCAGGGAAAGAGAATGTAGCTGCCGATGCACTTAGTTGCAAGGCATTCCTAAATTCCCTAATCTTTCAGAATCCATCAATGGCCAGATCTCTAGCTACAAAAGTATCTATGCCAAACAACCCTATACTTGAGTTAGCTAGAGAGGAAGCATGCCATGATTTGGCCTACCAAACAATGCTAAAGGAGATCTCTACCAAGGAGCAGAATCAAAAGTTGCAAGCTAAGTATCAAGAATTTTCCATTGATAATGGACTTGTCTACTACAGAACAAGGCTGAGTATACTAGCAAGCTAGTCACTTAAGCAGAAGATAATGTGGGAAGCTCATGATTCCCCTTTCGTAGGACATCCTGGCTATGCTAAGACTCTTAATGTAGTTAGGGAGAGCTACCATTGGGAGAGGCTCAAAGGTGACGTTCTCAAATATGTCACTGAGTGTTTGTCATGCCAACGTATCAAAGCCGAACATGTCATGATGCCAGGGAAACTGCAACCGCTTGACATTTCCCAAATGAAATGGGAATTCATCAGTATGGATTTTGTTGTAGGCCTACCCCAAGTCCATGGAGGATACAACTCCATCATGGTTCTAGTTAACATGCTTACTAAAGTTGCACACCTTATTCCAGTAAAGACAAACTATAAAGCCTCCGACATTGCAAGATTGTTTATCAAAGAGATATTCAAGCTACATGGGTTACCCAGAAGAATCATTAGTGACCGAGATTCTCTCTTCACATCACACTTTTGGAGAGCTATCTTTGAAGCTATTGGGACTCAACTCTGTTTTAGCACTGCCTACCATCCCCAAACGGATGGCCAAACAGAGCAAGTAAATCAAGTCATCGAGGATATGCTTAGGGCATACTGCTGTCAAGAGCCGAAGAGGTGGATTCAATACTTGCCTTTGGTAGAATTTGCATACAATGCTTCTTATCAGCAGAGCATCCAGATGACCCCTTTCCAAGCATTGTATGGTCATGACTGTCAAAGTCTCCTAAACTTTTCTGATCCAACCCTAAGGGTTGAAGCGTCAAGGCAGATGTTGGAAGAGATGGATGATCAAATAAAGACAATAAGACAAGACATACAAGCGGCCAAGGATAGACAGAAGGCATACGTGGATTTGAAGCGTCAAGAAAGAGTCTTCGAAGAAGGAGACATGGTCTTCATTCGCGTACGCCCTAAAAAGAGTTCTCTATCCCTAGGAGATTGCAAGAAGCTAAGTCCAAGGTATTGTGGGCTGTACAAAATCCTCAAATGCCTAGGACCCAATGCTTATAGATTGCAACTCCCTAAGAACCTAAAGGTTCACAATGTATTCCATATCAACCTATTGAAAAAATATGTACCCAACCCTAACCATGTACTTGATGACTAACAAATTATAATGCCTAATCAAGGAGTCCTTGAGCTAAGGCCTGATAGGATCTTAGATGTTAGGGAGAGACAATTAAGATCCAAAACCTTGAGAGAATGCCTCGTCCAGTGGAAAGATCATCCCGAAGAGGATGCCACTTGGATAGAAGAAGACACTCTCAACCATCAATATCCCCAGTTTTTCTCGAGATGAGGACATCTCGATTCCTCTAAGGGGGAGAGAATGTAATATTTTAGATATTATTATTTTTTCCCTTTCTTAGCTGTGCGTTGTGCTGGAAGGAGGGAAGGGGATAGAGGAGCCAGCAAGCTCCTCGCTGGAGCTTGCTTGGCTTCACGGCCATGCATTCACGCCACGTGGGAAGAGAGGAGGTACCTCTCCCTCTCCCTATAAAACCAGGTATATGGGGACTGCAAAGGAGGAGGGGAGGCTGTGATAATCGGGTTTCGCCATGTGAGAAAGAGGGATCATACTGCAATTGCCACAGACTGTGAGAGAGGTAGAGTTGAGGACAACGACATACTATGCTTGCTGCTGGTTGAAGGAGGGACGTATGGTAGTTGTGAAGGGAGGAGAACGATTGCTTGATGCTGTGAAGCTGCTGCCTGTAGACTTTCACCCCCCCCCCGTCATCGCCGTTGGAATCACCCCCCCCCCCACGTGGCTCCTGACCCCCATAGAAGCTTCTTGAAGCTTCTAAGGGGGGGGCTCCTTAAGCCCTCCTTCCTATACCTTCATTAATCCTTTCAACCCCCCCTCCCAGTTTTATCCCCTTAGAATCCTTTCATCCCCCTTATATCCCTTTTAGTCACCCTTCCCCCCCCCGGTTTTTAAACCCTTAAGACCTTTTCTCCCTTAAAGCACCTTCCCGTGGATACAATTCGAATATAGTGATGAGAATGCATCTCACACAATACAATTATCCAAAATATCACATGGAACATTATATATATATATATATGTATGTATGTATGTATGTATGTATGTATGTATGTATGTATGTATGTATGTATGTGTGTGTGTGTGTGTGTGTGTGTGTGTGTGTGTGTGTGTGTGTGTGTGTGAAGTATTGAAGCCCACAAGAAACTACTCAGAGGTATGGGAGATCATAGGGAGTCTTATAAGATGGCAAATCTGGAAGGAACATTGTCAGGAGGTTTTTGGTGGGGAGTGCCTTTCAGTTAAGTGACTTTGGCAGAGCTTTGGAATTCCATCATCCACTCCCTCCCGATCGGTAAGACTAGGTGCAGGGCGAGTCTCGAGCTCCCTAGAAGCTCCGTTTTCACTTTCTACGCATGTGGGGTGGCCAAGACATGTTCTTCATGATGCACGCAAGCAGCCCGAGATTGTGATATACCCCCCTCCATGGCTTCTTTCCCCACATAAACTCCACGAACTATGAGATTAATCTCTGAACCATGATCCACCAAAGCAACATAAGGCACCTGTTTCTCTCAAATTTTTACCATTGTTCTGTAGTTGCCCTAGCCCAATGACTCCGTGAAAAGTGACTGCGCGGTACCAAGATAGGCTCATCAGTTTCAGCATAATGCATAGGCTGAACCCTCTTCTCTATCTGCGAAAAAACTGAAGCATTCTCGACCATAACCTCATCCTCATCCTCATCCAACTCCCCAATCAAAAATCCCTGTGTATCAATAGTAGGCAATGTATGTCTTTTTCTCTTCAGGACTTCTTGGAACTGATCTTGAAACTCTATTTTCGAGATGCCCAAAACCTTAGAAATAGTAAAAGTCACCTCACTGCCAAGTATCTTGTCATTAAAGATTTTCTTCATGTTCGTAGATGTCTCAATATCGGACATTAATCTAAATCATGGCTGCTTTCTCTATCTAGGTTCCTGCCTCTTTTCTTTCTTCTGAGCATCCTCCATTTGTTGTTCTGGCCCTAGTCTTGAAGATGGCCCTGCAGTAGGTGGAGTAACAAACTCACCCCCTCTAGTTTTTTTAGCTGCATTGGGATTCTCTTCATGTCTCTTACGCTTCTCCTCAATAAGTACATCTACTCCCTGAGATTTAGCCAAGTAGGCATAAATAGTGTACCTGTCAACAGGCGAATCCCAACCTGTCTTAGATCTGATGCTAGAACCTGCACTAGTCAAAACAGTCTCAGATCTGATGCTAGAACCTGCACTAGTCAAAACAGTCTACTAGATTTTCCACTTGTTTGCCGTCTCTATAGCATAGGTCCATAATGCTCACTGACTCTCTGAACCTTTCTTAATCTGGAATCCATATGCAGAGGCATCTCCTCTAGCTGCCACATAAGAAGTACTCCATGTCATCTACTAATTTCTTCATTCCGCCTTTTCCAAAATTGGTAGCAAGCGGAGCTCCTGTTTGAGTCAACCAGATCTTGCCATCTTGTCCCCAAAATACCAAATTCTTCCTCCTTGCATCTTGAAAAGATTCACAATCCCTACAATGCTGATGGTCCTTACTATCACACCAAATACATCTTTGATCTCTCCTAGGTGCACTAGGAGCACTCCTAAGTGCACTAGGAGCACTAGAAGAAATAGTAGGCACAGTCGAGGCAAACTAGTCTTTCAATTTTCCCGCCAATTCTTCTTTAACTGACTCTAGTGTCAAATCCGTTATACCTTTGATTATGTCATCAAGAGAGGAAGGAACCAAAGGAATAGATGATTTTGGAGCAGAAGCTGGCATCGGTCTAGGAACAGGAGGAACATGAGGTGTAATGTGTCCACCTGTTCTCTCTCAGGACACGTCTTAGCAGTCCATCAGAAAGAGAGTCTAGAAAGCTCCGCGCGGCACTCCCATGAAATGTTACGGGGTTTGCGATCTAGGACTTCCTGTGTCTGGCATGTAATGGAAGTATTCCGGCCGTTCCCACTTAGGACCGACTTGAATCAAGGTTTCCCCTAATGGTCACTTTCCTCAACGGTAGCTAACGTCAAACCCTAGGCAAACTACTTTACGCAGAAAGGCCAGGTACAAAGCGGATTCATGCTGTACTTGGTTCAAGGAGAATGGGAAATGAGAGGGATGCAAGGCTTGACCTCTCTGCCCATAAGACATAGTCCCATTCCGTTCCCCTAAAATAGCATAAGTCGAGGTTCTAGTAACCTAAACCTTAGGTCAGTGCCCTTGCTGTTCTTTTCCTTCGAGAAGAGCTCCTTGCTGTCCATTTCGATTGAGAAAAGTTCCCGGCCAACCAGGACCACCCATCCGTAGGACAGGCCTATGGCCACATCCACACCACTTTCCTTAGGGTTGATTTAGTTGTCTAATTACCTATCACATTTAGTTGGACATGCATCAAGCAGCTTCCTTAATTAGCTTGTTAGACATTGGTTCCTTCACATAATCTTAGCACTTGACATGGAAAAACAATGTCAAACAATTTCCTTTTCAATAGGTTAACTCATTTATCTTTGGAATACATCCATAAAGTCCAGCTCGCAGGCTAATCCATAATCCACCCAAAGGCAATACATAATCCGCCTGAAGGCTATCCAGCAATCCACAGGGATTACTAATCCAAGATTGCGCCTGTAGACTAGTATGCGGGCCTCGAGATCCAATCCCAAGTCACGTTGGCCTCTTGTGGAGGGCCCAAAAGGTAAGGGATTTACGGCCAGAGCCCCCCCTGGCACCCAAGCGTCCTCCTGCTCTAAGTAGAGCTCAACAGAGAGACCTCACGTAGAGGGATCGGTCGAGGTTCCCGGCATGGCTAACAACCCCCTTGGTTAGGGTCAAGCAAACAGTTGGGGGTAACTGATGCTGCCTCTCTCTTCAGGCCTTCAACCTGAAGCATTAATTAACTTTCCGTCTTTTAGTTCTTTGAGCAAACAATGCAAACAATGCTCCTAAACTATTACAAGCACAATCAATCCAGTGGTAGTTTATTTGGCCAACTGCTAAGGAGTGAATCCTTATCTCAAAATGCATCTAGCATTCGATCCAGGGTCAATTGCGACTTGGCAAGATCCCAAGGGTTTGTTTGTTTACCCTTTTGTCCTTGGGTTAGGGTCATACCCTATCAACCCAACTTAAAAACACCTTAGGTTTCATAAATTAACAGTAAATCTTGGTGACCATGTCGCTCTAACTTGATTGATCCTTTGCTTTCAAGCAAATACCTCTAACTTTCCTTAACTTGACAAATAGGTCCAAGAAAGGTAATGTAACAGGATAACTACTCATCCTCTTGCAAGTTAAACTTGCGCAAGAACCTGCCAACCTCATTCCAAGGAATGGCAAAACTCTCTTGTGATCAAACCACAAGGCCATGTGACATTGCAACTTGTTGCACAAGTGTCGAATCTATTCCATGGGATCATTTCACCCATTAAATGGTGTTTCCTGGTCGAGGAATTATGTTTAGACAAGAAGCACGGTTTAGGGTGTCTTCTTACCCAACCCAATCCTAATTGCACTAGGCCGACAATGTTCGGTCCTAGGGATTCCAACTCAATCCGAGTTTTAGCATTTGATCGAATGATCATTAGGGTAGAAACACTAGATCGTTATTTGCATGAGCGTCCAATTGACCCAACATTCCATGAATGTGGGTAGGACCTTCGGGTTTGAGGGTTTCGACTTGGCAACAAGTGCGAAACTAGGCCGAATCCTTAACGTGCTAAACCCTGGTTAGCACTTGTTGGGGTATTTATTGTATCGACTGAACCATGCCTATACGAATCCCTTGCGGGTTAGATGATTTAGATAATTCTATCTACTTGTCTTGACAAGGATGAGCCATTCCTAGAGATGATAAACTTGATCTAAAAGAGAAAACTAGTTGTAGCATGTCACAATACACGTAAACACGCGACTCATTGCTTCTACGTACCACTAGATTCACAATAGCCCTATCCTTTCTTGTTAAAATCAAAACGCATGATAATTTGCAGAATAACTTTCATAGAACCTTCTAGGACTTACATCAAAGAAACATGCCTACAACCCTTTTTCTAAGCTTTATAATTTCATGCTTTAATAAACCATACAACCTTCCCCTAAATGCAACTCTTGATGAATGAATTTTATGCACGACGAATGTGCAACATGCAACCCTTTCCTAACTACAACATAGTCAAATGAAGTTCATACAAAGTGATTATTGTAGGACTAGTGTTGGCTTATTCCATCTTGCAAGCACATGCCACATGCAAATCCATAGATTCATTTTCGTACTTTGCAATTACTTTTCGGATAACATCCTACGGGTGTTAATGACTTTTTTCCATGAACCATTACGATGAAGATTTTTCCTAAAAATGTGACATACGCTTATTCTTTCCATGTCTAGTCAAAAGTGCACTTAATAATTTCAACCTTATAATGATAGGCAATAGGTGTTCTAGGCTCGTCACTTTGAAATGCACGACAAGGCAACATACTATTAAGGTCGTAAGATGGATAGAAAATTTGCATTCATCACATTGAAAATACCAATGACCCAATTGCATGTCATGAATGAATTCTAGTAACTGTTCAAATAGTCAATTTTTTTCCAATTGCATTTAACTAGGCTAGGTGAATTTGAACATACATAGGTACTTCCTATTCCATGAAGTTATCGTGCTTAATGCATTACTTTTGCGTGGAATCAAAATCGTGAAACCTGGGCTTGTGGGCTCGGGGAGATGTCCACATGTAAGCTCAGGGAGGAACCTCTCACAGGTGTACCTTGCGACTTCTTGGGAGCCATCGTAGGCATGATTACGGACTCTGCGGATTACCCTTGCTTCTACGTGTTCTCCAAACAACCTCAAGATGTGCCTTCTCCCTCGTACGCAGGAGATTCTTTCATCAAAATTCGGATCTTTGAAAACCCGGGAGCTTGTGGGATTGGGGCTTATGGGAAGGCTTGTGGGAAAGAGCTTTATGAGCCGGTTTTAAAATCGAGAAGGCCACAGGAACAAGGCCCAAAGCCTTATCCTTTAGAAGCTGTGGGAATGGGACTTATGGAGGCCCCCTCCCTTAGAAGCTGTGGGAATGGGACTTATGGAGGCCCCCTCCCTTAGAAGCTGTGGGAATGGGACTTATGGAAGCCCCCTTCCTTAGAAGCTGTGGGGATGGGACTTATGGAAGCCCCCTCCCTTAGAAGCTTAATAAGAAGCTTCTGATGTATACAAAACGTGATGTACGGAATGATTGGGGGGGAGGGTGATGAATCGGATGGCACAAACGTTGATGACGAGTGGTGGCGAATATGCGTGGCGGCAGCAGGAGGCAAAACGGCGACAGATTCCTAGCTTGGGGATGGCAATGACGACCTCCACTCTCTCTCTCCTCTTCCTCAGCATGACATCGTTTTTCTGCTCCTCCCTCCTTCCAATCCCCCACTAAGGGGGATTCTTATATAGGCTTAAGGGGGAGGAGAGGGAAGCTCCAACACTTGGGTTGTGCATGGCTTCCCCCCCTCATGCAACCCACACCTCTCACCTAGCGCATCCCTCCCCACACTCCCTCTCCTCCAGCCATGCATCGGTTGGGGGAAAGGGATAATAATAAAAAAATTTGCATTACTATTATCCATTTTGCCCCCTCCCAAGAGGATGTTTCCCTGCGGTTATGCGGACTTGAACCCCCCCAAGAGGGTGTTTGCCCCCTCCCAAGAGGGTGTTTCCCTGCGGTTATGCAGACTTGAACTCCCCGTGCTCGATCTCACAATGCGGAGGCCTCATCTTTGCACGTGCGGGGTACGGATTAAAATGTCGATAAATACAATGCGGGAGATAACCTTGCACAGGTTTTATGTGTCGCGGGGGGAGTCCGGTTTAGTAATAATTTCGAGCAGGAATATTACATTCTCTCTCCCTTGGAGGAATCTAGATGTCCTCATCTCGAGAAAAACTGGGGGTATTGTTGGTTGAGAGTGCTTTCATCCATCCAAGTGGCATCCTCCACAGGATAATCTTTCCACTGGACAAGGCATTCTCTCAAGATTTTGGATCTCAATTGTCTCTCCCTAACATCTAAGATCCTGTCAGGCTGTAGCTCAAGGACTCCTTGGCTAGGCATTACAACTTGTTGGTCATCAAGTACATGGCTAGGATTAGGTACATACTTCTTCAGTAGGTTAATGTGGAATACATTATGAACCTTTAGGTTCTCAAGGAGTTGCAGTCTATAAGCATTCGGTCCTAGGCACTTGAGGATCTTGTATGGTCCACAATACCTTGGACTTAGCTTCTTGAAATCTCCTAAGGATAGGGAACTCTTTTTTGGGCGTACATGAATGAAGACAATGTCTCCTTCCTCAAAGGTTCTATCTTGACGTTTCAAATCTGCGTATGCCTTCTGTTTATCCTTGGCGGCTTGGATGTCCTGTCTTATTGACTTCATTTGGTCATCCATATCTTCCAGCATTTGCCTTGAAGCTTCAACCCTCATGGTTTGATCCAAGAAGTTTAAAGGACTTCTAGAGTCATGCCCATACAATGCTTGAAAAGGGGTCATACGAATGCTTTGTTGGTAAGAAGCATTGTAGGCAAATTCAACCAGTGGCAAGTATTGAATCCACCTTTTTGGTTCACGGCAGCAGTGTGTTGTTAGCATATCCTCAATGACTTGGTTGACTCGCTCCGTTTGACCATCAGTTTGGGGATGGTAAGCTGTACTAAAATAGAGTTGAGTCTCAATGGATTCAAAGATAGCTCTCCAAAAGTATGATGTGAAGAGAGAATCACGATCACTAATGATCCTTTCGGGCAACCCTGTAGCTTGAATATCTCCTTGATGAACAACCTTGAAATGTCTGAGGCTTTATAGTTTTTAACAAGAATAAGGTGTGCAACCTTAGTGACAATATCCACCATGACCATGATGGAGTTGTATCCTTCTTGAACTTGGGGTAGGCCAACAACAAAGTCTATACTAATGAATTCCCATTTCATTTGGGGAATGTCAATTGGTTGCAACTTTCTTGGCATTTTGACATGTTTGGCTTTAATACATTGACAATACAAACACTCAGTGACATATTTGAGAACATCACCTTTAAGCCTCTCCCAATAGTAGCTCTTTCTGATGACTGCATTGAGGTTCTTGGCATAGCCAGGATGTTCTGAGAAAGGGGAATCATGAGCTTCCCAAAGTATCTTCTGCTTGAGTGACTGGCTTGCCGGTATACATAATCTCGTTCTATAGTAGACAAGTCCACTATCGATAGAGAATTCTTGATACTTAGCCTATAGCTTTTGGTCATGATCCCTGATCGGGATCTCCCTTAGCATCTTCTGATAGGTTGAATCATGGCATGCTTCTTCTCTAGCTAGCTCAAGTATTGGATTGTTTGGCATGGATACATTTATGACTAGAGATCTAGCTGTTGATGGATTTTGCAAGATTAGAGAATTAAGGAATGCCTTGTGACTGAGTGCATCGGCAACTACATTCTCCTTTCCAAGCCAGTATTTGATTTCAAAATCATACTCCTCCAGCACTTCAATCCACTGACATTGCCTCATGTTGAGCTCGTTCTAGGTAAAGATCCACTTGAGACTTTTATGATCTGTCACTAGGGTAAACTTGTTACCTAGCAGGTAATGTCTCCAAAGCTTTAGAGCATGGATGATAGCTAACAGCTCTAGGTCATGGGTAGCATAATTCTTCTCATGGCTCTTCAGTTTCCTTGAAGAGTATGCTACAGGATGACCTTCTTGCATATGCACACATCCTAAGGCAAACGTGCTAGCATCAGTTACTACTTCAAAATCCTTACTAAGGTTCGGAAGTTTTAGGATAGGTGTTGATACCAAACTTTGCTTTAATCTATCAAAGTGAGATTGTTCGGTAGTTGACCATGCAATCGATGTTTGCTTCTTCAGTAGATCGGTCAGAGGTGCGGCAATCAAAGCATAATTTTTGAAAAAGACCCTATACCATCCTGTCAATCCAACAAAACTGTGTATTTCTTTGACAGTTGTTGGTATTGGCCATTCTAGGACATCTCTGAGATTCACTGAGATTCTAGGACATCTTTGAGATTCACTTTGGTCGGATCCACTGAGATTCTAGGACATCTCTGAGATTCACTTTGGCCGGATCCACTGAGATTCCTTCCGCTGATATGATGAATCCCAGATATTCAATTTGATGCTTGAAGAATGCACACTTTTTCATTTTGGCATAAAGCTTGTGTGCCCTCATTGTCTCAAGGACAATGCAAAGTTGGGGTTCATGATCTTCTTCCTGTTTGGAATAGACTAAGGTATCATCAAAGAAGACGAGTACGAAGTCATCAAGATATGGCCTAAAGATATCTTGCATTAACTTGTTGAAGGTGATAGGTGCATTCGTAAGCCCAAATGACATGACTAGGAACTCAAAGTGTCCATATCTTGTGTTGAATGCCATCTTTGGGATATCTTCTTCCTTGATCCTTATCTGATAGTATCCAAACCTAAGATCAATCTTGGAGAAGATCTTCGCACCTTGAAGACGGTCAAGAAGTTTATCTATTCTAGGAATAGGGTACTTGTTCTTAATCGTTGATTGATTCAACCCTCTGTAATCAATACACAGTCGAAGCATTCCATTCTTCTTCTTCTGGAATAGCACTGGAGCTCCCCATGGGGAACTGCTAGGACGGATGTAGCCCTGATCTAACAGTTGCTTGAGTTGCTCCTTCAACTCAATTGCTTCCGGGATGGACATTTTATAAGGCCTCTTTGCAATTGGCGCAGCTCCCGGCACTAGCTTGATTTCATGATCAACTTCCCTTTGAGACACAAGTTTTGTCAGCTCTTCACGAAATACGTCCGCGTACTCCTTTAGCCATGAAGGTCCTTCACTAGACTGTTGCTTCTGATCTAGCTTATTAAGCTTAATCAAGTAGACAGGTAGTCCCTTTCTAACTCCCTCCCCCCCAGACCACCTTGAGAGGCTTGTATACATGATGTATTTGTGATTTGCATCAACTCTAGCTAGTCTATTGAGCATGAGCATTTCGTTGTGATGATCCTTTTGAGTAAGATAATTAGCCACATTTTACTTGCATGTATATATATATATATATATATATATATATATATATACATATCTAAGTATGTTTCATGGATTGTTTTGCTCTTTGATCATTTTTAAGTCTTTATTATTATGACAAACTTACTCTACTCCATTTTTTCACCTAATTTACATTTTCTAATGGAGCCACTTGTAATTGTAAGACAAAAGTGGATTTGCATGTTCAAGTGGATGAAGAGTATGCTCGTATAAACACTCCTTACAATAAGTGTGGCCTAGACGCAACAATCGATTCTCAATATTGTTTAGAGAGAAATAAAAATATCGATATTTGGGTAGATGGTTGCTTGTATCCTAATGACCCTAGCTAGCACTAGACTAAATCCACTTTTTAATTCCACTTCTTCATTTTGCTCACTTTTATTGGGGATGGTGAACACAGTCTACTAGGCTATTGAAAACACTTGGGTGATAATCTTCAATTGCATCAATATTAATCAATGTTACACAACACTCACCAATCTTTGCTACAATCCCAAGATTCTCTAATTGTGTTTCACAATGCCCTTTAAGATCAGGAAAGCAATCTCTTGTTGACTAAAATTCAGTTCAGAAATAACTACATTTCTTAGTAATTTGCACCTTATTTTAAGGAAATTTTTCTATGATGCCAAAGGCCAAGGTGAGCACCAGTAGTTGGAGCTTCTAAAGATGTTCCTAAAATGTAAGCATATGATTGCAATCTTGAGAGACCCTCGACATTGAGCCCTTGGCCTTGCTACTTTGAAAGAGGTTCTTAAGAATATTGTTAATAGCTATCGGTGGAAAAGTTTGATATCCTATGTGAAAGTTATAGCCAAAATACGAAAGTGTTATCAAGATACTATAACTATCTTTGACTTCTACAACATGCTTAGTATCCACTCAAAATAAATAGAATGGCTACTTCTTAGCTCAACAAGCTCTCAATAAGACTTAGCTTAGCCAATTTGATTTTCATCCACTCTTTTCATTCACCTTACATGTTTGATTCACCTTACCCCCTCCCCTTTGGAATTGAGAAGAATCCTTTCCTAGGATTAAGGTTTGACAGGTAAAGGGCATTCAGTGCAAAGTCCACGACCGAAGTAAAAATTAATCTTCATTTGTAAGAGGGTCTAAGGCATGCAGGTGGTTGGGGTTTAACTAAACTAGATAATTTGGTAGCCGCTAATGGTTGCGGCTTTAGTTGCTCCCTCAGGGTGTGGTTGGGCTTCTTGTGCAATGCACTTGGTTGGAGTTGTGGGTGCCATGCTACTCAAGGCTTGTGAGGTCTTAATGGCACTATTAGGACTTGGTTGAGGCAGTTTGTAAGTGGTAGGCTATGGTTTCAATCGATGGATTTGTTTAGGCTCTACTAGCTTATGTGTTTGAGGCTCGATGTGTTTTGTAGCTTGAGTTGTTTGTGGCATTGGTTCTTTTGCCACATGGCTTGGTGTGGTTGAGTTTGAGGGTGGTGTTTGAGTAGGGTCCTTGGCCATCTTGGCTTTAGGTACCCAAATCCAAGTGTTACCCTCGAAGTAGCCTTGTGTTTGTAAGGTCGTGATTGTGTGCTTCTAGGTAACGGCTCTTGATGTTTAGGCTTGATAGTTTGTCTTTGCCTATAGTTCCTTCTGTGCCTCCTAGATTTCGAATATGAGTTCCTAGCTTTGCAAGGTTATGATGCATCCATTTGAACTACCTTGCATGGGCCTTAGCTTTGATTTCAACAGTTTGCTAGCTTTGAGGTCTGGCAAGTTGTGACGAGTTTTGACCCCCTCCTTAGCCTTGGCGGTGGGTTGCTCTACCCATGGCTTTGCAGCCTTTGATGGAGCCCTGCTACCCTTGTTGAAAGCCGTGATTATACGTAAGTTGTAGATGGCTAGATGAATGTGATGTGACTAGTACTCAACATTACAAAGTGTCTATTCTTTAAACATACATCATAATAGCGATTCCATACATCCATCCTTTGCATTCGGCAACATGTAAAAGATCATTGGTATGCTTTTAGACTCGATAGAGACTGCAACCTTGCACTTTCCTAGAAGTGCATATGATCGACCCCCAATTGGGTTGAGTTTGGCATAAGTGGGCTGCAATTGTGGTTTGCCAATTTGCATTCAATGATAGTGAGTCAAGATATTAAAGTCAAATCCCTCATCGATCAATGCATCAAATGTACGTGTTGGCTTGGCAGTGGCAATCATGCACAGGTACGTGGGTCCCACTGCCTCCTCATGTTCTTCCTCAAATTCTGTTAATGTGGTGACTTGGACTTTCACATGGGGCTCTGGCATGGGAGACTCACGAAATGGATGTGTGGGAGGGTAATGCAACTCCCATTGAAGAAGCCTATGCACTCTCCATCTAGGGTTTTGAGATCTACCTTGCTAGTGTCCTCTTTACTGTCCTCGTGTTTACTATCTTCATTCATGGAGTAGCAGTCTTTATAATCATTGTGTGAACTGTCCTTATCTAGCTGCTTGTCATCTCCTACACCTCGATGCTCCATTTCTTTCTCATCGGTGACTAGGGCCCAATGGTACTTCAAGTTAAGATCGTGCACCTTGGTCCACCTCAACTTGGGTTCATCCAAGAGATCCTTGAGGGTTTGGAGGTTAGCAATTGGATTGCTAGCTAGCTCATCAGCCAAGTGTTCTAAGATCTTGTGGAGCTCTTGCTTGCTATTCGGGGCATGAAATGCAATAGGGATGGGCAATTCACTAGGGCTTCTAGCCGTCATGCATAGTGGTGCTCTAGGCCCCTTCTTGGGCACTCTCACTTTTTCTGTAGCTTGCTTGTGTTCATCTTCCTCATCTGAGAATGGAAAATTGATTATAGCAAGTACATGCATCCGATCTTGCTCATCCTTTGGGCAAGGGATATACTTTGTGAGTGGCCCATAAGAGTTCCTTACTTGCGTATTGCCCTTCAACATGGCATTGATGGCATCCAAGTTGACTGAAGTGGTCTTCGATGTATCCATTTTCAATCTCACAGCTCCTGTCCTACTCTAAAAGCAAGTAAAATCAAAACCTACATGCTGAAATGATTCCTCCTACTTGCCTAATCTTTTTCTTTTTTTGAAATACTTACTTTTCGTGAAGGATAAAACCCCAAAATCTCCTAACTATCTCAAGCTCCGGTTTGGAGATAAATCCCTTACTTCATTGGTTTATTTGAGGCACACAAGTGGTCAAGCTTGAATCTGTTGGTCTTGGCAATGTAACCAAAATATTGTGGGAGCTCACGCTCAATTGCCAAGACCCACCGACCACGTATTGTTTCAAGTGTTTCAAGCAAGCACAAATGGCTATCTCTCACCTAGCGGATGCGCAATCCTACCAGGTTGTATTGAGCTTACCCTGATGCACAAATGAGTAGCTTCCTCCCTCAAGCAAGCCTGTAGCTCCATGATTCGAGATGGGAGCTCAAGAAACCTCAAGCCTCCACCTTCAAGCTCCATTCTCCATAGTCGTGTGCAAGAGTTCAAGAGAAGAGAAGAGAAGAGAAGAAGAAGAAGAGGAGAGGAGATGATGGAAAGATTCTTCTCCTGATCCCTCGCCCTCACACACTCACTCCCTCACAATCTCACAGTCCCTCTCTCAAGCACATATATATATATATATATGTATATATGTATATATGTATATATATAAATAAATAAATAAATATATATATATATATATATATGTATATATATATGTATGTATATATATACATATATATAAATATATATATGTATATATGTATATGTATATATATATGTATATATATATATATATATACATATATATATAATATACATATATACATATATAGATATATATACATATATATATATATGTACAAGTGTCTATGATTTATAATCTGAGATAGACAATGACATCTCCACCTAAGGATTTCTCACACATCCTTGCCAACTAGAGCGAGTGTGCATAAGAGTATTGCACTTTTCTTATCAACATTCTTTCCTAAGAAGTAGCTCATTTAATTAAAATTAACCTAGGGTAAATTTCATACTATTGTAATAGCACATGCCCTAATGAGTAATGCAACAAAAGGAAAATGTCATTTTCATAAAGAAAAGACATGGGGGACATGGAATTGAGAAAGCGCATGATAAATCATTAACCTTATCTTTCAATGTTCTTCAAATGCTTTTGCAAGGATGTATTGATGTGTAAAGGGCTCACTATTAAGATTCAAGACTTGAGTCCACTCAAATGCTCATGAAGACTTGGAAATTGATCATCACGAATGTAGGCACAGGGGAATGCCACCAAAGCCATTCCTCCAAGCTAGTGCCAAATAGCCTCTTTCACTCACTTCACTAGGTAGCAAACAGTGGTAGGAAGGGTGATCCTTCACTCTCACAAGTCATTTGCACATTCTAGAAAGCATAATCCCCATTCTCTCTAGTGGAAGGAGTCATGAGCCTAGCTCATATGATAGCTACAAAAGCAATTTTAAGATGGGTGGATGTATGGCATACACAAAAATCTAAGTTACTATTCAACGCATCAATGGTAGGTGCATAAGATGGTCTAACTAGGTTTTGAAGAGGTATTTTATTGGCAAATGTTCCCTAGGATTCATAACAATAAAATAGCAAGATAGATGTCCATCCTAGTAGCATGGATATTTTGGTGCATACTACATAGTCAATTATTATACTACGTATATGTTTACATGAGCTATAGTTACTACATGTATTCACAATGTAGCATATAGCTACCTTGTTTAGTATATGGCCCAAGGGACCTAATGAACGTAGCTATTCATAGCACATGTTAGCATTCCTTTTGTTCTATGTAGCACAAATTGGATCCTACGCTTGATTCACGACCTATTCAACAATAATTTCCACAATCTTAGATTCATTTTAGGTGTGAGAGTTGCATTGTAGACCTTGGTAATCCTCCTTCATTCAATGATCACTTTGATTCTCACGTGACATCTCTTATAGTATGCTATTCTCTTGGAGATATGAACTTACAAGTTCAAGCTTGTTGGAGTAAAGGCCAATGGTCAATGGCTTAGCAAGCACCCCTTGTATATGTATACATTGTACAATCATATATAAGTGAAGATAATAAAGAATAAGACTGACATTCATTTTGTACCCATACAACTCTTTTATATTCTACTCTCTCTCATCTTGCACTCCATAGCTTCTACCTCACATTCTACCATTGCTTCCCTCTCAAATGGTATCAAAGAAATATTTGGTATTCAAGAAAGGAGTGCAAGAAGTGAAGCAATATCATGAGGGTCGAGAATTCTAATTGGTTCATTGCCATTGATGCTTGCTACCCACACATTAATAGAGGTATTATTCTCATCATCGATATCTAGATATAAATCAACCAAATGCTTAAGCCATTGAGGCTTGGTTTGGTACTCCAATAGTCCATTTTGGCATTAGTGACTATAACCATTTGTATGTTGAATAGTAGTCACATAATCAGTTGTATGCATATTCACCACAATCATCTATAGGCTTGTTAACGCATGTATGCCTCTTAACACTAATCGATAGATCTCCTTACAACTCATTTGTAAAATGCTTTTGTACATGTGATTCCATCACAATGATATTGCTATTAACATGCATTTATTTAATTGTCTTCTTGCTATACCTATTTATCAAACCCTATCTTGGACAAACTCCAATTATCACAGTGACTCGTAGACATGAAAAAGTGGATTTTTTAATGAGTTCATGAATCTTCTTTATATAAGTGATGTGTACAAATATGGTAACTTGGGTCAAATACCAACTAATTACAATTGCCAACTAGTATACAAGGCTGAAGATTGCTAATTATCATACAAGATAAAAATAGTTTACTAACTCATATACAAGATTGAAAACTGCCAATTAGCATATAAGATTGAAATAGTTAGCAGTGGTGTGCATATATACTTTTCTCATTATGGCTTCTTCATCAAGTTCAAATAATACATTGTTTAATATTGAAAGGCATGATGGAAAAAAAAAATCACACTAGAAAGGACAAATCTACAATGTGTTGGTTGAGAGCTAGGTTTAGGACCCGATTTGGATCCATTCTTGAAGTGATGGAGCTCATTTTTGGAGTCGAAAAGTATCCGAGAAGTGGTAAAGAGCCAATTTTCATGAAAAATCAAACAATGGTAGATGGCTTAGCTAGAGTTTTCTTAGATGCATTTCGACATTCGAAATCCAATGCAAGTCTCAGTTCATCGATTGGAGGTCATTTGACCCATGTTTAATCCTCGCAAGGGTTAGTGTTGTAAAGTAGCTACTGGATCTAGGAGCCAAAAAGTGTGTGGCATGGCCTAGCTTTGTAGATTTTGACGTCACGAAGCGAAGCGTCTAGTCGGATCGTGAATCGGAGCTCGTTTGCACCCCCAAACAGGTTGAAAACCCTTCCATAGTAGTGTGAAAGTGGTTTTTTTCAAAGTGGACATTTTATAAATGAAATGAAATGAAAATCTAAATGAAGAAAACATGCAAAAACATGTCGTGATGCAGGGAGGGGCATTTCTTGATTGATGGTCCATTTTTTGGGGATGTATGTGCCTCTTGGATGCTCAATCATGTAGAGAGAGAAGGGGAGATCCCTAATCTATGCAGAGAGAGAAAGATTTTGATGGTAACCACTGCAATATGATGAAGGGAATGAAATTCTAATTTTTAGTCTTTCTCTCTCCTCCCTCTCTCTCCTGCATAGAGGCACTTCATGTGGCAAGAATCAAGACGAGAATCGAGTGATGGATGCTTGTTTGGGAGGCACCGGATTGTTCCAAGAGGCTGAGTAGGCTGAAGGCTAAAGATCTATGCTGAAATCCATGGCTGATTGGTCGATACACAGTCCCACTTAATTATTCAAAAAGCTCGAAACACGCAAAAAGGCGGTATGCTCTATTTTATGAAAGAATTTTGCTTGTTTTTTATCATTCATGGTCTAAATGGTATGCGCATGGGCTGAAATTTTATTTGAATGTTCCTTGCACTATGTTTGAGGGCTGCAATTATTGTTATGTAGATCTTGTATTGATTTACAGCAATTATAAAATTTTAAAACCTGAAAAAGCACTAATTTTGATAGAAATTGATAATTTTTTTGATTTTGAGTGGAAAAAATGAGTGGACATGGGATAAAATAAGGGAAAATACTGTGTTTTAGTTAAAATGATCACTCATTAGAAAAAAACTAGAAAATACCTATGTTCTATTAAAAATGAATAGAAAAAAATAGGAAAAAATGGGAAAACATGGGTTTTGTTATGTTCAAAAAAATGAAAAAATGAGATCTATGATTGTGAATGTCCGATGGGGCTAAAGCATGAGGTTAATCCTTAGTTTGGCCTTGTCCTTTGTGTTAAAGTGCATATTTATTGCTTTTACATATAAAACCCTCTACACCTATGCACTGCAGCAAAATTTAAACGATGAGGGGGAGGATGATGATGTAGGTTAGTTTAAGCGATGAAATAATACAAAGTTTGATTGTTATCTTTATGCATAACATTTAGGATGCGGTTTAATTTGAAAATAATGGATCTAGCAACATGAGGTTAGCCTTCATGCTAGGTTCCTATAATGTAGCATTGCGTATTAGCAAAAATTCAAAAAAAAGATTGTTTTTGCACGACACATAGGTTGATTTTAAACTATAATCGTTTGTGTAGAAAATAAAACATCCATCATTGCATGAATCATATACACATGGTATCTATTCTTGGTATGCACAGCAATTGGTTGAAGTATAAATGACCCACATTGGAGAGAGTAAGGAACCCAAGCTATAGGTCTAGACGGTGGGTCCAAGGGGACAAGTAAGTGAGGATTGGTACATTCCTAGAATCATATAATATTTATACCAAGAGCAGAGTTTGTTTCGTATGTGTTATATGTGTTAGCGACGCATCAAGGAGCCAATACCCAAGGTGTAGGAGAGTCGCAGTGGGGCCGTGGCAATTAGTCAAGGGGTGCCTCCTATGTTCTACATGGTGAATTATACCAAAATGTGTAGGGTCTCCCTCTGAGGAGTTTGAGAAGGTTAAGGGTTGGACTACAAAAAATGATACAAATGCAAAATGTATATACGATGGCAGGGTAATGTGTCTTGTAGACACTCCTGACCGTGAGGCCGTGGGGTTGTCTTGTGCATGTTAGAGGTCTGGCTAGTGCTATAGCCACTGCCAGCCCATTTTAGGTCCCATCAGTGGTGTGTCTGCTAAGAGCTACCTAGAAGTGGCGGTTTCCAAATCTAAGTCGTGAAGGGACCTATGTTTATTATGTCCATTAGGAGTGTGCTAAGCTGCTCATAAAATGGGGCTCATTCAAGGATGGAAACCTTGGCTTTCCCTATACAAAACTTACTGATGGACTTAATTAGTTATGTAGAGAATTGAGTCCTCTATAGAAGATAATTTAGATGATGAGAAGAGTAACCATTTAGTGGTTACCCCATTCGCTAATGTGATGGCATGGGCCGAGGTTTGCCTTGGTGTAGTCTCTACCCAAGAGAAATCATGTATAACCATTCATCAACCTAGAGGGCATGGAACAAGTATGTTGGAAGCTATGGCGGTCATGGCATCAACAAGTGATTATGCTAAAACCATAGTGCCATGGGAAAAACTCGACATACATTGGAGCGTAGTTATGGCTAAAACATCCCATGTAGTGGGGCATTGTGCAAAAATTTTAGGTATCACAAGGATGTTAGAAGCCCTAGCTATAAAGGAAAAACCATTGCTTAAAAGGGATGGTCCCCAAGTCCTAAGTGCTAAGGATAAGTTTGCTTTTGATGAGGGGCAAAAGCTCCTAGAAAAGGTCATCATGGAACTGCCTAGGAAGGGGCAAGATATGGAAGATCCTCTGAGAAAGGATCATAATGACATGCTAGGAGCTATATGCCTCCCTAAACCACTTTATGAGTTGGCGGAAAGGGAAGTTCATGGAGGCAATGACCTTTCAATGCCAGTAAAGGTGGAAGTGGACAAAATTAAAGACCCTAATACACTGGTACTAAGTCGAGAGAAATACTGGGATTTTAATGGCCCAGTGCTAATCTCGAAGGAAAGAACTAAATGCCCTCCTCCTTATAAGGATCTCTGAGTGTTTCATGGGTTGGTTAATGAGGATCCGATGGTGCATTTACAAGAATACGGCCTAACTTGCCTTGCAAGTGGGTTCAATGATATTCATCGGATGCTTGTATTCTCAAGTACCCTGAAGGAAGAAGCTAGGAAATGGTATTGGAGCCTCCCAAGAGGGTTGATTAAATCCTTTAATGAGCTATGTGATAAATTTTTAGATGAATACGAGAAGAAGGTGCCTATGACCCAAGTTTTATGGTAGTTGATGCAGATTAGGCACGAGTCCTATCCTTATGTTAAAGAATACACTAGAGCCTTTGATGATCTTGTGAGGCTTTGGCCAAGAAGAGCTACTACATTGCCAAGTGATGTGCTATATGGGATTTTTTTGAGTGGCTTAGAGATTAACAAATCCACATATGCCTTCTGTCTATCCTTGGTGGCTTGGATGTCCTATCAAGAATTGTGTGGTGGGGGGACTTGCTCAAGATGCTATGCCGAACACACATAGAATGCACAAGGAGAAGCTCACTCAAGAGACAATAAGAGAGATCGAGGCCAAAGCATTTTCTTGCTGGTTTCTTCTTCTTCTTCCACACTCTTACAATGTACACAAAGTTTAGATAAGATACAACATAAAGGAAAGTGGCCTACAAAGTCAAACAATGCATAACCAACTACACTAGTCGACTGGCGCTATAACTATGTCAGTTGTAAATAGGTGTAACAACCTAAATATAATAAGTAATGAGTTAGTGGTCATGTGAGAGTCATAATGAACATCGATGTGCTAAGTGTAGACGTGTGCACCCATCTAACCAAGCGGTCCATCATTAATGTCCACATGTGTTGAGCTTGTCATCTCAACACTCCCCCTCAAGCTCAACTACATCTCTACAACTCCAAGTAAGCTTCGAAACTTTTGAAGCTTCTTTGTACCCAATGCCTTCGTGAAGATGTCAGCTATCTGATCGTGTGTGCTGACATACACCAAGTCAATCTCACCTGCTAGTACCTTCTCTCTCACAAAGTGGTAGTGTACCTCAATATGTTTTGTCCTAGCATGGAACATAGGGTTCCTAGCCAACTGTATACTGCTCATGTTGTCACAATAAATGAACCTTCCACCTGCACATCTAAATCAGCCAATAACTTTTGTAGCCATACTATCTCACATGCTGCTATAGCAGCACCTCTATACTCAGCCTCTATACTCGACAAAGCAAATGTAGGTTACTTTTTGCTACTCCAAGTAACTGCTGCACTACCAAGAGAGAACATGTATCCGTTGGTAGATCTTCTATCAAACATACTACCAGCCCAATCTACATCTGTGTATCCAAACACCTGTACATCTATACCCGCCTCATAGAAAAGTCCATAATGTAATGTGGACTTCACATATCTCAATATGCGTCTAATTGCATCCAAATGTGGCTTTCTAGGTACTTGCATAAACTGACTCACAAGACCAATAGCGTAGCTCAAGTCTGGCCTTGTAATGGTCATGTAGATCAAACTCCCCACTATCCTCCTAAACATAGTAGGGTCTTCTATCTCATCTCCAACATCGGCACTCAACTTTACATTATGCTCCAATGGGACTAAAAGTGGTTTGCATGCTATCATACCATACTTGGACAACATATCCAAGCCATACTGTCTTTGGGACAACCATATACCATCATCACATCTAATCACCTCAATGCCAAGGAAGTACCTTAGCTCACCTAAATCCTTCATCTCAAACTTCTTCTTCAAAAAATCATTGACTTCAGCAATCCCACTATCACTATCACCTGTAATAATCAAGTCATCCACATAGATGACTATGATGACCAAACCTGCATCTCCCTTTCTCACATAAAGTGAGTGATCAGCATCAGAAACATAAAAGCCAATATTGACAAGATACTCTTTGATCTTGTTAGACCATGCTCTAGGTGCTTCCTTGAGCCCATAGAGCACATTCTTCAACCTGCACACATACGTGGGATGCTCTAAATCTTCATAACCTGCTGGTTGATCCATTTACACGTCTTCCTGCAAATCACCATGCAAGAAGGTATTCTTCACATCCATTTGCTACAACCTCCAACCTTTGGCTGCTGCCAAAGCAATCACATATCAGACAGTTGCCATCCTAGCAACTGGACTGAAGGTTTCTTCATAATCTATGCCATATATCTGGGCATAGCCTTTTGCAACCAACCTAGCTTTATACCTACTAATATAACCATCTGCATTGTGCTTAATCTTATAAACCCACTTACATCCAATAGCTTTCTTGCCCTTCGGCAATGACAATAGATCCCAAGTCTTATTGGCCTCTAATGCAGCCATCTCCTCATCCATTGCTGCATCCCAATGAGTATGACCAACAACATCCTCAAAACAAGTGGGCTCAACATCCTCAACTAGTTTCACCATATGCTAAGGGCACACTGCTGTTGTGAACCAAAAAGGTGGATTCAATACTTGCCTTTGGTTGAATTTGCCTACAATGCTTCTTACCAAAAAAGCATTCAAATGACCCCTTTCCAAGCATTGTATGGTAATGACTGTCGAAGTCCCCTAAACTTCTCAGATCCAACCCTGAGGGTTGAAGCTTCAAGGCAAATGTTGGAAGAGATGGATGACCAAATAAAGTCAATAAGACAGGACATCCAAGCCTCCAAGGATAGAGAGAAGGCATATGCGGATTTGAAGCATCAAGATAGAATCTTCGAAGAAGGAGACATGGCCTTCATTTGCGTATGCCCAAAGAAGAGTTCCCTATCCTTAGGAGATTGCAAGAAGCTAAGTCCAAGGTATTGTGGAACATATAAGATCCTCAAGTGCCTAGGACCTAATGCTTATAGACTGCAACTCCCTCAGAACCTAAAGGTTCATAATGTATTCCATATCAGCCTATTGAAGAAGTATGTACCTAATCCTAGTCATGTACTTGATGACCAACAAGTTGTAATGCCTAGTCAATCCTTGAACTACGGCCTGACATGATCTTAGATGTTAGGGAGAGACAACTGAGATCCAGAAACTTGAGAGAATGCCTCGTCCAGTGGAAAGATTATCCTGAGGAGGATGCCACTTGGATAGATGAAAGCACCCTCAACCATCAATATCCCCACTTTATCTCGAGATGAGGACATCTCGATTCCTCCAAGGGGAAGAGAATGTAATATTTGTGCTGAAAATATTACGAGGCCATGTGAAGTCTCGAGCAAATGACAATGCCGGCATTGTGGTTATGGATGGTTCAGACATTAAATAGTACACTCTCCATTGGCCAATCAAGACTAAGGACTAAGAAACCCGCATATTTTCGTATGAACCTCCTCTTGGGAGGAGGTCAAGAGGATAATGTTATAATTAGTGTAATTTTTTTTATTTCCTTCCCCCAGCCGAAGCATGACTTAGGGAAGGGGATGACTGAAATGGGAAGGAGAGAGGTGGCAGGGGGGGATAGCCATGCAAGGCATTACGTGGAAGGAAGCCCTCTCCCCCCCTTGTCCTATATAAACCCCCTCTAAGGGGGGAGGAGGAAGGGAGAGTATTCTGAATTGTGAGGAGGTATGGGCCGCCATTTGTGAGGAGCCAATCGTGAGGTTGAAGGAGAGAGGTACGTGATGTGCCAGCTGCCACCGCCTGAAGACTGATTACGCTGCCAGCGCCGTTTCCATTCGTTGATGCCTAAAGAATCGTGGCCACCAGCCTGCTTCCATCCTCTTCCCTCCCTGCCACGTGTTGTAGCTAGAAGCTTAGAAGCTTCTAAGGGTGGGGCTCTTTAAGCCCCCTTTCCCCCCTTTGCATTCTTATACAAGGGGTTTTTTTAACCCCGGGAAATTAAGCCTTTCCCTTGCCTGCCTCGGGATTTAAGCAACCCTTCCTCTGGAAATCCCCATTCAAGTTCCTATTACTCTCGGGTTTCTTAAAAATCCTTTTCCATTGGCCCTTCTTGTGTGTTCTTTACACCCCCCTTGGAATTTAAGCACCCTTCCCTCCCCTTGCATCCTCGGGAATTAAACCTTTCCCTTACATCCCCCATAAATCTCATACTAGCCGGGTTTTTAAGCCCCATTCCATAGCATTCCCACACAAGTTCATTTAGAACCCCTGGTTTCCTTTTAAAGCCTTCCATTACAAGTCTTTTAAATCCATTGTATCCCTTTTCGTGAAGGCCCTATTATATCCGGAATTTCCAAGTCCCCTTTCCCTTACATTCCCCAAAGTCATTTTTTCCGGTTTTAAAGTCCTAATTGTGAAATTCCTACTTCGAGGAGGAGGCCTATAAAGCCTTCCAAAGCCCAATTCCGCAAGACGGTGCATCGGTCAAGGAAGCCGAATCTCAAAAGGAATTGCCCATATGAGGGAGAGGGGCCAATATCATAAGTCTGCAGGCCAAGGCAAGAAGGACGAAGTCTCGATGGCTCCTAAAAAGGCACAAGGCGCAACTGCAGGAGGATCATCTCCTAAAAGTCATGTGGACATTTCACCGAATCCACAATTCCAGATTTTTCTTCCTAATTTTGATTTACGTCGTAATATTACAATTGTGCATGGATCATTTATAGAATTAGGATGCACTTTTTTTATTGAAATACTTTGACTAATTTAAAGGAAATAGCTCACGATTGAAGAATTAGGTCATTGGTATTTTTCAATGAAACGAACAAAAAAGAGCATAAGACCTCTATGCATTCTTAGCAAGTGGTTTTTACGTATTGCAAAGTAACGAATTTAAATCAAATAATGACCATCTTTACAAGTTGAAATTATGGTAGTACACTTCGATTATGCATGGAAATAATAAATCACATGTTGCATCATTAGACATCTCTTTCTTCGCAAGGATTCATTAAAGAAGATTGCTAACAACCGTAGGAATTTGCAAGGCATGGAAAGGGTTCTAGAGCTGCATGAAGTGGATTAAGCTCTAGTCAATTGGCATAAATCTCAATCAACTATGTAAATAGTTACGAAAGGTTGTGTAATGCTCATTCAGCATACGAATATCTCATTCAAAAATGAAGTTAGGGAAATGCTGCATGGTTCATTTTAAACATAAAACCCTAAAGCTTAGTAGCATGAATCTTGATTGCATGTTATAGAATGATCAATAGGAATTATACCATAACTTAACATACGCTTTGATCTTAACAAAAAAAGTTAGGGATTGAAAATCTAATCATATGTAGGCAATAAATTGTGTGCTTACGAGAATGGTATCGTAATGCAACTAGTTTTTCCCTTATTTGATCAATACAATATCTTCATGAACAGACAAGTAATTTGGGTTACCCTAAACACCCAAAACCGTGAAGGAATCGCTTAGGAAGGGTTAAATCGATGCAACATATCCCAAAGTTCTAACTAGGGTGGTTTAGCACGTTGAGGACATGACCTAGTCGCACTTATTGCCAAGTTGAAACTCTCATACCCTAAAGACCTGTCCACATTCACGGAATGTAGGGACAATAAGACATACTTGTGAAAAACGAGCTAGGGTTTCTACCCTAAGGATCGCTAGCTAAAAAGATGAAACTCGGTTTGAATTGGAACCCTAGGACGAACAATGTCGGCCTAGTACAATCAGGAACGGATTGGTTATGAAGACACCCTAACCCTATTTCCTATCTAATCATGATTTCGTGATTAGAAGATGCCATTCGATGGGTAAAATAGTCCCATGGATTAGATGCGACACTTGTGCAACAAGTTGCAGAGCCGCATGATCTTGTGATTTGATCACAAGGGAATGGCCAAATTCCTCAGAATGAGATTGGCAGATTCCTGCGCAAGTTTATCTTGCAAGAGGATGAGTAGTCATCCTATTATAGCAACTTTCTTGGGAAAAGTGACCAAGATAAGGGAATTAGAAATTTGCTTGGAAGCAAAGGACCAAAAAATAAGTTGGAGCGACATATTTTTTGTTAATAGAACTTAAGGTATTGGTTAAGTTGGGTTAATAGGATACAACCCTAACCCAAGGACATGAAGGTTAACAAACAAACCCTTGGGAATCTTGCCAAGTTGCAATTGATCCCGGATCAAGTGCTAGACACATTCCGAGAGAAGGATTCATTCCTTAGCAGTTGGCCAAAATAACGACCACTGGAAATGATTGTGCTTGTAACAGTTTAAAGAGCACTATTTGCTTTGTTTGCTCAAGGAATTAAAGGATTAAAAGATATCTATTGCTGCAAGTTGAAGGCCTGAAGGGAGAGGTAGCCTCAGTTACCCCCGACTATCTGACTGACCCTAACTAAGGGGATTATTAACCCCATCCGGAAGGTGGACCAAACCCACCGCGAGAGGTCTCTCCGTTGAGCGCTACTTGGAGCAGGAGGACGCTTGGGTTCCAAGGGGGATCTGGCTATAAATCCCTCGCCTTCCAGGCCCTGCACAAGAGGCCAACGTGACTCGGGGTTGGATCTCGAGGCCCACATGCTAGTTTACGGGTGGAATCTTGGATTAGTAATCCCTGTGGATTGCTGGATAGCCTTCGGGTGGATTATGGATAAGCCTACAGGCTAGACTTTATAAATGTATTCCAAAGATAAATATGATAAGGTGTTGAAAAGAAACTTGTTTGACATTACTTTTCTATGTCAAGTGCTATGATTACGTGAAGGAATCGGTGCCTAACGGACTAACTAAGGAAGCTGTTTGATGTATGTCCAACTAAATGTGGTAGGTAATTAGACAACTAAAACAACCTGAGGAAAGTGCGGTGGATGTGGCCATGGGTCCGTCCTATGGATGGGTGGTCCCAGTTGGCCGGGAATTTTTCTCAATCATGATGATAGCAAGAGGATCATTTCAAAGGAAATGAATAGTAAGGGCGCTGCTAGAGTCTAAGCTATAATAATCTCGATTTACGCTATTTTAGGGGAACGAAATGGGGCTATGCCTTATAGCGGAGAGGTCGAGCTTTGTATCCCTCTTGTTTTCCATTCTCCTTGAACCAAGTGTAGCGTGAATCCACTTTGGCCCTAGTGTTTTTGCGTAAAGTAGTTCGCTCCGGGTTCGACGCTAGTTGCCATTTAGGAAATGACCATTAGGGAAAACCCTGATTCAGGTCGGTCCTAAGTGGGAATGGCCAGAATATTTCCGCTACGTGGTAGACGTGGAAAGTCCTAGATCGCAAACCTCGTAACATTCCATGGGAGTGCCGGGCAGAGCTTCCTAGATCTCCTTTCCGATGGATTGCTAAGACGTGTCCTAAAGGGAACAAGTGGACACGTTACATATATATATAACTTTGAAGCACATATGTAAAACTTGAAAGCACATGATGGATTCCTAGCTCCCATTAGAGTAAGCATCACTCTAAACTTGAGGTTTCAGTGGTTCTATAGTAAGCTACTTGAAGGTAAATCGAGCAAGTGGTCATCGTCGACTCCATTGTCTTTTGTTGGGAAGATCACGATAGTTAATTGTTTTTTCACTTCATCACTAGTTTATATAGATCCGTTGATGTATTTTAGCATATCCTCATGGTATATCATTGTTGACAAGCTGATCATAAGGTTCTTCTATTCATACCAAGACAAAAGGAAGCCCCACAAGTTAGCTAGGATCTCAATACTCTAATAAATACAACGGGAATAGTGAAACTAAAGCGTTAGACCACAAATGCAAGAGAATCAAGATAGGTATTATGTCTTGAGTATGGAGGTATGACATCCATGTATTGCATTAGTCAAACATCATGCTAATCATGGGATGTGAGTGCACTAGTGCTAATTGACACGTCATCTCTTCTTGATATGTCAAAATCAGAATATCCCCATTTAATGTGACTTAAGTCTTGGCCAAAATTTGGCACTCTTTGCTAGTAGATGCTACTTGGAGCATGCAATATTGGTAGGCTGGTGACTTTTTCTTATCCAAGAACCCATGGTTATTCTTGTTTGCATATGACCCACTAGACGCACTTACTGAGATGGTAAGATGGTTTGGATTTTTCACAATCGTGGAATTATTGTATGGAAAACATTCTGGGATGCTTACTTTTCACAATGGTATTCAATTTAATGGATTACAAACCACTTCTAGTTGATAAGAACGAAGAAGTTTTGGTTTGAGAATATCATTCTGCATTGAAGGGATAGCTAGCCTACCTCTGTAGTTGTTAAGGAGTTACTGATACTGAAATCACTCTTAAATAAAGGCAAGAAGCAACTATGAAGATATGAGAGATCTAGAGACATTAGTGTGCCTTCCCTCATCGTACCTATAGTAGTATGGGCCAACTAGAAGAGTTTCCCATGTCCAAATTTGCCTCATGTTGTAGGAAATTATTACACCCATGGAAGTCAATGCCATCCTTCAAGATCAATGTTTCGAGATGGAGGATAATTATTAAAAATCTTCCCCTACTATCCTAATTAGTTAAAAGAGTATTGGTTTTATACCTATGTGCTTTTTGCTGGCAGTCTAAGGAGATAGAGAAACACAACTTTTGGGATTGTATCCATATGGTGCTAGTTTGGAGGAAAGTCAAGAAGTGGACTTGAGATCCAAATATAAAGGACAGTTTTGGCATAATGACTTCTCTCTTCACTAATCAAGGCAATAGCGAAGCTCATGTGTGGTAGAAGGAGCAAGGGTATGTTTGAAAGTTAGGGGATTCCACATGATGAATGCATGACGGTACTTAGAGGGGAGCTTATATCTATCCTTACAATTGCTAAGGCAAAGCATTGGGTCTCCAAATTTTTCTTCAAAAGGTTTAGATCTAGGGTTTACCCATGTTGCATCTAAGACATTGCAATCTTTTACTTCTTTTTTATCAAGATTAAATATGCATTTAAGGCTTGTGACTATAATTCTCTTTATGCAATCAAATTTGAATGAGCTAGCCGCCTCCTATTGACAAAGTTGTTATGCTTGAAAATTTCAGTTCATTTTGAAATAATTTCCTTACCTACCTCAAAAATGGGAAGCCCATCCTCCCCACCAATTGTTTCACCATTTTCTTTATGTACCATGGATAGGGTAGCTGATAACACCACTGTCATCCCGTAGGATGTTGGAGTAGTGTTGATAACATCAAAAGACGTTGCTTTGGCTAGAGATTGCAACGGTGGTGGTGCCAAAGAAGACATTATTATTTTGTGAGAAGTTGAGTGTAGGACTTGATGAGTAGGGGAAAATTGGGTAGGACCCAAACCCCACCTGAGCATCCTGATATGCACTTTTGTGTTTGTGTGTGTGTGTGTGTGTGCACATGCCTCTCTCTCTTTCTCTCCACATTCAATAAAGCATCATGTCTTATACATTGAAGTCTTTTGATTCTGCTTGTGATTATCACAAGTAATTGTGACCCATCAACATTAGAGAACTTTAATGGACAATAGACTCAATTTTAAGATTGAGTCTTGAGAATTTTCTTGATCACTTAAGTAAATACTAATCACTAATCAAAGCTACATTGTCATTATCTTCCAAGACTCTAGTTCTACTATCATGACAATGAGCAAGGTAGAGAAGTCTAGTGACCAAAAAGTTTTACCACTCTATAGATAGAGAATGAACTCTTCCAGGAGACAAAGCATATCCAACTTCTACATTGTAGATAAAAAATCCCATGACATCCACCTGCTCCAAATGTTAGAGCGTGTAGGGTTGAAGGTCTACCATAGGGGTAAGACACAAAACGGTGTAGAAATACAGAGAGATGGAACAAGATTAAAGAGAGAATTTGGAATTTGGAAGATTTAATGGAGGTAGACAGAGATGAGACTAAGTGACTTCCTTTCATACAACTGAGTAGAGAAACCAATCTATAATACATCTAATAGACCTTGTAGATATGTCCAAGACAAAGGCACATGCACACACTTGGGACAATAGCCCAGCACAAACTGAGATTATGGCTTAATATACACACTAATGCATGAATAATCTCTACTAAATATAATACAAAAGCTGTAGATAATACCTCAAAATCTCATACATACATCAATATAATGATGGAAGATGATAGGTGCTACCACTAGATAAGACACATAAATTTGAATATATAACTCCTTGTAAATACCCTCTACAAGCCTTCAAAAGCACTTGAATCTTGTAATTAAAGTTTTATCATAGTAATTCAACATGGTATAGATGCTTCTCTAATTCTAAGAGAAACTCTTTCTTTGTTGTCTATACTATGTCTACCAAAGGTAGAGATCGAGTCAAGTTGTAGAATTCAAGAGAAGCCCTATTTGAGCATCAAATCTTCTTTTTTAGCTCACTTCCATGTTCTTTACTATTATTCAAAGCTTAAAGCAATTCACATGGAGTATAAACCCATCAAAGCTCCTCTTGAATGATCAAGGAAGGCTCCATTGATGTTCGGGACCAAGAATCAAGTGAGAGATCGCCTCAAAGACCTTGTAAGAGATAAAGGTCTTCAAAGACCTTATTGCCTTCTCTTTCTCTATTTTTCCTTGTTCAAAATGGTCTCAAAATGGTCCCAATACACTCCTCTCTCCTCTCTATGTATAAGCTTCCAGTCCACTTATTTTTTTAAGCTTCTTTTCCCACCTTTCCATCGTGTGCTCTTCTAATTAGCATGCCATCACCTTTACCTTTGTGGCCACATTGAACAACAATCGCCTAATTAATCTTGTTGATGTCCCTAAGTATGTGTGAACTGGTATTTTTCTCATTATCCACCACCTAGCACAAAAAACAAGTCACTTAAGTAGCTAATAATCACTACTCAAAGCCACATGTTCATTGAGTCCTAAGACTCACTTTGACTCATTCCTATTATCATGACAATAACAAAGTTAGAGAATTCCACTAACTAAGAAACCTGTCACTTACCATTCTATTTAGACAAAGCATAAATTGTTCTATAATACAAAGCACATCTTGCTTTCACACTCTGTATTAAAAATACCATGACATCCACCTCGTTGGAACGTACACATTCTCCAAAGGTGCCACATAGGTAACCCACCATGATTAAAAAACCCAAACACATGTCATCTTCATGTTGTAAGTCCAACTACTTCCACCCGAATCGTAAGGCATCAAGAGCACATACATCTCATCATGCATATATCTCTTAGCATCCGTCCTTGACAATGATAGCTCTTGTAATATTTTAATGCCTATAAATCCACATGGCATCCCAAGTTCATATGTGAACTCATCTTTAGCTGCATCTTCAACGTCTACCACTTCCTCTTCTCATCTCTATCAATGTGCCAAGCTTACGAGTGGAGAGACTTCTTTTATAGTTCTCTTTTTGCATATTTTGATCCTCTTCCCTTGTTTGAGTACCGACATGCCAGCCTTGTTATGAGATATGCTCAATTCCCCACCCTCATAAGGTGGCTACCACTAATCCATGGTGCTTTTTGTAAGGCCCCATTGCCAAAGTTTTGCTCAAGAGGAAACCTTGTTGTAGTTGTATGAAAATTTTCATCTTTTCAAAACACCAAGTTCTTCACTTCTACATCATGATAAGACATACAGTCTCACTTTTCATGTTGCAAGATATCATATTATATACATTGCCACTTACACCCTTCTCTAACAGGCCTTTGGATTGCTATCCATCCCTTCTCTTCAACTTTCTCATCTAATTTTATAATATTTAAGTGAAGTTCTATCATATTTAAGTGCACACCATGCAAGCTTTTTATCAATTTATCTAAAACATGTTCTTTTTAGGTCAACTAGCAAGAACATAGGTTGTTTAGACATAGATATAGATGGCCTTATTGCAATTTCAAGACTTCTCATAGAAACTATAGCCCTAGACCTTGTTCCAAACCTCAGTCTCATCCTTTCTCACTTCACAATCATATTTACAGTATCGATGACATGTGCTACTTAAATTTCAACCCAATTTTTAAGATTTCATCTTCTAGCCGATCTCTCCATTTCTACAACAAAGAGTCAAAATGTTTCAACTTTTCCACTATCAAATGACTGCTGGTTATCCACATCCAACTGAGCATAGCAGCTTTCAAATTCACACAACAAGATTATAGCAGCAAGACCCTTGTTAGATTTTTTCACCTAATCTATGAGCATCTTCTGTGTAACTAATCACGTGTCTCTGAGTAAAAACCTCCTGTCTCAAAGCCTTCTTAAAGGTAACCCAATCAACATATCTTTGATATAATTCAACCAATCCTTCTTACATTGCATACATAGTAAGACCGAAAAAATAATAGCTCTATGCATACTAGATGGGAATCCCATGAAAATTTATATTTTCTCCATATATAAGTAGCTAGACTAATACATTCTACCCATTCAATTGCTTCATCTCATGTTTCACGTCTTGCAAAGCATGCACAACTACAACATCAAGTTTTTCAAAATCTTACCTTCTTTGTTGTTGTTGGGGTTGTTGCAGCTATTGTGAGTACAATAACAATACCACTTGTTGCATGATATCTCTTGAATCAAGTCTCCCATGATTACATTGCTTCAGCCCACCTTCATGTCAGGTCCACCAATGTCAGAGCATGTAGGGTTGAAGGTCTATGAAAGGAGTAAGACACATAACGGTGTAGGGAGATTGAGAGATAGAATAAGATAAAAGAATAAGAATTTAGAATTTGGAAGATTTAATGGAGATAGAGGTGAAACTGAGTAACTGCATCTCATACATATCAATAGAACAATCAATTTGCAATACATTTGATAGATCTTATAGATATGCCCAAGACAAAGGCACATGCACACACTTGGGATGATAGCCCAAATCTAACTAAGACTATAGCTCATCAGACACACTAATACATGAATAATATCTACTAAACATAATCCACAAGTTCTAGGTAATACCTCAAAATCCCATGTGCATACATCAATTTGTTGATGGAAGATAATAGGTGGTATTACCTTAGACAAGACACATGAATTAGAATGCATTAATATCTATAAATGTCCTCTACAAGCCTTTAGAAACACTTCAATCCTATACTTACAACTAATTATAGTAGTAAAACATGGTATAGATAATGCCCCAAATCCAAGCAACTCCATATTTATTACTATATCTACCAAAGATAGAGACCAAGAATTAGATAGCAAAATTCAAGAGAAGCCCTGTTTGAGCATAAAATCTCCATTTTTAGCTTGCTACCATATTCTTGATTGTTATTTACATCCCAAAACAATCCACTGAAAAGCATAAATTCATCAAAACTCCTCTTTGATGATCAAGAAAGGCTTCCTTGATGTTCTGGAATAAGAATCAAGTGAGAGATCGCCTCAAAGATCTTGTAAGAGATAAAGGTCTTCATGGATAGCTTGTTGCATTCTCTTCCCTAGTTTTTCCCTATTCAAACTAGTCTCAATACACTCCTCTCTCCTCTCCAATGCATGAGCCTCCAGTCCACTTACTTTTTTTGGCACTTTCTTCACCTTTCCCTTGTGTCCTCTCCTAGTTAGCATGTCATTGCCTTCACCTTTGTGATCACATTGAACAACATCCATCCAATTAGTCATTTTGACAGTCTTAAATCTACGTTGAATGGTATTCTTGATTTCACTCTTTATTCTCTATCACATGCCCCACAAAACAAGTCACTTAAGTGACTATTAATCACTACTTAAAGTCACATGGTTGTAACGTGTCCACTAGTATCATTCTGGACACGTCTTAGCAGTCCATCGGATAGGATATCTAGAAAGCTCCGCCCGGCACTCCCATGCAATGATACGGGATTTGTGATCTAGGTCTTCCCGCATCTGCCACATAGCAGAAGTATCCTGGCCGTTCCCACTTAGGATCGATCGGAATTAGGGTTTTCCTGATTGATCATTACCTAACAGCAACTAGCGTCGGACCCAAGCAAACTACTTTACGCAAAAACGCCAGGTCCGAAGCGGATTCACGCTGCACTTGGTTCAAGGAGAATGGAAAACGAGAGGGATGCAAAGCTCAACCTCTCTGCCATAAGGCATAGTCCCATCCCGTTCCCCTAAAATAGCATAAATCAAGTAAGACATAACTCTAGGTCATTGCTTTCGTTGTTCGTGTCCTTTGACGATCATCCCGCTGTTCTTCGAGATTTGAGAAAAGTTCCCGGTGGACTATGCCTTATGGCAGAGAGGTTGAGCTTTGCATCCCTCTTGTTTCCCATTCTCCTTGAACCAAGTACAGTGTGAAGATATGATGGACAGCAAGTGCATCCACCAGTAAATACCCGTCTCGAATCTATGCGTCCATCAGATCTTCAGGATGCACTCATTCAAGCGGCACCTATAATTCAGGAGGTGCAAGCTAGACCAAGGGGTAATAAAACTTGGTCTTATAATGACCCGAACAGAGGAGCATTCAAACCTCAAATGAAGAGAGCTCAAGGTCATAATCAGGGACAAAGAAAGAAAGCAAGGACGAATAACGTCAACAACTTTGTTCCTACTCAAAGTAATGGCCAAAAACCTCCATTGTTTCCACTGCAACGAACCCGGTCACTTCAAGAGGCAATGTCCCAAGCTTAGCGGAGGACATTGCCAAGCGCCTTTCCAAGGAGCAAGCCATGGTCAAGGAGCCGCTACCTGAGGAAGAGGAAGAACTGCCTGCATTACCAATAGGCAAATGTGCGAAGGAGGGGAAGAAGAAGATCCAACCATGGAAGCATAATTCAAAAGAGTGACAGTCCATGCCGCTTTACACAAGAAAGGGCCAAATCACCAGTTCTCGGTGATTGAGACACTGTCAGACTATCAAGGTAAAAGTTTCAAAACCTTGATTGATTGTGGTAGTGCACATTCCTATATCTCACCAGCATGTGCAAAAAGATTAGGAATAGCCATAGTAGAAGCACCTACCCTACTTGTGGAATTGGCAAATGGTCGTGAAGTAACTTGTACCAGGCAAACTGCTAAGGTGGAATTCTTTTTGGGAGAAAAGAAGACTTTGGTTAAATTCAGAGTCATGAATTTAGGTATCCATGAGTGTCTACTCGGAATGGATTGGCTTAAGCCCAATGATGCCCACATTCGTTGTGGAAAGGGTCAAGTTTCCTTTCGAAACTCTGAAAGGGAATTAGTCACAACTCAAGGTGAGGCAGGAGTGCCAAGAATCCAATTGGCCAAAGTATCTCGGATCATAAAAGGATGACCTATTTACTTGATCAAACTCGACAAGTTAGATCAAAAGCAAGAGTCTCATGAAGGACCTTCTTGGCTAAAGGAATACGCGGACATATTCTCTGAAGAGTTGACCGAGCTTCCGCCTCAAAGATAAGTGGATCATGAGATTAGGTTAGTGCCTGGAGCTGCACCAATTTCCAAGAGACCTTATAGAATGTCCATACCAGAAGCAATTGAGCTGAAGGAACAACTCAAGCAACTGCTAGATCAGGGCTACATCCGGCCTAGCAATTCACCGTGGGGAGCTCCAGTACTATTCCAGAAAAAGAAAGATGGGACACTTCGACTATGTATTGATTACCGAGGGTTGAATCAATCAACAGTCAAGAACAAGTATCCTATTCCTAGAATAGATGAGCTTCTTGATCGTCTTCAGGGTGCAAAGATCTTCTCCAAGATTGATCTCAGGTCAGGTTATTATCAGATAAGGATCAAGGAAGAATATATCCCAAAGACAACCTTCAATACAAGATATGGGCACTTTGAGTTCCTGGTTATGTCATTCGGGCTTATGAATGCACCTGCCACCTTCAATAGATTAATGTAGGATATCTTTAGGCCATGTCTTGATGATTTCGTGCTTGTCTTCTTCGATGACACTTTATTCTATTCTAAACAGGAAGAAGATCATGAACCTCAACTTCGGATTGTCCTTGAGACAATGAGGTCACATAAGCTGTATGCAAAAATAAAAAAGTGTGCATTCTTCAAGCGTCAGATTGAATATCTGGGATTCATAGTATCATCAGAAGGAATATCAATAGACCCAGCCAAGGTCAGAGATGTGCTTGAGTGGCCGATACTAGTATCTGTCAAAGAGATACGTAGCTTTCTTGGATTGACCAGATGGTATAGGGTCTTCATAAAAAACTATGCTTTGATTGCAGAACCTCTGACGGATTTACTGAAGAAGCAGACTTCTATTGCATGGTCAACTCTCGAACAAAATAGCTTCGACAGATTGAAGCAAAGTTTGGTATTAGCACCTATTCTAAAACTTCCAGACCTCAATAAAGAGTTCGAGGTAGTAACTGATGCTAGCATTCTTGCCTTGGGGTGTGTACTTATGCAGGAAGGTCATCCAGTAGCATACTCTTCAAGGAAACTAAAGAGCCACGAAAAGAATTATGCTACGCATGATATGGAATTACTAGCTGTCATCTATGCTCTAAAGCTTTGGAGACACTACCTGTCTGGTAACAAGTTTACTCTAGTAACCAACCATAAGAGTCTCAAATGGATCTTTACCCAGAACGAGCTCAAAATGAGGCAACATCGGTGGATTGAAGTGTTGGAGGAATATGATTTTGAAATCAAGTACCGACCAGGGAAAGAGAATGTAGTTGCCGATGCACTTAGTTGCAAGGCATTCCTAAATTCCCTAATCTTGCAGAATCCATCAACGGCCAGATCTCTAGCTACAAAAGTATCTATGCCAAACAACCCTATACTTGAGTTAGCTAGAGAGGAAGCATGCCATGATTTGGCCTACCAAGCAATGCTAAAGGAGATCTCTATCAAGGATCAGAATCAAAAGTTGCAAGCTAAGTATCAGGAATTTTCCATTGATAATGGACTTGTCTACTACAGAACAAGGCTGTGTATACCAACAAACCAGTCACTTAAGTAGAAGATAATGTGGGAAGCTCATGATTCCCCTTTCGAATGACATCTTGGCTATGCCAAGACTCTTAATGCACTTAGGAAGAGCTACCATTGGGAGAGGCTCAAAGGTGACGTCCTCAAATATGTCACTGAGTGTTTGTCTTGCCAACGTATCAAAGCCGAACATGTCATGATGCCAATGAAACTGCAACCGCTTGACATTCCCCAAATGAAATGAGAATTCATCAGTATGGATTTTGTTGTAGGCTTACCCCAAGTCCAGGGAGGATACAACCTCATCATGGTTGTGGTTGACATGCTTAGCAAGGTTGCACACCTGATTCCAGTAAAGACAAACTATAAAGCCTTCGACATTGCAAGATTGTTTATCAAGGAGATACTCAAACTACGTGGTTTACCCAGAAGAATCATTAGTGATCAAGATTCTCTCTTCACATCACACTTCTGGAGAGCTATCTTTGAAGCTATTGGGACTCAACTCTATTTTAGCACCGCCTATCATCCCCAAACGGATGGCCAAACAGAGCGAGTAAATCAAGTCATTGAGGATATGCTTAGGGCATACTGCTGTTGAGAGCCAAAGAGGTGGATTCAATTCTTGCCTTTGGTAGAATTTGCATACAATGCTTCTTATTAGCAGAGCATTCAGATGACTCATTTCCAAGCATTGTATGGTCATGATTGTCGAAGTCCCCTAAATTTTTCCAATCCATCCTTAAGTGTTGAAGCTTCAAGACAGATGTTGGAAGACATGGATGATCAAATAAGATCAATAAGACAGGACATCCAAGCGGCCAAGGATAGACAGAAGGCATATGCGGATTTGAAGCGTCAAGAAAGAGTCTTCGAAGAAGGAGACATGATCTTCATTCGCGTACGCCCTAAAAAGAGTTCTCTATCCCTAGGAGATTGCAAGACGCTAAGTCCAAGGTATTGTGGGCCGTACAAAATCCTCAAATGCCTAGGACCCAATGCTTATAGATTGCAACTCCTTGAGAAACTAAAGGTTCACAATGTATTCCATATCAACCTATTGAAAAAATATGTACCCAACCCTAACCATGTACTTGATGACCAACAAATTGTAATGCCTAGTCAAGGAGTCCTTGAACTAAGGCCGGATAGGATCTTAGATGTTAGGGAGAGACAGTTAAGATCTAGAACCTTGAGAGAATGCCTCGTCTAGTGGAAAGATTATCTCGAAGAGGATACATCAATATCCCTAGTTTATCCCGAGATGAGGACATCTCGATTCCTCTAAGGGGGAGAGAATGTAATATTTCAGATAATATTCCTTTTTTTCTTCTCCGGCGTCGCGTCATGCTGGAAGGGAGGGAAGGCGATAGAGGAGCCAGCTAGCTCCTCACTGGAGCTTTCTCGGCTCCATGAGCATGCCCAGCGACACGTTGAGGAGGGGAGGATTCCCCCCCTCCCCTATAAAATGGAGAGAGGGCCGCATTCTACAAGGGAGAGGACATGGGGAAACGAAGCTATTTCGCCGCTGTGACCTGACATCTGCTGTGAGAGAGGGAGGCCGCCATAAGGCCACCACTGCTGAGGAGGAACCGCCGTTGCCTAATCCGCCCCCCATACCAGTTGTTGTCGACGTCGTCCTTCTTCATCCATTAAGTGGTTTTTTTTCCTCCACGTGGCTGCCCCAGAAACCCCTCAGAAGCTTCTTGTGAAGCTTCTAAGGGGGGGCTCCTTAAGCCCCCCTTCCTATACCCTTCCTATATCTTAAAAATCCTTTCACCCCACCCCCTCCAGTCTTAAACCCTTAACCCTTCCCAGGGGGGCCATTAAACCCCACTCCCCTTCGCCTCATAAACCCTTTTCCCTCCCCCGTGCCAAAAATTGTAAAATCCCTCCTTGTGTTTTCTTTGAAACCCGTGTTGCACCCCCCTCTTCATATATATATATTTTTAACACACCCCTAAGCCCCTTACCCCCGTGTCCCCTTTTTCCCTATATACCCTTTTCCCTCCCCCGTACTATAAGCCTTCACCCTTCACCTTTCCCTTTCACACCGGTTTAAATCCCTAAAACCTTTACTACTCCGTGTCCTAAAAAACCTCTCTAAAAATCCCCCTTCCTATACCTTTTACCCCAAGCCCAAAGTACTCCTAAGGTTCATATGGTTGCGAAGCCACACTCACCCATAAGCTTTTTGCCATGTATATACCCTATAGGGCCTTCTAAGGCCTTATAAACTTTTCCCTTCCGAAGAAGCTAAGACCTTAAAGGTATTATTACCCCTTCTTGCGGTCAATCCTTTAAACGGCTCCTTGCCTCTAAAGAGAGACGGTGGAAATCCAAAAAGGAGAGTAAAAGCTGCCTTCACATCCGAAGGATTACAACTGCGATGCCGCCTAAGAAAGTCCAAGGAGTAGCTGCGGGAGGGTCATCTCCCGATATCCATGTGGATATCTCACCCCAAAACGAGGTTTTTCCTTCTTGATTTTATATCGGTTTTAATTTAATCATGCAAGATGAATTGTTAGGGATAAGATATATTTTGTCCTAGTCATTTACGATGAAGGAATTTTGTTTAGTTGAACATGCAAAATGGATAAAGTACAAACATAGTTTTCCTTCAAATAGCCTTATGCACTGAAACGAAATTATGAGCAAGGTTATTTACCCACTAAAGTAGTATATTTCAGTTAAATCTTGAAGGTATAAAAAAACTGCATCTTGCACCATTAACCTCTATTCTTTTTTGCAACGAATCATCATAGAAGATGAAATTCATGAAAGGTTTCTTACGTTGCTTGAACTCTAGGAAGTTATCATTGCTAATTGCATATCTTAGCAAGGAAAAGATTGTTATTTGGCATGAGTTTCGTTCGCAAGGAAAAAAAAAGATTAATTGCATTTACCTAACCTCAAAGCAATAAAGTTTAGGACTGAAAAATCAATTGTCACAAGGATAACAAATCGTGCCGAGGTGATCTCAATATTACCTTCTAAAAGTTAACCGAATTAATGTAAACTTAGAAATACCTATGCTGCGAAATATGCCTTGGGAATGATTTAAAAACCAAGAAACGTTTATACCTTAAATACTTTCCTACCTTCCCTAATTGTAGGGTCAATAAATCATAAATGTAAAAGAACTAGGGTTTGTCCCTGAGGTTCTTAAAAAGAGACCCTAGGTCTGACAAACGTCAGCTTAAGAAACTAAAACGAATTGTTTCATCGTATATTACGATGCATGACTTGCGCAGCAAGTACAAGGTCATCTGGTCTTGTTATTGATTCACAAGAAGAAAAGTGAAATACCCTCAACAAGGATGGCGGATCCTTATGCAAGTTATCTTGCAATAAGGATGTATTATTTGATATCCTTCTAAGTAAGGAAGGTTAAAACCAGAAACTAAAGTATCCAATGAACTTTAGGGTTGACCAAGTTGGGTTAATAGGGTACGCCCTAACCCAGAATATAAAGGATCTTGCCAAGTTGCAAGGTACCCCGGATCGAGTGCTAAATGTATTCAAAAGGAAAGATTCCTTCCTTAGCAATTTGCCAACAACAAGATCGGTTAATGGAAATGTTTGTGCTTGCTAGAGATTTTAGAGCAGTGTTTGATTTATGAATTACAAATTAAATGAATATCTATACTTCAGGTTGAAGGCCTGAAGGGAGAGGCAGCTTCAGTTACCCCCGACTGGCTGCCTGACCCTAACCAAGGGGGTTGTTGACCGCGCCAGAAACGTGGACCAAACCCACCATGAGAGGTCTCTCCGTTGAGCTCTACTTGGAGCAGAAGGATGCTTGGGGGCCAGGGGGGCTTTGGCCGTAAATCCCTCGCCTTTCGGGTCCTGCACAAGAGGCTAACGTGACTCGGGATTGGATCTCGAGGCCCGCATACTAGTCTACGCGCAGAAGCTTGGATTAGTGATCCTTGTGGATTACTGGATAGCCTTCGGGTGGATTATGGACAAGCCTACGGGTGGAACTCCTTGTATTTCAAAAATAAAAATGATGATATGTTAATAAAGAACTTGTTTGATATTGTTTTTCTATGTCACATGATAAGATTACGTGAAGGAACCATTGCTTAACGGATTAATTAAAGAAGCTGATTGTTACATGTCAAATTAATGTGTTAGATAATTACATAACTAAAACAAACCGAGGAAAGTGCGGAGGATGGGCCATGGGTCCATCCTATGGTTGGGTGGTCCCGGTTGGCCCAGAACTTTTCTCAAATCTCGAAGAAGAGTGGGATGATCGTCAAAGGACACGAACAACGAAAGCGATGACCTAGAGTTATGTCTTACCTGATTTACGTTGTTTTAGGGGAACGGGATGGGACTATGCCCTATGGCAGAGAGGTTGAGCTTTACATCCCTCTCGTTTCCCATTCTCCTTGAACCAAGTGCAGCGTGAATCCACTTCGGACCTAGCGTTTCTACGTAAAGTAGTTCGCTTGGGTCCGACGCTAGTTGCTGTTAGGTAATGAGCAATCAGGAAAACCCTAATTCCGGTCGATCCTAAGTGGGAACGGCTAGGATACTTCCGCTACGTGGCAGACGCGGGAAGACCTAGATCGCAAATCCCATATCATTTCATGGGAGTGCCGGGCTGAGCTTTCTAGACATCCTTTCCGATGGACTACTAAGACATGTCCAGGATGATACTAGTGGACACGTTACAATGGTCGTTAACTCCAAGACTCCATTTGAAAAATTCTTATTATCAAAATAATGAGCAAGTTAGAGAAGTCCACTAACTAAGAAGTTTGTCAGTCACTTACCATTGTGTAGACAAAGCATAAACTCCCACAAGACAAAGCATATCCCATGTTCACATTCTATGTCAAAAACCCCATGGCAACACAATTATAACTCATTGACTAGCTAGAGCATCTCAATGGGCATGAGACTCAAACTTAACATTTAGCTTTAAGAAACTCTATTGGCTTAGTTAAAATGGGCATGATGCTTAATTTAAAGATTAGTATCTAATTAAACTTTGAGCATGAGCTACTAGCATAAGCAATTCACGATGGATATCTTTATGAAGTGCTTATGTATTCTCTTTCTAGGCCTCACCATTTTTGGAGCAACAAATTTTCACACATCAAGTAGTTACAATATCTAAATAGGCATGAGGCTTAATCGTAAGATTGATCAACATCGTACATACAATGCTGGTGCTTATCTTGATGAGTTAATATGAAGTTAATAGTGTGAATTGTCCCTTCTTTATTCATTTTCATAGTAGAAGCTCTTGCCACACAGATTCAAAAAGTTGCACTATTTTGAAGGAATTGATGACCTTCAACTTAGGTTTTTGACTCTTACAAAGACCATAAGAATGATCAAATTCCTTAAGGCTAATACTCCATATTGAGGTGTGGCCTAGAGTTTAGTCAAAAAAGTTTGCAAGAAGTTCCCTAATTAGGGTATATTAAGGTTGAAGCGTCCTCATTAGAGAAAAAGTTTGATTTGAAATATACACGACTTGAAATTATATAGAGTATAATCAATGACACTATATAAGATAATATGAAACACAATTTGACACATATTAATCCAATAAAGTGTGAAAATTATCTTATCAATATAGGCTTAGAAATATCCATAAAAATATCTTCATCCTACTATTCATCCACCTTAGATGCGATTAAGGCTATCTTGAACCAATTATTCTCACTAGGAAATACTAAAAATGATCATAGAAGTAATAAATAATGCTAAAATTTCTTAGATTTATTTTAAAAATGGCACTTGGATAAGTGTCCTATTTCGTAAATGTGTCTTATGTACTAACTTTATTGTTGTGATTCCTTAATTAGCTAGATATTAATCAAAACAACCATTTTTGCTTGACTAATCCAATTAAATTATGACTAACTCTCTCTTGATTCACTAGTACGTATGTGATCTTGTTATCAGAGGAGTTTGATTGATGCTCACAGAGACTAGGACACATACCCATTCTCTTAATCTGAGAGAAATCAAGATGTATTTATCTTGAAAGGAACTAGGGTATCATGCTTTATATTGCATTACAATTTCTCAATCAAAGGGTCGATAGTATTAGCCAATTCATCATAAGTTTTGCTCTCATGAGGCTCTAATACTATGTGTTATATACCTACCCCTAGCAAAGTTGAGGGAGGTGATATTGATAGTCACTTAAACATGTTGAATGAATATTGAGTAAGGAAAACCCTACTCACAACTCGAAGATGAGACACAAAGGAGTGCCAATAAAGGTGTATGACTTTGGATGGATGATAAATTTAATGGGAAACTTCAACAACACACAAACATTGAACAATAGACCACAAAATAGTGGCCTCTCACAACCTGAAACAACACAAAAGGTAGAGAAATAACAACCATAAATCAAAATAAAAAGTCTTGAATTTGGTTCAAATCTATAATTTGAAAATGAACAAGAGAGTGATGAACAACAATAAAAATCAAAACCTACATGTTCATAAAATTTCTTGCAAATAGAATGTCTATGCAACATGAAATTTCAAAAACTTTGTCTTCATACTCAAAGTTAATAACAAAACAAAGAACAAGCTTGAAGTTAAAGCATGAGGCATGATTTGATGACTACAGACACCATAATAAGTAACAAGAGAGCACTAATGACAAGACAGCTCAAACCCACACGTCTATTGAGGTTCTTCTAATTAAATCCTCTTCACAATTTATGATTTCAAACCTCAAGATTTTTTATCCTCAAGTTCAACAAGCACAATCTCAATGTTCAAGATAAGCAAAAATTCACATAAGACACAATTTTCAAGACAAGGCCCCAAAGAAATTTATTTCAATGAAAATATATTTTTCTTTTTCAAAGTACAAAAAAGAATAAACTATGAGTCTTAAAAGTTCTTGCACTTGACAACAAAACAAGATTATGTTAGCTTATAGTCAAAGATCTCATAAAGGCAAGTAGCACCACTTCATATGAGACCTCAAGCCAAATTCTTAAGCTCAATGTATCCTGAGACTAGTAGATCCTTCCAATACTAGTGCTACAGGTAGTTGATTGTTGTTATTTCAACAAGTGAGTTAACTACCTTGGAGCCACAAAACTCCTTGTTCCATGAAGGTTTCTTTCTTGATTCCCACTAAATGCTTGATAAACCACTTTTGTTGTAGAAAAAAGTCTGAGCTTATCTCTCCAAGCACGCTACTCCTAAATGACTTCCTTTATGTCAAGATATCAAGCTCAACAAGACCTAACACTGGGCTAACACATTGTCATTAAACTTAGTTCATGAACCATCTTTGATCGACAAGCTATCTTTGCAAGCTTGGACTACTCGAGGATATAACAAATCTCCAATTTGTTTAAGCTTGTGCTATCAAATTTGCATTTCAAGTGTGTTTTAGCCTCTATTTAGGAGTTAGTGACTATTCATATGCAAATCCAGTAAGGTTCATGAACCATGTAAACCTTGTTATTTTGCAAAGATATTGCAGGTATTGGGTGTCACATATAGTATTTGTAAACTATCAAACATTATAGGTGCTATCAAGGTATGCTTACATATTGAGTTCAATACATGTGAGAATTTACATGAGATGACAAGTTATTTATAAATGTATATTTTTTAATTTTACTAAAAATTTTCTTAAGGGTCTAATAAAATTTTCAATGAAATCTTAACAAGCATAAATGTCGTACTTGAAAGTGCAGATTGACTGATTTCCTTTATGAATAAAAATTATTCAAACTACATTAAAGGAGATAATTCAGATTCTTCAGAGTTACTGAAGGAAAATGCTGAGCTTGAAAGCTAAGGTATTCAAAGAATTGAACTAAGGGCTCAAAAAGTTAGGTATTGGATTTTCATAGGTGTTTCAAAAAATATAATTAGGCATATACATTATTTAAATAGCCCTTCTTAGGTACATAATAATCTGGTCAAGTTGTTTGATACATATGCCAAGGCTAGAAAATTGTAGTTGAAATCTAAGTTAAACAATGTCAAGCATGAAAATATCTTTATCAAAGACTATGCATTGAGGATTAAGAGCATTGATGAAGCTTTTGAATCTATTAAAGTGTAAATTGATGATGATCATATAATGACTACTTGCTTAGATGGTTAAGGTGAGGAGTATAAGTGATTCCAAACCTCCATCAATACAAGAGACACCATCCTTGATTTTATAGATCTAATATTTATGTTGATATCAGGAGACAAAAAATTAGATCTTCTTATATCTTTGTCAAAAAGTTAGAATAGTTCAGAATAGGTGGTCTACACTAACACAAGTAGATGTACAAGTCATGGTGGTAGAGGCTGCAATGGTGGTTGTTATGGGCAAAATTAGGGACAATCTCCTGATCGGAGGAGCAATCACATATAGTTGATCCAATCTAGTCACAAAGCTCATATTGCATATGACCATCCATAAAAGATTTGTGTTGGAAATAGCACAAATGGGATAGGAGCGAATAACAATTATGCATCTATAGTAATCCAATTGATAATGGGAAATTATTCATTATGCAACAGATGATGAATGTATTCAATACATATATATCAATAGTAATGATTGATAATGTATGATATGTGGATTTTTAATGTTGAGAGAGAGAGAGAGAGAGAGAGAGAGAGAGAGAGAGAGAGAGAGAGAGAGAGAGAGAGAGAGAGAGAGAGAGAGAGAGAGAGAGAGAGAGAGAAGAAGAGGAGAGGGAAGGAGTAGAAGGAAGGTAAGAGAAGGAGAGGAGGAGAAGAAGGAAGGGAAGAGAAGTAGGAGAGGAGAAGAATGGAAGGAGAAGAGGGAAGAAGGAGAGGAAGAGAAGGGGAGGTAAGTAGCAAAAGGATTAGACATAGAGAAAGAGAGGAAGGATAAGAGAAGAAGAGAAAGAGTGAGAATGAGAGATAGAAAGAAATTAAGAGAAGGGAAAGATAAAAAGAAGAGGAGGAGAAACCTTATGATTGAGGGTTGGATAGCAAGTTTCACCATTGCTGGTTCTTCCATTTATCCTTGTGCGATAGTTGATCTAACTATTGAATCTTGACAAGTGGCATCCTCACTAAGTGGGGTGATACCTAGCTAGAAGGTCGTCCCCCTTGACCCCAAGTTGATCTTACTATTCTTTTAGATGTAGGAGCACGTCACGTCCACAACCTACAAAGGATTCCAGGTGTCCCTCTACATTCCTTGCTTTTGGTCGTAAAGTCCATTTGAGAATTATGGTCATCATATAGTCCTAGTCTAATCTAATAAGTCATATCTTTAGTATCGAGACCTCTTGCTAATCCATAAAAATGAATATTTTTCATGAAGTTAAAGAGTAAAGAGATGTGCATAAAATTGCCTGTGAAGTAGTAACCCATATGGCTAGTAGTACCTAAGTTGGTCATGCTATATAGAATTTTAGAGACCTAGGGGAAGGTAGAACCTCAATGGGCCCATCTAGCCAATAAGGGCAAAAAGGCCACACTGTAAAAACCCATACGTGTTGCATTCGGACTGCATCTAGTCAAAGTGGAAAGCAACAACATCAAGCTACAACAGAGAGAATGACTAGATATGATAGTCTTGGCGATAGATGCTCCTTGTATAGCACTACACTGACAATCCAAGACACCAGTGGAGAATCCACATCTAATCGTGCAGTTGGGGACTCAAGGGCATTTGTTAGAAGGCTTAAATTTACAAGCCAAGACCCGAAAGACAAATACATAGTACCACCTACTTATCTTAGGGTCTAATTCACTGCGAAAGGAGAGCACACCATCGATGCTCTGATTGATGAAGGAGCAGATTTCAATATCTTGACCTATGAAGCATGGATCCTACTAGGCCAGCCAGAGCTCACACCGACTAATGCAACTCTTAGCCCTTACGGGGGACACCCACAAGCACTCATAGGGAAGTGCAAAATCCTTAAGACAATTGAAAGTGAAAGCTTGCCTATCCTATTTCATGTTCCTCCAAATAGTGCTAACTACAGTAAGGAAACCCTCCTAGGAAGACCCGTCAAAAGGGCGACCAAGTGTGAGATTGACTATGTAGCATAGAGGATACACCTAACACTACCGGGAGTGAGGATAGTCACAACCTTTAGCAAGGGTGACCTCATCAAACCTTGAGGGAAAGGCAAGGACGGTGCTGACATAACAGTCAAGCCTACTAATGAGGGCAAGGACTTGTTTGAAGAGTTGATATAAGCACAGGTCGAACAACAAGAACCAATGAGCGAGGCCATGAGACTGAAACAAGAAGGTGAGGAGACAATGCCAAGGATGAGCTTTGGACTTACAAATATAGTAGAAGACCCCAAAAGAAGCTCAAGCCTTATAGACGAAGGCATCGATGGAGGGTCAGCACAACAGCGCGATGGATATCCAAAGTGTTGCTACGTGCTCAAGGGTATTACGCAGGTAATCGATGGATTTGGGTGCCAAAACCCCGTGCTAAACCTCCTTTGTTGACTGAAGGCCAAATCGTATCAAGAGCAAAGAAGCATAGGAGGAGATCTAAACGAAAAACCAAGTCTCGAGTCAAAAGCATTGGAGTGAGTGAGCCCCTCATGGTCAAAATCAAGAAACCAAATGGGACCAATCGAAGGGTAGATCCTCAACCTAGCATGCTTGACAAGCAGATATCAGATGTAATCATTGAGGATATGCAAAAGCCACTAGTTCCCAAGGAGCCTTTGATTCCCCAAGAGGATAACAGGCATCATAGGCACAACATTGCTCATGGCAAGGTTAAATGCTCAACAAAGCAAATGGTAAAATCGTCTAACAGCCACAAGCAAATCTTCCAGCCAATGTCGGAGCCACTTAGGAGTCCCAAGTCTCCTACACCCTCTTTCCCTAAACGGACACAGGAAGCACAAGAATAGTCATCAAGTGTAGCTGCTCAATCCCAATCTCTATCTCCATCTAAGCTTCCAAATGTCCAAGAGGCGGGACATGACACCATCCGTAGCTCTCAGCCCAAGGATATGCCTATGCAACCTAATGTGACTAGATCAACTCATGCTCGATCTACACAAGTGAATGCTCCAAGGGCAACAAAAGACATAACCACTTCTGATCACCCTAGGGACTTGACACTACAATCTACTAAGAGTAGCCAGTCCACTAAAATAGCTGCTACTACTTCCAATCAAGGATCACCATAGTCACAACCCTTGGCCGTGACAACACCCCTTGCGGAACGTGTCCTTAGTAGTTCACCTGTGGAGGAGGTGCCGCAACAGCATCCTTGAGAACTCCAACACTTCCAAAGTTCTTAAAGCCTAGGCTGGAGGAGTTAAACAGAAGGGAATTGGCTGAAGAGCTAGACTCTCCAAAAAGAGAGGCAGTTGTACCCTCACAACCTAGTGAGGCTATTCAGCAGGCCCCATAGCTATGCTCCATGAGGACACACTAGAGAAAGAGGATGCTGAGGCCCAACCAAGCACATCAACGGCTGATCTAGTTCAAGGTCCGAGTCTTCAAGGGATACACCTCGATTGCCTAAGAAAAAGAAGAGAAAAAAAAGAAAACAACAACGACAGTTGCAAGTGGCTGTAGACCCCAAGAAGATTGAAACAAGAGTGCCGAAGAGCTGAGGAATAAAGCATAGAGACCATCCACCAATGAACCCATTGATGTCTCTCCTAATAGCAGTGAAACCTCAGACACATCTGTGTGCCCTGAAAAATCAAAGCAACCGTTACCATCAATGATTGCTTTCAACACTCAATCCACCGACAATAGAACTCGCATTAACCAATCAAGAGTGGATACAACGCTGTCACAACAAGGTGACAAATTTATACCAGTCACATCCAAGGAGAACCATGACGCAATAACAAAGCCTTAGGAGAAACTTGGAAACCCCGAGAGCATAAGAAATCCTAGTGTTGACCAATCTTGCTCATTTAGGCCTGAGCCTCCAGCTATGCTAAAGCCTAGGCAAACTCCTAGAACCTTGCATGAGATAGCAATCGACCAAGCCCTCGTTGAACATAAAAGTGTCGCAGAATGCTTAACTGAGTGGGATGCTAAGCTCAAGGTGTTCGCACGTGTCTACATCCTTGTGGACATGGGCGCATTCCCTAAGGAGCAGCTTGGAAAATACTTGCCATTTTCCTTATCCTGGGAAGAGCAAGAACATCTTAACAAGCACTATGATAGTCTCCTTCATGAACGCATGCGACTCACCTCTCATAAGGAAGCCGATGAACTACGCTTAACTGTAACGTTCAATGATGTACTCTGCCAACCAAATCTCTTAGAGATAGAGTAGCTAAAGTGACAATCAGAGGGTCGAAGTCAATTTGAAAGCCGCATTGCAATGGCCGAGAACTAGGAGCCCAGATTATGATAGTCTCAGAGGAGAAATTGGCCAAATGGTGGTCTCAAAGAGACCCAATCTATGTGGCACCAACTTCCTTTCAAGTGCTGACTGCCATTCGGGGTACGGACTTAGCTGGAACTAGCCAAGAGAACTCTTTGGCTAATAAGGTTCTCACTGAGGAGGAGCTATATGTTGCAAGTAGACTCGAACAAGGTACCATGATACTTGACGTTGCAAAATACTTGATGTTATTAAGAAGGCTACCACGAGTATTGGATGCGTGTGCCACACTCCGGAGTTCTACAATTGGATTTTATCCTCGTGAAGTGACATGGATTTGTAAATATGTACATAAATAAACAATGAATTTTGTGACTTTGTATAGACAATATCAACACACATAAGCAATGATAGTCAAGCGCAGGGAGAAGAGTTGGGTTTGACAGGCTGAGCTCCTCAGGTCCTCCTCTCACCACACATTGAGAAGTCATGTGACCGTTCCCGCCTCCAAGAGGAGGGCATGCAACCCTCATTATTGCCATACGAAGCTCTGACCAACATCTCTGATGGTGTAGATGGGGCACCATCCCTTTCTATACACCTTTCCCCTTTTTTGGTCTATCTTTCTAGGGATGAGCCCTGCTCCACTCCATGACAACCAGTCCACACAACTTAGCATAATCCAATATCTACTAATGGCTGGAGGCAAAACAAACATCATCATGGGGGTGATCACTCTACAATAAACACTGCATGCCTCATCTCTCCCCTCCTCATCATACGTGCTTGATAACCCACTGTATAATCCCTTCCATGTGAATAGTTTTATCCTACCTCAAGGCCTAATCCTTGGTTCGCATTTCGCAGTTCCCCCTATGGTAGCCGATGTGGAGAACCCAGTGCAACTGGCTTGCAAGGACGTTATTCACTGTCGAAGGGAGCATGTAGCACAACCTCCTCCATCAGAACACTATGTACCTACCCTTAAAAGGTATGCAAAGAAACGAGGCCCAAGCAACACCGCCCCGGACGTAGGCCAAAAAATCCCCAGGCTAGGGGAATCGAAGCTCAAGGGAGCACATGGGGCATGGCAAGACCGGTCGTGCAGGCTCCCACCAGACGCTCGGGCACCAGGTGCTCAAAAGAGGAGAGGGCAGCTCGAGACAAGCAAGAATTTGACGCATTGTTTAAAAGCATTCTGGAAACAATTGCAGCTAGGGACTACACCATTCAGGTCCCGACCGACATTTTTCCCGCCCAGCCTCACAAGAGCCCCTCACTAGCACAACCTCAGTCGCCCGACCACCCAGACTCGCCCCGCCTCATACAAATAGAGTAGCCCTATGTTGTATAAAAGGCTTATTAAATGCTACTTGGCCATGACTTTTTGTCTTTAAATGGTTAAGTGCTGACATGTTCCCCAATTATATAAACTTTTCATAATTGCATTTAATATATTTCACATCTTTAGCAAAAGAAAAAGCTAATCAAGCGCACGTGATAAGTATCTAAGCCAAAACCCTGGAATTCAGATAAGTGATGTCTCCTTGTGTTGCACTGGTTTATTATAGTTGCAGCATATGCCGTGCATGTACTCTCATGAAGTGACAAGTGGATGCAGGATGACGTAGGTCTTTGTGAGAAAGTGTTCAATGCCCAAGTCACCACAAGACCACCGATCCCACAAAGAGCCACGACAAAGCCATGCTGGCGAAAGCAAAAATCACCCGTGCGAGTGCCCACGTCGCATGGCCCAAAGCATGATCTTAACCACTTCCTCTTTCTGGGTTACACTCTGTGCCCGGCACTCACGGCAACTATTACCCCAATTGTACCAACATCTCAACGACTGCTTTTCTAACAATGAGGTTAGGGCACAATCATCACTGTAATATCCATTTCCTGAGCCTTTGAAGCTTGATATTTCCTAACCCATTGAAAGGCTGATAGCCTCAACATATTACAATGGTTGTACGCAGGCAAGTCCAAAAAAAAAAAAGATAGAGAAAGAAAGAAAGAAAGAAAAATGAACAAGAAAAGGAAACGAAAAAGAAAACGGAAAAGAGAGAAAAAAAAAGAAAAGATACGAAGCACCCACGATCACAGCACAGCACCTAGGGGTCTTCAAATTAGGTACGTCCAGTGATGTTGGTTGGCTTGCTCCATCCCTAGTCCTGTAGCCCTTTAGCATCACCCACAATTGTTCAGGGCACATCAAGGGCACGACATACCTAGGGAGCTTGTGTCGCCTATGGTTCGACCTGTCACCCTGACCCATTCACACGATTCCCTCTTGCACTCTGCCTTATTACCATTGCAATCAATTGTGGTAAGCACCACACGAATGGCCATGAAAAGTACACTGTCCTCATCAAGCAAGTCCCATAGCTCCAAGCTATCAAAAGTACAGTGTCCCTGGGTTCAATTATGCTACGTCATGTAGTCACAATGCAAAGGATGTCTCATACACCTTCACGTGTACTTCTTCTCAACATGGACCACTTTGCTTCATCCACACATTGTTACGAGAAACCAGCCCGCGGTCTTCTAACTATGTAATATCTAAGTATGTATGAGTACTCACATAATATATGCACCAAAATATATACACAGTTTGGGTCCTCAAGTGTAGGACAATACTCTCAGCTTGCTTAGAGTTTGACCTATCTCCCGAACTAATGGAACTATGTCTTGTGTACGATAGAGAAGACTAGCACTACCCCTAGGGAGAGACCACCTATGAGAGGTTTTCAATTGCAGGTATTGAAGACTCCAACGAAAGTATCGTTCGCTCTTCATCGACACCCAACTCTGAATTCTTATCCTTTATCATCTTGCAAGCCCACCAAGAATCATCATGTGTAGAATCCCCAACAAACCAACACTTATGCTAGCCATCAGTGCAATCCCCAACAAAGAACAACCCTACCACCAACTCCAACAACCCTACCACCAGCCACCTAGGCCACCAATGTGGCCCCAACGACCTTCCTCCACACCACCACCAACACTCCTCCACGGCAACCACCGATGTCCCTTCCACCCACGTCTTCAGTGCATGCCAAAGCCTGCTACCTATGACGGTGAGTGCCATGGGACTGGCACTCGTCTAGGAGGGGTAATGTTAACCATTAGACGAACAAGGTGGAAAATCTGGAAAATCCAAAGCAGAAAACAAAGGCCAAGGCAAAAGTGAAATGGATGACAAAGGCGCGCCAAGAAAAATATGGAAGCACAAGAAATGCAGAAAAGTCCTAAATAAAGGAAAAAGGCGCACAAAAAAAGTGCGAGTCAATACTTTTGTAAAAGAGCACAAGCATATCATGGTATAATTTAAAGAGCACCGTGCTCTCACTCGTGTAATTTGTAAAGGTAGATGGGCGGTAGGAAGGAAGCTAGGAAGATATAAGGGCAATGGGAAAAAGGGCCTAGGCCACGGCCAGCCATGTAAAAAATGGGATAAGGGGATGACCGCCCAAAAGGGATGTAGGGTTTTGTATATAAAGTTGAAAAGTGAATGAGAAGCTCATTCTTGTATGTGGCCAAAAGTGGGTCTCCTCTTCTTCTTCTTCTTCTTCTTACTTGCTTGAGCTTGTGCTTGAGAGAGGGAGTGTGAGAGTGTGAGGGAGTGAGTGTGTGAGGGTGAGGGACCGGGGAGGAGAAGCTCTCCATCTTCTCCTCTCTTCTTCTCTTCTCTTCTCTTCTCTTCTCTTGCTTGCGGCTATGGAGCATGGAGCATGGAGCTTGAGGATGGAGCTTGCTTGAAGCTTGCACTTGGATCGTGGAGCTACCGAAGTGTGCGGGAGAGGAGGTAACTCGATCGGCATGGAGGTAAGCTCACTACACTTGTAGATATGGATGGCGCATTGGCTATGTGAGAGGTAGCCAAGTGCTCGGCTTGGAATGCTTGAAACAATAAGCGGTCCGTGGGTCTTGGCAGTTGAGCAAAAGCTCCCACAAGATGAATGAAAATGAGTCCACCAGTGTGCAACCAAAGAACGTACATCAATCAATACCTTAGTAAGATGAAAGCAAGAATAGAGCAACCTCTCTCAATATCTAGAACTTAGAATCCCATGCCCAAGGAAATTTGCAATGGAATGTGGAAGTACAAGTGATTCCACAAAGGAGAAAGGGCACATGAAATCTATGAGAACAAGTTGTGAGAGGATCAGAGGCAATAATATTGAGATTAAGAATGGATATTATGAATTAAATTTCATTATCCATGACTACATATACATACATAGAGTGGCAAATGCGAGTAGGTGGAGGTAAGTACACCACTAAAGTGTCCACTGTATGGATCTTCTCTAAGCAAGACCTAGTTTACCTAAAGAATTATCTATTTTTTGAGTCCAATATATTCATATACTATACTCATATATACAAAATTTCCACAATAAGGAATCATCTCCAACCATCCCCACGTCCCTTTTCTCTTTGGCTCTATGAGATCAGAAAATAGAGTTTTTGTCGTCCGAGCTATTGTCTCAGACTCTTCATCAAGATGCAGGTAAAAGAAGGGAAACCCTCACCAAGGAAGGAGGAGAGAGTGAGGTCGAAAGGAAGGAAGACAAAAAAGAGGGAGAGTCTAGCAAGAGGGCATCAGCTATCATAATGACTACAAATATTTGCCAATTACAAGAGTATGTGCTACTGTAAATTCAGTAAAATAGTCACTAAACTTATGCAAAAGGGTGGACAAAAGAATAGCAACAAATGAGACTAGCGATGTCCACCATAAACTGCAATCAAAGGAGTGCCAAAATAAACTATCTACTCTACATAAGAGTCCCACTATCTCAAAGAACCCAAGCTTTGCCAAGTACAAGAATCTCCCATTGCAAGAAAATTTGAAATGCAAAGTAAGCAACCAAAGCTCAAGACGTATACATCAAAACATCCGAGAAATCCTAGCACATCACAAATACAACTGAGAGCATAAGTATCCCATGAAGCTTCAATACCCATAAGCAAGTAAGCACAAAAATTCAAATCAATTGACCAAAGCCCAAGTACATAAAATGTAGCTCAAATCCAAGTACCAAAGCATGTCATAATCATATTTGGGCTTCTACATCAATGCTATACATCACTATAGAGCTATAGCATACCTGAAGTACCATGTAGGTACAATAGGCATACAAAGCACAAAGCTTACTATTGTATACTTACTGCCCAAGACATTATTATAGCAATAACGAAGATAATCAAGCTCTAATGAACTCAAACTTCTATTTGGAGCATGAAAGTATCATCCCAACATTGCAAATATTTCTCGTAAGTATAAGTAGAGCATAGACCAATCAAATCCTTGTTGTCTAAACTAGAACTATTTTGGTTTATGTAAAACAAAGAATTGTAAGACTATAGAAATCAACTCTCTATCTTTTATTGTGCTCTTCGTTTCTAGCTATAGAACACTTGAATTTGATATCATATGTAAAATTTATGGCCAAAATATCAAAGTACTCTCAAGTTATCATATCAATCCATGATAAGCACTTAACAATGTTAGAATATCAAGCTCAAGCTACTCTTCAATCAGTCTATCTTTATGCGTGTGACTGACATTAGCTGGATAAAGTTATACACGTGTGTGGCATTTAATAAGTTGGTGTAGTCAGTGACTTAACCACAGTTAGTCTTGGTTAGTCATACCTATGTGTGTAAGTCTCTTTCAGTTAGTATGATGGAAGAATAATGGAAGAAGAACAACAATGAGATGAGGTTCATCTTCCACTCCACTCTGTCTCTCTCCCTCTCTTCAAACATGTAATCAGAGCTTGAACGCTTGAAGATTGAAGGCTTCACAGTGACCATTTTACATCAAGACATCAAATCTGAAGAAAACGTCATCAAAGGAGACTGTGCATGCAGCCCATTTTTTTGCAAAAGCTTTATCTTATTATAGAAATGGTCTTTGGAGAAATGGCTTGCGATTCTCCTGACCGATTCCACCTGGTCTACAACATTGGAGAAGAAATTTTTTTCAAATTACTCATAGATTTTGAGATATTTAGCATAGACCTCTGCAAATTGGCTATTTACTGTAGTAAACAGGAGGTGATTCTAGGGCAATGGTGGCTTTCATCCTAACAATGTATATGCCCTTATTATCATGCATTTGATCAAGATATTGGAGTGTTAAATGCTCAATTTTGGAGCTTGTTTGCAGGCTGGAAACAGTGAACTAGTTGCTATCCTAAATTTGGAAACAATATACCTACAGGGTTGAAGTATTTGTGATGCTTAATTGCTACTGACAAATGCTTGGATCATACCACTTGAGTGGTAGATGTTTTTTGGGATATTGTGAGTGCTGAAAGTCCAAAGTTTGGACTGATTTTTGCTGGTTATACTAGGGTATTGACTGGTTATCGTTTGCACGAAGGATACCTATCATCTTCACTTGACATACATGCAATATATTTTGACCGGTTGGACATGTATCAACTCCTGCATAGATTGGCAACTAAATGAGATGTTTTGGGGCTGTTTTGAGGTCTGAATACTCTTGTTTTAATAGAGAAAATACTACTGGTTATAGCAGTGGGCTGGCTGTGTTTGGTACTACTACTTGCATATAGTACAAACATTAATACATGTATGGACATAGTTTGTTGCTGGGATGTTGTGCCACTACCATACAATGTCTTGAACTAATTTGAGCTTGATTTATGCTCAATTGACTATGTTTTTTCATTGTTGGGATATAGTTTATAGTAAGCAGGTTGTCATGAAAATTGTCCTGAATTGCAAGAAACTCTCCTGAATAGCATGAAACTGGTCCTGAATTGTAGGAAAATGAGTCAGATACTTACAGGTTGTATACATCAAAAAATACCTAAGCTGCAACTATGGAAAATGCTCAAGGCATTGACAATATCACTCAAATTGTGGGAGAAATGGTGGACAACAAAAATTGTGATTCATGGAAGTTTCATATGAAGAATTTTTTGGTTGGTAGAGGTTATTGGGACTTATGTACAGGTGATGAGGCTGAACTTGAAATACATGGAAGGAATCCGACAAATGATCAGAAAAGGGCTGATAAGCTATGGACCCAGAGAGCATTCAAGGTGTTACATTGGTTTTCCTTATGTATATCAGATACTATGGTTATACAGATTACTGGGTGGAGTTCCCCAAAGGATGCATGGGACATACTCATGAAGAATTATGGAAATATAACACAAGAAAGAAAGATTTAGCTAAAGCAACAGTTCAATAACATGTCTAGGAATGGCAAAAGCATTCATGCCCACACTAAAAAGATCAAGAACATAGTGGATAAGCTTGGTACCATTGGATCTTCAGTGTCTGACGATGATATGATTATAGTTACATTGAATGGACTTAGCAAAGAGTATAAATCATTTCATACGTCTATTTCTGTGAGAGGTGAATCCCTTGATTGGGATGAGTTGATTGCTTGTTGTTGCATGAGGAAGTGAAACGTGGGTCGAATACAGGTTCTAGTACGTGTCAAACCAAAGACAATGTCCTTTACTCTAGCTAGCGTGGTAGAAGTTGCAGAGATCGTGGCTCTTTTTAAGGTCGAAGAGACACTCGAAATGCTTATGGACAACATCACCAGAATACCTGGCATGGCACAAATACATAGGACCAGCCGTGGATCTGACGGCTTTAGAGGCAAGGGGAGATCACCCCATGATAGAGATGGTGGATCTGATTCATGACAGTCAAATGATCAATCAAACAGAGATAAGGACTATCATTACTATGGCAGATATGGACACATTGCAAAGGATTGTTACAAGAAGTAGGGAGATATGAAGGCAAAGGGCAAACATCATGGGCACTATGCATCTTCTAGCGGTGCTCATGATGAGTAGGTTAACAGGTTGTTTGCCATGCAACATGTATCTAAGAATGCATCTAGGTAGAATAGAGATGAGAGATGGTACATTGATTCAGGGGCTTCGAATCATATGACACCCCATGAATAATGGTTTTATGAGATGGTTGCACGTTCACATGGACATGTTTGTACTGGGGATGACGCCCAATATACTATTTAGCATAAAGAAATTGTACCTTTGTTGATGCTTGATGGCAAGAAAAAGAGCCTGCATGATGTAGTACATGTACCTAAAATAACCAAGAATCTTTTGTCAGTTTGACGGATGGCAGAATAGAATCTGCATGTGAGATTTAATAGAGATGGATGCTTTGTTAAAGAATATGGTAATGGCTGCAAATTGATTGCTAGAGGCCAAAGAGATGGCAGAATGTTTACTCTTGATGCGTCAATTCCAAAATTGAAAGAAGCCATGTTTGCACATGATGATGATGCTATACCAGATGTTGAGATATGACATAAGCGGATTGGCCATGTGAATGTACAAAAGCTAAAATCTAGGCAGCAGAAGGAGATTGTGCTTGGACTGCCTAAGTTCAAGTATCATGACTTTGGGCATGTATGTGATGCATATAAGTTTGGAAAGCAAGCTCAGTTTCCATTTATGAGACATGTACGGAATAGCTAACGAGCCTTGCAGTTGGTACATTCAAATGTATGGGGTCCGTCTCATAATGCTTCGTTTGGTGGTGCTCCTTATTATGTATCATTCATTTATGATTTTAGCATATACTTGACTTTACATACTAAAACCTAAGGATGATGTGTTTGATGCATTCAAGGACTTCAAAAAGCATGCTAAAAATGAGTTGAGCTATAAAATGTCATGTCTTAGATCAGATGGAGGTGGAGAATATGTCTCTAATTACTTTAACACGTACCTTACTAAACATGGAATTAGACAACAGTTAACTTACACCTATACACCGCAATAAAATTGTATAGCATAAATGAAAAATAGGGTACTTATGTAATTGGCAAGAGTTATGATGAATGAGAAGAGTTTGCCAAATGGTTATTGGGCTGAAGCAGTAGTGACTGCTCTCAATGTGTTGAATAGAACCCCTACAGCAGGGATTCATGATGTACCTCCATATTAGAGGTTGTATGGTCATAAGCCTAACATTTCACACTTGAAGGTATTTGGCAGCATTGCATGTGTGCATGTTCCTGATGAAAAGAGGAAGAAATTGGATCCTAAAGCTGTCAAGAGTGTGTTCCTTGGTTATGCACAAGACTGGAAAGCTTACAAGTGTTATGTACCATCTACACATGAGACATTGATTAGCAGAGATGTTGTTTTTTATGAGTTGGCATCGTGGTATAGTAATCCGGTTGCATTGGCACTGATGGATCAACTAGCAGTAGCAATGCTGCAAAATACACATAGAGTGAGTACATCTATGAGTGGTCCTATAGGTGATGGGTCACCTATAGTAAGTCCTTGTGGTTAGGACGCTTGTGGAGTTGTAATCCTACATCCACTAACACAAATATGTCAGTGAGGGGAAGATTGGATAAGGGAAAAGAAAAGATGCTTGAGGATGTGACAGGTCCACTTACAGTAGGTTATGAGTCATCCAACAGCGACAGTTTGGATAGTGAGTTTAGCATTCCGTCTATTAGGATGCCTAGAGAAAGGTAGAGTCGTTATGTACCGCCTCATGAGAGGCAAGCTCAGAGTGAGCCACAATTATGGAGATTTGAGAGAGTCAGAAAACTAGTTGACAGGTTTACATATACTGGTTATTGGGCTTGCCATTATGCATATATGGCTAATGTGACAGGTTACAAAGAACCTACAAAGTTTTATGATGCAATTGGTGTGTTGCCATGGATGAGGAGATGTAGCCCTAGATGAAAAAGAGACATGGGAATTGGTTGAGTTTCCTAAAGGAAAAGTCCCCATTATTTTCAAATGGGTGTACAAGGTTAAGTGCAATTCAGATGGTTCGTTAGAACACTATGAGGCTAAGCTAGTTGCAAAAGGTTATGCATAGCAATAAGGCCTTGACTATGAGGAGACTTTCAGTCTGGTGGCTAAAATGACAACAATCAGAACTGTCATTGCTTTGGCAACATGCAAAGGTAGGAAATTATAGCAAATGGATGTCAAGAATGCTTTCTTGAATAATGATTTGGTTGACGAAGTATATATGGAGCAGTCTGAAGGCTATGTTCACTCAGAATTTCCTACACATGTACATGGGGGATTCACTAGTACTAATAAGGAAACGCCACATGTGTCCAAGAAATATATGAAAATACCCCTTATCTACCCTATTTAAGGGACCTTACCTTATAAAATGTACCTTCCTTCCCTTAAATAACCCCCCTCCCTTAGACTCACGTGGTACCATATGGTAACTCCTAGCGGACCCCCCGAGCACATGTATGTGAGCTGAAAAAGGTTTTATATGGACTGAAATAGGCACCTAGAGCATGGAATGCTCAAATTAGTAGTTATTTACAGCAACATGGATCTAGATTGGGTGATGCACATCACAATCTTTTCACCAAGAAGACAAATCATGGATATGTATTTCTAGTGGTTTATGTAGATAATCTTATCATCACTGGAGATGGTGAAGAGGGCATTACTTAAATTAAATCATGTTTACAAGCTAAATTCAGAGTCAAAGACCTTGGTGAGCTTAAGTATTTTCTTGGGATTGAGGTAGTCTCTATGCCTCAAGGTATATGGTTGCTTCTATAGAAGCAGTATGCTCATGACATGTTACAGAAGTATGGTATGGTTGGATGCAAGACTATGGAGACACCTCTTGATCAGAATGTCAAGCTACAGATTGATGTTGAGAATGACATAAAGAATGTGACCATGTATTGACAAATGGTGGGCAGCTTGATATACTTGACTATTACTCGTCCTGACTTATGTTATGCAGTGGGGCTGATTTGTCAATTCATACAGAAGCCTCACAAAACACATTTAGATACAGTCAGGAGGATCATGAGATATGTAAAGGGTAATACAAATTATGGGCTATTTTATGCATATGGAAAATATCTTGACTTGACAAGGTTTACTTATGCTAATTGGGCTAGTTGTGCCTATGACATAGGTCAACTAGTGGTTATGAATTTGGATTGGGCTGCAGTATGATCAGTTGGCACAGTAAGAAACAACCTATTATTGCATTGTGTAGTACAGAAGCTGAGTACAGAGGAGTTGCCTTAGTAACTTGCGAAGCAGTTTGGTTAATGAAATTGGTGAAAGACTTGGGAATACAGCTGGAAAGTAGAGTGAGATTGCATTGTGATAACCTCAACAATGTTATGCAGCTAGCAATCCTGTCTACCATGCTAGGTCCAAACATATTGAGGTTCACTACCATTCCATGAGAGAAATGATTCTTACAGGGCAGATTGACTTGATTCATGTGAAGGCTGAAAATCAAGTAGCAGATATATTTACCAAGTCTCTTGGTAAAGAAAAGTTCATATACTTCACACAACTACTTGGAGTTTATCAGATGGTTTGAGCTTGAGGGGGAGTGTTAGAATATCAAGCTCCCATTACTCTCCATTACTCTTCAGTCAGTCTATCTTTATGTGTGTGACCGGATATAGTTGTACACGTGTGTGACATTCAATAAGTCACTGTAGTCAGTGACTTAATCATAGTTAGTCTTGGTTAGTCGTACATATGTGTGTAAGTCTCTTTCAGATAGTATAATGGAAGAATAATGGAAGAAGAACAACAATGGCTGAGTCTCATCTTCTGCTCCACTCTATCTCTCTTCCTCTCTTCCAACAAACAAGGCTTAGCTAAGCCTTGGGAAGCTTTTCGACAAGTTAAGAGCAAGCTTGAACAAGCAAAGAGAAGACAAGACTCAATGTATACCATCGGAGGGAGAAACAATGAGTACTAGAAACCTTCCAGTGAAGCTTCTTCATCAAAGGGTAGAGCAAATGATTTGTGAAGTTACTTGAGTCCAAGATCTAATATCAGTCAAATGGTAGAGCGTGGTGGAATCATGCAAGTGGAAGCACGACAAGAGTGTAAGAGAGAGAGACACCATATGTGGGAACTCCAAGAGCCACAATGTGTGACTGGCCTTCCCTTATTCAATAGTCACTGAAAGAATATTATTTAAAGTGACAATGATTGATGCCTATCACTACTAGTGTATAAATATGTAGGTACTGTGCACAGTGATTAAATGTGTGTGGCTAGGCATAGGTGCATTTACTCCCAATATTATGCCTCCCAAGAGGCTTGGTAGCTAGGTGAAGGGATTGCCTACTATTATTTAATTGATATCATTGCTTTTGATCATAACCATGCTTTAACAACATTTAAGATGGTCACTATCTAAAAGCAGCTCAATGGCCCCTCACCTTTTTTTATTTAACAATATATTTGTATAAGACCCATCCTTTTTTCAACTTGCAATCAAAGTTTGTTCCGAGAGGCTAGGGATGTTTATGTCACTTTGGACTCTAGTTGGCTAGGTGTCTTAAATTCCTTACTCAACTAGCTTAGAAATATTGTAACAAAAAGATATCCCAACAAAGATGTGTATTGAGGGGCCATTCAAGGCCCTAAGTCACTACTGTAGGTCCTGAAGTGGTAGCCTTAAGGTATATTTCTTTAGACTTTTTTGGATAATGTGGAGAGCTTTCTTAGATACTAAGAGGATATCAAAGTCCATGTTACTAAGGTGCAATGAAAGGGTAGTGGCAGGATTCAAGTGATGGCCCTGACAAAATCTTATTCATTGCATTAAACTAGAAGTAGAAAAGAGAGACCATCTCCTCCATTGAAGATGAATATCTGAATTCAAGATATAATGATGGAGCTATCTCTTAAGTCTTCAAGGGACAGTTGGCTCTACAACACTTGGGACTGAGCCCCCATATATACTCGAGTACAATAGGAAATTTTAGAAATTCATTTGATGATGTAGTAGCTCCTATCTCATTTTAGTAAGCTCTTCTTCTAGAAAGGCCTTTCATTTTCAAAAAAAATCAAAGAGGTGGAAATTAGGATCCTAGCATTGGAAAAAAGTGTATTCTTCCAAATGAAAGGTGGTGATACCCCAAGTTTTGATGGCTTACCTTAGAAGGTCTTCTAGTCATTATGGGACATCTATGTTGCTAAGGTGGTGATGCCCCAAGTCTGGATGGCCTCCCTCAAAAGGTCTTCTAGTCATTAAGGGACACCTATGCTAGTAACTTGGTGGCCATGCTTAACTTTGTACAAAGATATTGAGAATTTAGAACAACTTCAATCATGACCTGATCAAATTAATACCTAAATCACCATTGAGGACCAATACCTCTAATAGGAGAGTGTTAACATTGTTGAATTTCTCTTCTAAGGTACTTGAAAAAGCTCCAACTTTGCACGTGAATTTTCTATTTTCCAAGGTCATACACTCCAAGCAATTTAGATTTATGCATGGGCATCACATTCATGATGTAGTCTTGAAACTCATACTCTTGATGGACCATGCTTTAAGCCACCAATGTGATTTCATCCTTATCAATATGGATTGAGATGAAGGTTATGATTGCATTAGTTGGTCATTCATCTTGAGGGTACTTTCCGCCATGAAGTTTGGACCCATGTTCAACAACATGGTGGAAACTTTGTTTAAACATGCTTCAAGCATCAATCACCATAAGTGGAACCATTTTCAAACCATTCATGTTAAGGATATCTATCACGTAGACATTCTCATTGGATTTCATGTTGTTCACCCTAATTATAGACCCATTCCTCTCTAAGCTTGACAAGGGGTGCAAGATAAGTTCATCTAAGGATTACCCCTTCCTACTAGTTGATAATATATTACTAAATTTTTTATAATGAATAATTCCTCCATGGTAGCAACAACTGATAAGGAGTGAGTGGACAAGCTTTTGGAGACCTATGAAGAATTCTTTCAATGTTAGCTTCCAAAGTGAATCTACCTGAAAAGAGCTCTTCTTTTCTTGAAAAGACCTACAATACTAGATGCATTATGGTTTCAAGCTAATCCAGTCATGAGCGATAATAAGGTATTTATATATACATATAACTTGGAAGCACATATGTAAAACTTGGAAGCACATGATGGACCCCTAGCTCCCATTAGAGTAAGCATCACTCTAAACTTGAGGTTTCAGTGGTTCTACAGTAAGTTGCTTGAAGATAAATTGAGCAAGTGGTCATCGTCGACTCCATTGTCTTTTGTTGGGAAGATCACGATAGTTAATTTCTTTATCACTTCATCACTCGTTTATATAGATCTGTTGATGTATTTTATCATATCCTCATGGTATATCATTGTTGAAAAGCTGATCATAAGGTTCTTCTATTCATACCAAGACAAAAGGAACCCCCACAAGTTAGCTAGGAATATCTCAATACTCTAACAAATACAATGGAAATAGTGAAACTAAAGTGTTAGACCACAAAGGCAAGAGAATCAAGATAGGTATTTTGAAGAGTATGGAGGTATGACATCCATGTATTGCATTAGTCAAACATCATACCAATCATGGGATGTGAGTGCGCTAGTGCTAATTGACACATCATCTCTTCTTGATATGTCCAAATTAGAATATCCCCATTTAATGTGATGTAACGTATTCACCTGTTCCCTTTTAGGACACGTCTTAGCAGTCCATCGGGAAGAGAGTCTAGAAGGCTCCGCCCGGCACCCCCATGGAATGTTACGGGGTTTGCAATCTAGGACTTCTTGAGTCTGCCATGTAGCGGAAGCATTCCGGCCGTTCCCACCTAGGACCGACCTGAATTTGGGTTCCCCCTGATGGTCACTTTCCTAAACGGCAGCTAGCATCGAACCCTAGGTGAACTACTTTACATAGAAACGTTAGGGTCGAGGCGGATTCATGCTGCACTTGGTTCAAGGAGAATGGGAAACGAGAGGGATACAAAGCTCGACCTCTCTGCCCATAAGGCATAGTCCCATTCTGTTCCCTTAAAACAGCATAAATTGGGATTTTAGTAACCTAAACCTTAGGTTAGCACCCTTCTTGTTCATTTCCTTCGAGAAGAGCTATTGTTCATTTCGATTGAGAAAAGTTCCCAGCCACCAACAGGGACCCCCCTTTCATAGGACGGACCCATGGCCTAATTCACCGCACTTTACTCAAGGTTGCTTTAGTTATCTAATTACCTACCACATTTAGTTGGACACGCATCAAACAGCTTCATTAATTAGCCAGTTAGACAATGGTTCCTTCACGTAATCTTAGCACTTGACATAGAAAAACAATCTCAAACAAGTTCCTTTTCAACAGGTTATCTTATTTATCTTTGGAATACATCCATAAACTCCAGTCCGTAGGCTAATCCATAATCCGCCCGAAGGCTATCCATAATCCGCCCGAAGGCTATCCAAAAATCCACAGGGATTACTAATCCAAGATTCCGTGTGTAGACTAGTATACGGGCCTCGAGATCCAATCCTGAGTCACGTTGGCCTCTTGTGCAAGGCCCTCAAGGCAAGGGATTTATGGCTATAGCACCCAAGCGTTCTCATGCTTCAAGCAGCACTCAACAGAGAGACCTCACGTGGCGGGTTCAGTCCACGGTCTCGGCGCGGCTAACAACCCCCTTGGTTAGGGTCAGGTAGACAGTCAAGGGTAGCTGAAGCTGCCTCTCCCTTCAGGCCTTCAACCTAAAGCATTAATTAACTTTCCATCATTTATTTCCTTGAGCAAACAATGCAAACAGTGCTCCTAAACTGTTACAAGCACAATCAAACCAGTGGTTATTTATTTGGCCAGCTGCTAAGGAGTGAATCCTTCTCTCTAAATGTATCCAGCATTGGATCTAGGATCAATTGCGACTTGGCAAGATCCCCCAAGGGTTTGTTTGTTTACCCTTTTGTCCTTGGGTTAGGGCCATACCATGTTAACCCAATACCTTAGGTTTCATAAATTAACAGTAAATCCCGACAACCATGTCGCTTTAACTTGATTGATCCTTTGCTTCCAACAAGCAAATACATAATTTCCCTTTAACTTGGCAAAATTTCCCAAGAAATGTGATGTAACAAGATGATTACTCATCCTCTTGCAAGTTAAACTTGCGCAAGAACCTGCAAACCTCATTCCAAGGAATGGCAAAAACTCTCTTGTGATCAAACCACAAGGCCATGCGACGTTGCAACTTGTTGCACAAGTGTCACATCTATTCCATGGGATCATTTCACTCATTAAACGGTGTTTTCCGGTCAAGGAATTATGTCTAGACAAGAAGCAGGGTTTAGGGTGTCATCTTACCCAACCCAATCCTAATTGCACTAGGCTAACAATGTTCGGTCCTAGGAATTCCAACTCAATCCGAGTTTTAGCATTTGAACAAATGATCCTTAGGGTAGAAACCCTAGATCGTTATTCTCATGAGCATCCACCTAACCCAACATTCCGTGAATGTGGGTAGGACCTTTGGGTTTGAGGGTTTCGACTTGGCAACAAGTGTGAAACTAGGCCGAATCCTTAACATACTAAACCCTAGTTAGAACTTGGGGTATTTATCGTATCGATTGAACCATGCCTTTACGAATCCCTTGTGGGTTAGGTGATTTAAATAATTTGATCTACTTACCTTGCGACAAGGATGAGCCATTCCTAGAGATGATAAAATTGATCTAAAGGAGAAAACTAGTTGCAACATGTCACAATACACGTAAACACGTGATTCATTGCTTTTACGTACCACTAGGTTTGCAATAACCCTAACCTTTCTTGTTAAAATCAAAATGCAAGATAATTTGCAGAATAACTTTCATAGAACCTACTAGGAATTACATTCAAGAATCATGCCTACAACTCTTTTTCTAAGCATTAGAATTTCATGCTTTAATAAACCATGCAACCTTCCCCTAAATGCAACTCTTGATGAATGAATTTTATGCACAATGAATGTGCAACATGCAACCCTTTCCTAACTACAACGTAGTTAAATGAAATTCATGCTAATTAAAGCTAGAGTTAACCTATTCTATTTTTTAAGCACATGCCACATGCAAATTCATGGAATCATTTTCGTGCTCTGCTATTTCCTACGGGTGTTAATGACTTTCCCTAATGAATCATTACAATGAGGATATTGCCTAAAAATGCAACATACACTTAATCTTTCCATGTCTAGTCAAACGTGCACTTAATAATTTCAACCTTATAATGATAGGCAATAGGTGTTCTAGGCTTGTCACTTTGAAATGCACGAAAAGGCAACTTATTGATAAGGTTGTAGGATGCACAAACAATTTGCATTCATCACATTGAAATACCAATGACCCAATTTCATGTCATGAATTAATTCTAGTAGTTGTTCAAATAGTCAATTTATTTCCAATTGCATTTAACTAGGCTAGGTGAATTTGAACATGCATAGGTGCGTCCTAATCCATGAAGTTATTACGTTACTTTTTCATGGAATCAAATAGTAAAAACTTGGGTTTGTGGGCTCGGGGAGATGTCCACGTGAATGTTAGGAGAAGAACCTCCCGCAGGTGCGCCTTTTGCGACTTCTTGAGGACCATCGTAGGCATGATTACAGACTTCCGGTTTGCCTTTACCCTTACGCGATCGATGAATCTCCTCAGCCTTGGTAAGCAACCTCAAGATCTTGCCCTTCTCCCTCATATGCAGGAGATACCTTCATTGAACTTTCCATCTTTAAAAGGCCGGGGCTTGTGAGATTTGGGCTTATGGGATGGCTTGTGGGGTCAGAGCTTGTTTGTGGGAATGGGGCCTTTATGAATGGAGCTGTGGGAATGGAGCTTTTCGAAAAATCTTATGGGAATGGAGGCTTTACGAATGGAGGTTTGCGGAAATGGGGCTCTTACGAGAAAGATTCTTCAGAATGGGGGTTTTCAAACAGGGAGGGTGGAACCAGTGTGTACAAGGCCTTAAGCCTTGTCTTTAGAAGCTTCCAAAAGCTTCTAGGAAGCTTCTACTTCTCCAGGCACCACGTGGGGTGAAAGGAGATGATTAAGGGTTAATAAGAAAAGGGAGGATGATGTCGAATGGGGGGAAAAGAGGGTTGACTATGTTGTGGCAACGTGGAGCCATGGCCGACAGCACACGGCGATGGCGGCTTCAGTCGAGAGGTGGCGGCAGATTGAAGTAGGCAATGGCAGTAGCAGTGCTCCTCCATGACAGGTGGCGGCCCTCACGTAGCACCGTGGCAGCTGGCAGACTGGCCTGGGCAGTGACCTCCACACGGTTGGGGCGGCAGTTTACCGTCCTCCCCTTCTCTCCCTATCCATGTCATGGCAACCCCTTCCTCCCTTTGTGCAACACTGCATCGTCCTTTGCTCTCTCCTTCCCCCCCAAGGCTAAGGGGGGTTTATATAGGGCTTAAGGGGTGGGAGAGAAGCTCCACCATGTGGTCTCTACATGGCTTTTCCCCCCCTCATACAGCCCATCATTCCCACCTAGCCCATCCCTTTCCACACTCCCTCTCCTCCAGCCATGCATCGGCTGGGGAAAAGGGATAATACTTTTAAAAAAATCATTAATATTATCCATTTTTCCCCCTCCCAAGAGGGTGTTTCCCCGTGGTTATGCGGATTTGAACCCCACGCTCGATTTCCCAATGCGGAGGTCCCGTTTATGCGCGTGCGGGTTATGGATTAAATTGTTGGCAATTTCAATGCGGAAGATAACCTTGCAGAGGGTTTATGCGACGTTCGGGGAGTCAAGTTTGGTAATATTTTAAGCAGGAATATTACATTCTCTCCCCCTTGGAGGAATTGAGATGTCCTCATCTCGAGAAGAATTGGGGGTATTGTTGGTTGAGAGTGCTTTCATCCATCCAAGTGGCACCTCCTCGGGATAATCTTTCCACTGGATGAGGCATTCTCTCAAGGTTTTGGATCTCAATTGTCTTTCCTTAACATCTAAGGTCGTGTCAAGCCGTAGCTCAAGGACTCCTTGGCTAGGCATTACAACTTGTTGGTCATCAAGTACATGGCTAGGATTAGGTACATACTTCTTCAGTAGGCTGATATGGAACACGTTATGAACCTTTAGGTTCTCAGGGAGTTGCAGTCTATAAGCATTGGGTACTAGGCACTTGATGATCTTCTATGGTCCACAGTACCTTGGACTCAGCTTCTTGCAATCTCCTAAGGATAGGGAACTCTTCTTTGGGCATACACGAATGAAGACCATGTCTCCTTCCTCGAAGATTCTACCTTGATGTTTCAAATCCGGATATGCCTTATGTCTATCCTTGGCGGCTTGGATGTCATGTCTTATTGAATTCATTTAGTCATCCATATATTCCAGCATTTTCCTTGAAGGTTCAACCCTCAAGGTTGGATCTGAGAAGTTGAAAGGACTTCAACAGTCATGCCCATACAATGCTTGAAAAGGGGTCATCTGAATACTTTGTTGGTAAGAAGCATTGTAGGCAAACTCAACCAATGGCAAGTATTGAATCCACCTTTTTGGTTCACGGCAGCAGTGTGCCCTTAGCATATCCTCGATGACTCCGTTTGACCATCAGTTTGGGGATGGTAAGATGTACTAAAATAGAGTTGAGTCCTAATGGCTTCAAAGATAGCTCTCTAGAAGTGTGATGTGAAGAGAGAATCACGATCACTAATGATTCTTCTGGGCAACCCATGTAGCTTGAATATCTCCTTGATGAACAACCTTGCAATGTCTAAGGCTTTATAGTTTGTCTTAATAGGAATAAGGTGTGCAACCTTAGTAAGCATATCAACCACAACCATAATGGAGTTGTATCCTCCTTGAACTTGGGGTAGGCCAACAACAAAGTCCATATTGATGAATTCCCATTTCATTTGGGGAATGTCAAGTGGTTGCAACTTTCCTGGAATTTTGACATGTTCGGCTTTAATACGTTGACAAGACAAACACTTAGTGACATATTTGAGAACGTCATCTTTAAGCCTCTCCCAATAGTAGCTCTTCGTGACTGCATTGAGGGTCTTTGCATAGCCAGGATGTCCTGAGAAAGGGGAATCATGAGCTTTCCAAAGTATATTTTGCTTGAGCGACTGGCTTGCCAGTATACATAACCTCGTTCTATAGTAGACAAGTTCACTATTGACAGAGAATTCTTGATACTTAGCCTGTAGCTTCGGGTCTTGATCCTTGATAGGGATCTCCCTTAGCATCATCTGATAGGTTGGATCATGGCATGCTTCTTCTCTAGCTAGCTCAAGTATTGGGTTGTTTGGCATGGATACCTTTATGGCTAGAGATCTAGCTGTTGATGGATTTTGTAAGATTAGAGAATTAAGGAATGCCTTGCGACGACTGAGTGCATCGGCAACTACATTGTCCTTTCCAGGCTAGTATTTGATTTCAAAATCATACTCCTCTAGCACTTCAATCCACTAACATTGCCTCATGTTGAGCTCGCTCTGGGTAAAGATCCACTTGAGACTTTTATGATCCATCACTAGGGTAAACTTGTTACTAAAAGGTGAGAAGGATCGAAGCTTGCACGCAAGCTATGGTGGGAGAGCAAGAGCAAGAAAGAGAGAGACAAGAAATGGAAACTCCAACAGTGACAATGTGTGACCAGGCCTTCCTTTATTCAAACTGTCACTAAAAGAATAAAGAATAAAGTGACGTGACGGGCGCCCGCCACCTGCAATGTGCAGTGGCGGGTACTCTCAGTGTAGTAATACACGGGGCAGCACGGCGGAGGCGCCTTTACCCCTAACAACCTCCCACTTAAAGGCGAATCTGCCCTAGTGAGAGAGAAAAGAAAAAAGAAAAGACAGTACAAATGTACATAGGTACAAGGGATGAGGAAAGGCGACATCTCATCCAACGCCCATCAACCTCCTGAGGAAGGAAAAGCGCTCAGTAGTGAGGCTCTTCATGAGTAGATCTGTAGGATTCTCGTTAGTGGAGATCTTGACAAGGTCAACAGACTTGTCCTCCACGACACCACGTATGAAGTGATACCTCACCTCAATGTGTTTCATCTTCGCATGGAAGACCGGATTCTTAGCCAACTGAATGGCACTCATAGAATCCGAATGCAGTGTAGGTGTAGCATCAATCCCAAGGTCAGCAACTAGACGGCCTAACCATATGGCCTCCTTGCAAGCCTCAGTGGCTGCAACATACTCGGCCTCAGTGGTAGACAAAGCCGTACACTTTTGAACCCTGGACATCCAAGAGACAGCCCCTCCAGCATAGGTGAATACATAGCCAGAAGTGGACTTCCTACTATCTGCATGTCCTGCATAATCGGAGTCAGTGTACCCCACAACCCTTGTATCCTGGCTGCCATAGCAAATACACATATCTGCTGTGCCCTTCGGGTACCTCATGATACCCTTCACGGCATCCCAATGTCTATTGCCAGGTGTAGCCATATAGCGTGCCACAACACCAACTGCATGCGCAATATCTGGACGAGTGGCTATCATGGCATACATCAAACTGCCCACGGCTGAAGCATAAGGGATCTTGGCCATCTCGGCCATCTGCTCATCTGTCTGCGGACAATCGGCCTGTGATACCTTCACATAAAAAGGTAATGGACAGCCAATAGGCTTTACGTCCTGCATGCGGAAGCGCTCAAGGACTTTATGAATGTACTCCCACTGTGAGAGATACAAAAGCCCCTGATGCCTATCGCGCTTAATACGCATCCCAAGTATATGTGAGGCCTGTCCCAAATCTTGCATCTCAAAGCTCTTCTTCAGCTGAGATTTAAGAGCATCTAGCTCATCATGAGCTTTCCCTGCTATCAGATATCATCAACATAGAGTACCAAGATAAGCAAACTGCCATCACGGGCTTTCTTCGTGTAAAGACACGGATCCATAGCACTCCTGCCATAGCCCTATGACTGCATAAAGGCATCAAACTTATGATACCATTCCCTAGGTGCCTGCTTCAAGCCATACAAGCTCTTCTTCAACTTGCACACTAGGTGCTCCCTGCTAGGTTCTGCAAAGCCCTTAGGCTGATCCATATAGATCTCATCATGCAAGTCCCCATGTAGAAAAGCCGTCTTGACATCCATCTGATATAGATCTAAGTCAAGCTGTGCAACCAAAGCCAAGACTAAGCGCAGGGTGGTCATCTTAACCACAGGAGAGAAGACCTCATCAAAGTCCACACCATGTTCTTGCTTAAAACCCTTTGCTACCAATCTATCCTTGTATGCCAGCTTGGGGTGTCCAGGGATACTTTTCAGCTTGTACACCCACTTGCATGGCAAAGCCTTCTTGCCCTTAGGCAAGGCAACCAAATCCCAAGTCTCATTCTTATGCAGGGAGTCTATCTCAGACTGCATAGCCCTCTCCCAGGAGTGACTGTCACCCCTGCGCATAGCCTCATCATAAGTGAAAGGCTCTCCTGCATCTGTAACCAAAACATAATGCATAGAGGGCTGAAATCTGTCAGGTGGACGTCTGTCTCTAGCAGACCGTCTCACCGTAGGCTCTGCTGCCTGTCTAACTGCCTGTCCAACACCCTGGCCCTATGGAGGAACTGCTGCAGGTTGTACTACTGGCTGTGCTGGAGCTCTAGGCTCCTCCTGAAAGATCACTCTGCGGATCTCAACCAACTTCTCAGGCTACCTGTGCATCTTGTCTTCATGGAAGACGACATCATGGCTGCGTACTATTTGCCGCGCCTACGGATCCCATAGGCGATAGCCCATCTCTCCTGACTCACCATAGCCAAGGAATATGCATTTAATGCTCTTTGGATCCAATTTACTCCTCTTGTCCTTGGGCACATGGCAGAATGCCTCACATCCAAAGACACGGAGATGCGCATAAGAGGGTGGCTTACCAGCCTAAACTTCCTCTGCAACCTGGAAATCCAATCCACTGGAAGGCGATCGATTTATGACATGCACTGCCGTACTAACTGCCTCAGCCCAAAAATTCTGGGGTAGGCCTGCATGGCTAAGCATAGAGCGCACACGCTCCTAAATAGTCCTGTTCATGCGCTCAGCCAAACCATTCTGGGGTGGGGTGTAAGGAGCGGTCAACTGACGCTTAATACCCCTGTCATCACAAAACTGCTCAAAAGCACGTGAGACATATTCTCCCCCATTGTCAGTCCTAAGGCATTTCAGCCTATACCCAGTCTGGTTCTCAACAAGAGCAAGCCATCTCTGAAAAACTGCCAAGACATCGGACTTCTGCTTTATGGGATAAGCCCACACTTTCCTAGAAAAATCATCAATGAAGGTAACGAAGTACTTCGCACCACCCATAGACATGCAAGGCATAGGCCCACAAACATCAGAATGCACCAAAGCCAAGGGCTCACTCATGCGTGGCCTACCCGATTTCTTATGCGTAGACCTATTCTACTTACCATAAAGACAATGATCACACGAGTCAAAACATGCATAATCCAAAGGCGGAAGAAACTGCAAACCAGATAACATTTTCATTCCCTTTAAAGACATATGCCCCAAACGGGCATGCCAAAGTGATACATGTGGGATAGAGCCCACTGCCAAAACATGGTCTACAAAAGACCCAGATACAACAAGAGGATAGAGGCTGCCAGCCTTGGCGCCTCTAGCAAGCACAAGTCTGCCTTTGGTGATCTTCCAGGCAGAATCCCCAAAACAGACATGAAACCCTGCATCATCCAATTGTCTTGCAAACATAAGACTGCGCGTAAGCGCAGGTACATGACGTACATCCCTTAGCAAAAAGGAACTGCCAGTGGAAAACTGCAACTGAATATCTCCACAGCCCACAATATCAAGAGATCTCTCATCTCCAAGTCTGACTGATCCAGATACAGTACGGTAAGAGTGAAACCACTCACGGTAAGGCATCACATGGAAGGATGCACCTGAATCCAATAACCAGCACTGTACATACATACTAGGTGTCTCTGTCAAGTGTGAAGCATCAGAAGAACTAGCTGCAAGTATAAACTCATCACCACCATCGGACTCCTCAGTCTGCGTGACATTAATTTTCTCAATCTTGACGCTGGACTTCGTAGGTACTATGCTGCGATCAGAGGACTTCTCCTGCACTTTATCTTTCCCCTTATCCTTGCGCTTCTCATTGCGCAACTCATGACACTGTGGTCTAATATGGCCCTTTTTCCCACAATGATGACAAGTGACATTTGCATTGCGCCCACGCGACTTACTACGCGACTTGCCACCACGAGATTTAGACCGACCTTTCTGCGAGTCACGGCCTCGGCCATTACCACGGTCATACCTGTCATTCCTGCCTCTAACTGTCAAAGCATGACTACCATGAGAGGCATCCAAGTTTTTGCGATTCACCTCTTCCTGAAGAAGAGCACTCTCAACATCTGCCAATTTTAGAGTAGCACTAGAGGCACATAGGGCAGTGCGGAATACATCCCATGACTCATTCAGAGTCCCAAGCAAGAAAAGAGGAGTTTCTTCCTCTCCAAAGGTGATATCCTGGAAAGTCAGGTTCTTCAGTATAGCATGGAACTGGCTCAAGTGAGCAAACATAGTCGCATTATCCTTCATGCGTAGATCCATAAGCTGCTTCAACCAATACATCTGACTTGCCGGACTTTTCTTATCATAAAGATTTTTTATCTTATTCCATAGATCCCATGCACTCTGTGCTTCCTCAAATACATTATAATGTACCTGTTCAGTGAGAGACAATACAATCGTGGACTTGCATAGCTCATCAAGTTCAAGCCAGTCGTCATTGTCCATAGTTTCAGGCTGCTCCCCACTCAACCGAAGTGGCTTAATGTGAGATTTTTGCACCAAGACCTGCTAAATTTGACTCTTCCAGTAAGAGTAGTTGGTACCATCCAACGTTGTAATGTTAAAGATGGCACTATCATGCGAAGATGACGCCATTATGCAGGCTGGAAATGCCCAAACAGTCCAAAACTGTTTGTTGTTTTACTGCAGAAACTGCCCAAAAATGACCAAAACGGGGTCCAAAGGGCGAGCAAAGTGTGCCAAAAGTTGCTGCCCACTTAGTACTAGGTACGGTACACCAAATCAGGATATTTCAGCATGAAAAGTACACCTCAATCCACCAATAACTTCTTGCTGTAATAAATTGCAGGTATGCAATCTAGAGAGCAAATTGTCCCAAAATAGGATCCAATGTCAAGCAAACAATGCTAGGTCCAAAGCCGGCATGAAACGGACATAAGCAAGGCCAATGACAGTGAAAAGAACATGAGCCCAACACCGAAGCATGTCAAAATAACATCTGCCAGTGAAAGGCACACCCCCAGACACTCTAGGCAAAGTGTTCCTGTAACTGCCAAAACCTGACACAAATAGGTGTCTGCTCAAAGAGAAAGATCCAAATATGAGACTCAGCTCATAAGCATCCTGTGAACCAAGAGTACATCAATGCATATCCATAAAGATCGGAGTATGATCCCAAAGTCTCAATGCGTATGTAGCTGTTCAAGACATAAACTGCTCCAAATACATATAAGTGCTCCAATAGCATGCAACTGTCAAAGGTCAAGCAAGCATGTAAAATGCTCCCACTAGCACAAAAGGCGTACAAAGCGAGCTCAGAAGCTCAAATAACCAAGAGAAAGCACCAGTGATAAGTGACCCTGTCAATGCATCAAGCGCATCCAAGAGAGCATGACATACATGAAGCACCGGTTGTATTAACCATGAAGCAATACATAAGCCCAACTAAGCTCTCGGTCAACTCAATGACATCCAAATAGCAACCAAGATCAGTGATCAAGTAAGCCGAGAATGCTCAAATACATCCAAATCCAAGCTCCAAATGTCGGTATGGCATACACGAACCAAATAGCATATGTCACGAACCAAAGCATGTAATGCAAAAGCCTAACTTTCAAGCAGAGACATGAGGCATAGGCGGTCCACGAGCATGCCAAGTCGGTCCAAATGCCAGTGAAGACGGAGCTAATGCGAAGCTCAAAAGCATCCCATAATCTCATACATATGCTCCAAGCTGTCCCCAAATGTCAGAGACATCATGCCAAAGCTCAAAGCATACATCCGGTATCGGTAGGTAAGTGCCAAAGCATGTAAAGTACCTTCAGCCCACTGTTATTCTAGCATGTATTTACTATTCTAAACAGTAGATTTCAGCCCCGAATTCAAGCCAAAATCATGGTCAAACCAAATGCATACATCCCCAATACATCCGGGTAGGAAGTAGATCGCATACGGGCATCAAATAAGGTAACCGGAGTAGAGTATAAGCATCAAATACCAATGCCAAGTGTGGCTGCCCTGTTTCCAGCACTGTATAATAGTAAATAATAGTCCCAAATCAGCCAATATTTCAAGCCAAAATCATGGCATAATCATGTGCATACATTCCCAAGGCACTAGGCATCATGTAGACCGCATACGGGCATCAAATAGCACAACCTGAATGGAGTATAAGCAACAAATGCTAATGCCAATGGTGCTACCCTGTTTTCAGCCTATTATGACAGTTTATGACAGTCCCAAATCTGAAGAAATCAGCCCCGAATGATCAAGACCAATGCCCAAAGCTTGAATGACATCAAACATGAAGTCTATAGCCCTCTTGATCAAGGTAGAGAGCAAGAAGCAATGGCCAAGTGTGGAGCTGAAGTAGATGAGTGCTCACAGCCTGGAAAAAATGATGCAATCTGCCCTGTTGGTGCTGAACTTGCTGCTGCTCCACATGGGCTGAAAAGGGGGTAATGGGGGGCTCAAGAAGGGCCTATCAAAGGCCTATGACAAGCCTCTTTGAACCTTGATAGGTGTAAGGCACAATATGAGGGGAATAAGCTTCAAGGGTTTGAAGCCATGGCTGCCCTTGTTGTTTGCAACCTATAGACTGAAATAAAACCCTGAAAGAATGATCAAATACCTCAATATCAATGCCTTGAAGGTGCCTCAATAGGCTGGGAAGGTGCTCGGGAAGTCGGGGAGTGACGGGAGCTTGGGGAGATGGGATATGGCTGCCGGGATGGAGACCCAATGCGTGAAGCGAGTCGATGCGAAGGTCGGGAAGCACCGAGTCGAGCTCGAGCAAGAGAATGCCAAGCTCTGATACCAGTTGAAAGGTGAGAAGGATCGAAGCTTGCACGCGATCTATGGCGGGAGAGCAAGAGCAAGAAAGAGAGAGACAAGAAATGGGAACTCCAACAGTCACAATGTGTGACCGGGCCTTCCTTTATTCAAACTGTCACTAAAAGAATAAAGAATAAAGTGACGTGACAGGCACCCACCACCTGTAGTGTGCAGTGGCGGGTACTGTCAGTGTAGTAATACACGGGGCGGCACGGCGGAGGCGCCTTTACCCCCAACAGTTACCCAACAGGTAGTGTCTCCAAAGCTTAAGAGCATGGATGACAACTAACAACTCTAGGTCATGGGTAGCATAATTCTTTTCATGGCTCTTTAGTTTCCTTGAAGAGTATGCTACAGGATGACCCTCTTTCATAAGCACACATCCTAAGGCGAGCATGCTAGCATCAGTTACTACTTCAAACTCCTTACTGAGGTCCAGAAGTTTCAAGATAGATGCTGATACCAAACTTTGCTTTAATCTACCAAGGCTAGATTGTTCGGCAATTGACCATGCAATGGATGTTTGCTTCTTCAGTAGATCCGTCAGAGGTGCTGCAATCAAAGCATAGTCTTTGATAAAGACCCTATACCACCCTGTCAATCCAAGAAAACTGCGTATTTCTTTGACAGTTGTTGGTATTGGCCATTCTACAACATCTCTGACTTTGGCCGGATCCACTGAGATTCCTTCCGCTAATACGATGAATCCCAAATATTCAATCTGACATTTGAATACACACTTCTTCATCTTAGCGTAAAGCTTGTGTGCCCTCATTGTCTTAAGAACAATGAGAAGTTGGGGTTCATGATCTTCTTCCTATTTGGAATAGACTAGGGTATCGTCGAAGAAGACGAGTACAAAGTCATCAAGATATGGCCTAAATATATCATACATTAACCTATTGAAGGTGGCAAGTGCATTCGTCAGCCCGAATGACATGACTAGGAACTCAAAGTGTCCATATCTTGTGTTGAATGCCATCTTTGGGATATCTTCTTCCTTGATCCTTATCTGATAGTATCTAGACCTGAGATCAATCTTGGAGAAGATCTTCGCACCTTGAAGATGGTCAAGAAGTTCATCTATTCTAGGAATAGGGTACTTGTTCTTAATCATTGATTGATTCAACCCCCTGTAATCAATACACAGTTGAAGCATTCCATCTTTCTTCTTCTGGAATAGCAGTGGAGCTCCCCATGGTGAACTACTAGGATGGATGTAGCCCTAATCTAGTAGCTGCTTGAGAGCCTCCTTCAGCTCAATTGCTTCTGGGATGGACATTCTATAAGGCCTCTTTGCAATTGGCATAGCTCCCGGCACTAGCTTGATCTTATGATCCACTTCCCTTTGAGGCAGAAGTTCTGCCAGCTCTTTAGGAAATACATCTGCATACTCCTTTAGCCATGAAGGTTCTTCACTAGACTCCTGCTTCTGATCTAGCTTATTAAGCTTAATCAAGTAGACAGCTAGTCCCTTTCTAACTCCCTTTATAATCCGAGATGCTTTGGCCAATTGAATTTTTGGCTTTCCAACCTCTCCTTGAGTTGTGACCAATTCCGCTTCAGAGTTTCTAAAGGAAACTTGGCCCTTTCCACAATGAATGTGGGCATCATTAGGTTTAAGCGAATCCATTCCGAGCAAACACTCATGGATACCTAGATTCATGACTCTGAATCTTGTTGGGGCTAGGCGCCGCCCATGTATTACTACACTGACAGTCACCGCCACTGCACATTGCAAGTGGCGCGGGCGCCCATCACCGTCATTTTATTCTTTATTCTTTTAGTGAAATTTTGAATAAAGGAAGGCCCGGTCACACATTGTGACTGTTGGAGTTCCCATTTCTAGTCTCTCCCTTTGTTGCTCTTGCTCTCCCGCCATAGCTCTCGAGTCCAACCTTCGATCCGCCGCTCCCTTTCAACTGGTATCAGAGCTTTGCTTTCCGAATCTTGAGCTTGGTTCATGGCATTCTTAGTATCCCATCGACTCCCTACTTGCATTGGGTCTCCTTCGCGGCAGCCATATCCGACTCCTTCGAGCTCTCGTCACTCCCCGCCTTCTCGAGCACCTTCCCGGCATTGTTGGGCACCTTAAAGGCATTATATCAGAGGTATTTGATCATTTTCTTCAGGGTTTACTTTAGTTCTCATGTCTCACAGGCTGTAAACAAGATTGGGGCAGCCACCATTGAAGCTCCCTTGCTTCATATCTCACTTGTCTTTGAACAAGATTTAATGGAGCTTGTTTGAGGCCTTCCTTGGCTTTAACCGGACCCCTCCAAAGCTTGGCCACCATTTTTTGCAGCCCTAAGACCAGTATTTATAGTTGGTGAAATCACCAGCCCTCCCATATGTGTCTTCAGCATTGACAGTCACAACAGCAGCTCTCCCCCTCCATTGGCACTTGGAAAGGCTCCATTTCGGGCATATGAACATGCTTTGATGCTTGGTTTTGATGGTTGATGCGTTGGCATAGCATTTGGACTGATTCAACACTGTTTTGGGACTGTCATTATAGTCCACAAGTAGTTTATGACAGTGTTACACTGACATTTGATGCTACAGCTTGTTTGGCATTGTCATTTGATGCCCGGTTGGTCCCATTTGATGCCCGAATGTTAGGGGAATGTATGCCTATTGTTTGGCAACCATTTGGATCTGATTTTGGTGCTGAAATTCTCAGTTTTGAACAGTAAATCACTACTGTACACAGTTGGACTAAAGTCATTTTACTCATGTATACTTATGCCTATGCTTTTCGGGCTATGTTTCAGGCATATATGGTGATGTATTGACACTTGGGGCTTGACATAGAGCTTGGTTTTGATTCGGGATCATTGGTTGAGCTTGAGATTGCTTTGCAAAGAATTTGGATGCTCCGTCTTGGATGTACTTATGGCATGTATGTTGCTTATGTCTAACCGGTCTTGACATGTTTAAAGCCTATGCCATTACTACATGCTAGTTACATTGTTTGGAGCCTATTGCTACTGGAGCTCAGTCTTGGCTTGACGTTGGATTCTCAGAGCTTACTTGAGCTATTTATTGGCTTGCCAAAGTTGTATCTTGGGATGTACTTGATGTCTTACATGCTTATGGATGCTACATACGGATGCTCTACCGCCTACATATTCGAGATGTACTATTGATGTATTGTCTTGGACTTATATCATTGGCACTACGTCTTGCCTTGGCTTGAGCTCTTGAGCTCGTACATACAGCTTTTGTGCCAGTGGGAGCATTCTTGAATGCTTATTAGACATTGAGCATGTGGTACTTTTATGCATTGAGCCATTACATGCTATTGAGCAATTACAGATACTTGAGACTTTGGGACTCCTTACCTTTTGGGATGATACATCATATGTCTTGGTTCACTGTATGCTTATGAGCTAAGTCTCAGTTTTGGATCTGTATCTTTATGAACTTACACCTACTTTTGTCAAGTTTTGGTAGTGGCAGGAACACTTTGCCCTGTTGCCTGGGGGATGTGCCTACTCTCACTGGTAGATGTTTGCATGACATACTTGAGTGTTGGATTCATACTTATCAACCGTCATATGCTTACACTATGCCCGCATGATGCCAACTTTGGTCTTGGCAGTATCTGATTGCATTGGGATCCGATTTTGGCACTGTTAGCTCTCTTTTCCTGAAATCTGAAATTTATTACAGCTAGCATGTATGTATGGACTGACATGGATTTTTCATGCTGAAACACTCTGAAATGATGTGCTTTCACTAGTATTTGGTGGGCAGTAGTTTTGGTTCCACTTTGCCATTTTTCCTCGATTTTAGTGATTTTTTTGGTCATTTTCTACAGTAAACAACAAGCGGTTTTGAACTGTCTACAGTCTTTCAACTTGCATTATGGCAAGTTCATCCACTGATCATGCTATTTTCAACATCACTAAGCTTGATGGTACGAATTACTCTTATTGGAAGAGCCAGATTTGGCAAATGTTGGTGCAGAAATTGTAGATCAAACCTTTGAGATTAAGCAGGCATTCGCCTACAACTATGCTAGATGAGGAATGGCTTGAGCTTGATGAGTTATGCAAGTCCACTATTGTATTGTCTCTCATAGAACAAGTTCACTATAATGTCTTTGAGGAAGAACAGAGTGCATGGCAGTTGTGGAAAAAGATAAAAAATCTCTATGATAAGAAAAGTCCAACGAGTCAGATGTATTGCCTGAAGCAGCTTATGGATCTACGCATGAAGGAGAATGTGCCTATGCCTGCTCACTTGAGCCAGTTCCATGCTATACTCAAGAACTTGACTTTGCAAGACATCACTTTTGTAGAGAATGTCACTCCTCTTTTCTTGCTTGGTACTCTTAATGAGTCATGCGATGTATTCCGCACTACATTATGTGCCTCTACTGCTACCTTGAAATTATCTGATGTTTAGAGTGCTCTTCTGTATGAAGAGGTTAACCGTAAGAATTTGGATGCCTCTCGTGTGTCTCATGCTATGACAGTTAGAGGCAAGAATGATGGATATGGAAAGCATGCTAGTGGTAGTGGCCGTGGACGGATTCTCAGAAATCTCGGTCCAAGTCTCGTGGAAAGTCATGTAGCAAATCCCGTGGCAGGAATGCAGATGTTACTTGTCACCATTGTGGGAAAAAGGGCCATATAAGGCCACAATGCCATGAATTGCGCAATGAAAGGCGCAAAGATAAGGGGGAATAAAAAGTGCATGATAAGTCTTCTCATCGCAGCATAGTACCTGCAAAGTCCAGTGTTAAAATTGAAGATATCAATGTTATGTAAGCTGAGAATGTTGATGATTATATCCTAGTAGCTTTTTCTAGTGCTTCGCAGATGACAAAGATACACTCTGTGTATGCACAGTGTTGGCTCTTGGACTCAGGTGCGTCCTTTCATGTGACACCTTGCCGAGAGTGGTTTCATTCATACCGTACTGTTTTGGGTTCTGTGCGCTTGGGTGATGACAGCTCTCTTGATATTGTGGACATCGGTGATGTTAGGCTGCAATTTCCTTCTAGCAGCAGTTTTGTTATGCAAGATGTATGTCATGCACCTGCTTTGATAGGCATTCTCATGTCAGCTGGATAGTTTGATGACGCACGATATCATGTATGTTTTGGAGACTCTGCATGGAAGATCACTCATGTGGCAGACTTGTGATTGCAAGAGGTGCCAAGGCTGGCAGTCTCTACCCCTTGATTGTATCAGCTTCTTCCCTTGATCATGTTTTGTCTATGGGTTCTATCCCACATGTATCTCTTTGGCATGCCCGTTTGGGCCATATGTCTTTGAAGGGAATGAAAATGCTTTCTGGTTTGTAGTACTTACCGCCCCTTGATTATGCATGTTTTGATTCATGTGAGTATTGTCTTTATGGCAAGCAGACTAGGTCTACGCATAAGAAGTCTGGTAGGCCATGCATGAGTGAGCCCTTGGCATTGGTACATTCAGATGTCTGTGGGCCCATGCCTTATCAGTCTATGGGTGGTGCAAAGTATTTTGTTATGTTCATAGATGATTTTTCATAGAAAGTTTGGGCTTATCCCATTAAGCTGAAATCCGATGTCTTGGCTGTGTTTCAGAGATGGCTTGTATTGGTTGAGAACCAGTCTGGGTATAGGCTAAAATGCCTAAGGACAGATAATGGGGGTGAGTATGTCTCACGTGCTTTTGAGCAGTTATGTGATGAGAGGGATATTAAGCGTCAGTTGACCACCCCCTACACCCCCCCAGAATGGTTTGGCTGAGCGGATGAATAGAACCATCCAGGAGCGTGTATGCAGTATGCTTAGCCATGCAGGCCTACCACCACAGAGCTTTTGGGTTGAGGCAGTTAGTACAGCTGTGCATTTCATAAACAGATCACCCTCTAGTGGTTTGGATTTCCAGGTTGCAAAGGAGGTATGGACTTGAAAACCTCCCTCTTATGCGCATCTCCTTGTCTTTGGATGTGAGGCATTTTTCCATGTGCCAGGGACAAGAGAAGTAAGCTAGATCCCAAGAGTGTCAAATGCATTTTCCTTGGTTATGGGGATGTAGTCGAGATGGGTTATCATCTCTGGGATCCGCAGGCATAGAAAGTCATCCGCAGTCATGATGTAGTCTTCCATGAAGATAAAATGCATAGGCAGCCTAAGAGAGTTATTGAGATCCACAATGTCATATTTCAGGAGGAGCCGAGCTCCCACACAGCCAGTTGGACAGCCTACAGCTGCAGCAGATGCTCATGGTCAGGGTGTTGGAGAGGCAGCTAGGCAGACAACAGAGCCTATCATGAGACGGTCTACTAGAGACAGACGTCCACCTAATAGATTTTAGCCCTCGATGCATTATGTCTTGGTTACAAATGCAGGAGAGCCTTTCACCTATGATGGGGCTATACGCAGGGGTGATAGTCACTCCTGGGAGAGGGCTATGCAGTCAGAGATAGACTCCCTGCATAAGAATGACACTTGGGATTTGGTTTCCTTGCCTATAGGCAAGAAGGTTTTGCCATGCAAGTGGGTGTACAAGCTAAAAAGTACCCCTAGACACCCCAAGCTGGCATACAAGGCTAGATTGGTAGCAAAGGGTTTTAAGCACGAGTATGGTGTGACCACCCTGTGCTTAGTCTTGGCTTTGGTTTCTCAACTTGACTTGTGGATGTCAAGATGGCTTTCTTACATGGGGACTTGCATGATGAGATTTATATGGAGCAGCCTAAGGGCTTTACAGAACCTGGCAGGTAGCACCTAGTGTGCAAATTGAAGAAAAGTCTTTATGGCTTGAAACATGCACCTAGGGAGTGGTATCATAAGTTTGATGCCTTTATTGGATCCATGTCTTTACACGAAAAAATCCCGTGAGGGTTCTTTATTGATTTTGGTACTCTATGTGGATGATATGATGATAGAAGGGAAAGCTCATGATGAGCTAGATGCTCTTAAGGCTCAGCTCAAGAAGAGCTTTGAGATGAAAGATCTGGGACAGGCCGCTCACATACTTGGTATGTGCATTAGACGTGACAGGCATCAAGGACTCCTCTACTTGTCACAAAGGGAGTATATTCATAAAGTCCTTGAGCGCTTCTTCATGCAGGACGTAAAGCCTATTGGCTGTCCATTGCCTTCTTATGTGAAGGTATCACAGGCTGATTCTCTGCAGACAGATGAGTAGAGGGCCCAGATGGCCAAGATTCCCTATGCATCCACAGTGGGCAGTCTTATGTATGCCATGATAGCCGCCACTCGTCCAGATATTGCCTTTGCAGTTGGTGTTGTTGCATGCTATATGGCTACACCTGGCAAGAAGCATTGGGATGGCAAGAAGGGTATCATGTGGTACCTGAAGGGCATTGCAGATATGTGCAAATGCTATGGCAGCCAGGATACAGGAGTCGTGGGGTACATTGACTCTGATTATGCAGGACTGTAATGGAGGGAAATACCTAATGTTACACTGATCTAGGTATAAAAGGTATGAAGGACACTGGCATGGCACCATTTTGATGAATACACATTTTTCCTTTCACCTTCTTCCCTGTCCTTCCATGGCTGCCAGCCATTTCTCTCTCCTCTTCTTGCCTTTCTCTCTCTACTCCTAGTATTTCTCTCTCCTCATCACCCTCTTTCTCTCTCTTTCTCTCTCCTCTCTGCAGTCTCTCCCCTCGCTCCTTCTCTCTCCTAGATCTCCTTCATTACAAGTCGTATCAGAGCTCTAGTTCTGATCCATGTAGTTACTTTACATGCTCAGTTACTATCATTTTCAGTTTTAAAATCCAAGAAGTTTCAAGTACACAGTGACAGGCACAAAAATGGAGGAGCACTGAAGAGCTACAGGTCAAGGACCAAGAGGATAGTAGTTAGAAGAATTAATGGAGTCCTTGGACCAAGATTGAAGGCTGAAGTTAGCAATTCATTGGTCATTTTAGGCCATTTTCTGAATGTATTTTCCTAAAAAAAGAGTGGCAATAGGAGTAGAGGAGGGTGTAGTTACTATTACTTTTTAGGGAGATTCTTTCTCTCTCTTTCTTTTCAAGCTCCTCTCAAGCTTCCATGGAGGAGATCAGCCTGTTACCTCCACTGCACTCCATGAACCCATCTGCTCTTAAAGAATAAACGGCATAGAGAGCCTCTAAGCATCAAGAGCTACTGGTTGTATACCATTTTAGTGGCACTGGAGTTGTCATCATCACCATCATCATGGTTCTTTCAAAGATCTTGTAAGGTCCTGCTCAGGATCCATGCCCACTACAGCTGCAGGGTCAAGCATTTTCTGTGTACTTGCACATATTTGTCCAGGGGCTAAGCTGATGACATCCATCAAGGAGGGCCTAGTTGAACTCTGTGTGGTGTGAGATTTCTAGCACCTTTCCATTCTGTTGGAAGCTCATCCTCTTGCAGGATCACAAAAGTAATCATTAGAGCTTTACAAACTGCCTCTCACATTGAAGCTTCACGAATAGGATACACAACATTGCATTCTCTCTTCTTGTTCTTTTTGTGATCTAATCCATGGCAATGGTGGAATTGATGATCCACGTATGAATTTGACAACATTGCAGGAAACTTGGATTTGCTCAGATTTGCTTTTGGCAAGCCTGACAAAGCCTAAGGACCTGTCTTTTGGTGTAGACATGGAAGGAGAGGGAGACGGGTTGAAAGGAAGCTCTTGACCTGGCTTTCCGCAACGCGCTTCATTTCCTCTTGTTCCACTGCATCAAAAGCAATTTGCACTGCTTCAGAAGCTTTTAAGAACTGATCATTGATGGACAAGCCTTGTCGCTCTATTATAGTCCGGAGGTTCTTCCTCGCCTACGGTGTGCTGTCTGTGTAAAATGAAGAAAGGGCACCCAAGGACACAAGCAGATCTGGGGGATCTATCCATGTATCCAATACTTCCTTGAGCTTTCGGGTAAGCCCAGGAGCCAGAGCTGAATACATCTTCCTGAGAGACTATCTCGGCCTCCTTACAAAATAGAGCACTCCGAGCTTACGCATTTGCAATGTCTAGGGCAATCAGAATGCACTGCTAGAACATTGCCATCAACAAGTTTACAATCTGGAGTGTTTGCTGTAGAAGAAGCATCACTTTTATGATAAGAATTTGATTCACTTGGATTGTGTGCGAATTGAGAGCTGGTTCCAGGCCAAAAGAGCCTTCACTTCGTGGTGACTACAGTGGTGAAAATGCCTAACCTACTCTCTAGGAGATTCTTCCTTCAATCATTCTTGTAGGAGGATAGAGTTCTTGCAAGATTTTGGGCAAATTCTTGGTGTTGGAAAGCATAGTTGGAAGGGACTTTTGCACAAAATAGACAAGGAAACAAAATATACAGAATTTCATGCAGAATTCCTTCTATCAGAACCAGGTAAGTGCCTAATAGTATCTTGCTGGTAATGTCAAAGGACAACAGATTCCGATGAAATCAGAGAATCCAAAACTGCACTTGAACTTAAAGTCTGTCAAAATTGCTCCATGGGATCAAACAACTTGAGCAATGAGCCATGTCAAATGCTCAGGTGGGCTATGGAAGATGCTGAATTACTATACGCTGAATTATTGTGCTTGTGTTGTAGATATGCATACAATGAGTGCTTGGATCTGTGCCAATAGAAGCTGAGTGCCCATTCAATGGAGCAATGGTCACTGTGGCCATGCTAGCTGTAGTAATGGTATTTCAACTTTGGGAATCTACAGAGCTAAACTTCCACTTGTAGGAAATGAAGCACCTGATTTCGAGGAAGACATTGTCTTTGATCAAGAATTCATCAACGTGAAACTCTCTGACTACAGGGGCAAGAAGTATGTTGTGCTCTTCTTCTACCCACTTGACTTCACATTTGTCTACCCCACAGAAATCACTGCTTTCAGTGACCGTTATGCAGAGTTTGAGAAGCTAAACACTGAAGTGCTTGGTGTGTCTATTGATAGTGTGTTTTCCCACCTTGCATGGATCCAGACTGACAGGAAGTCTAGCGGTTTGGGTGACCTGAAATATGCACTTGTTGCTGACTTAACAAAAACCATTTAGAAAGCCTACAATGTCCTCATTCCTAGCCAGGGTGTTTCCCTTTGAGGTCTTTTTATCATTGACAAGCAAGGCATTATTCAGCATGCTACCATCAACAATCTTGCAATTGGGCGTAGTGTGGACGAGACCCTTAGGACCCTCCAGGCTGTTCAACATGTGCAAGACAATCCAGATGAGGTATGTCCTGCAGGCTAGAAACCTGGTGAGAAGACATTGACCTTTTCTCAAGAGTTGAGATAGAGCATCAAATATATGTGCAAAGTGAGGGATCCAAATTAAATAGAACACACATGCACCCAAGAATCTATACACCTCTGATATATTCGTGCAAACATTTTGTAGTCGTTCAATCCCATCTATTTTTGTCGTTGATGGTCTTTGCCCATAGAGCCCACACATATGCCCAACAATCAAAACCTCTTCAACTCCAAAGACTCAAGAAAGAGTTAAAATGCACCTCTTCTAGATGCGTCAAAATCCTTTCACAATCAACAATATGGTTTGCAACAAATTGTATGCACCTATGAGCATCCATCTCTTCATTCTTTTCATTCATTGCACACCCTTTGATTAGATCATCTAAGAAGGGCATTGTCAATTGTGGGATAAAATCCTTGAGTACCCTATTCATAATATTTTTCATGTGTGCCACTGAGTTTGTTGCACCCTGTGAGAGAGTACACATCCATACTAACCCTAAGGGATTCTTCGTGGTTGTGATATCCTCAATCTCAACTACAAGCTAAAACTGATCATACCCTGAGTAAAGATCACCCAAAGAATAGATCACTCTACATACAAAAGCCTTTGCAAATTCATCAACCATAGGACCTACACCCACATTTTTTATGGCCACTTTATTGACCAGTTTCATGTCTTGAATAAATCTCAAAGCCCCATTCGAATTCTTTTTTGGCAGAGTAAACCAATGATTTGAGTACGAGGCTGAAGAGGGCTCCAAGATCTTCATGTGAATCTTTTCATCTAGCAAATCCATTAGCTTTGGAAAGTAAGCTTTAGGCACTAGAACAGGCCTCAAGTTCCATGGTACATGTGGCACAGTAAATATTACCATAAGAGAGACAACATTGGGATCCACACAACCTATTTTAGTTGGCTGAAATGTAAATGGTTTTCCATATCTAGTGAACATCTGCATAAAATAGTCTCTTTTGGTAGATAAAAGAAACCCTTCTACACCAACTTTCAATTTCTATAATGTTATAGTTGTAAATTGATGACCTATATCTTTAGGATCCTGTAAGCTTGGATATCTTGACACATTTTCATATAGACCCTTACTTTCTAGTGGAAGCGGCAAAGCAATAGGTTTCACCTTTTGGTCAACTATCTTATAATTTGTCTCCACAAGTTCTTCAACCCATTGTAATGCTTCTTGCTAAGAAAACAATGCTATAATATCATACATGCCCAAATAATATACTGACAACACTCTATTTTCAGCCTGTAAAGTTGCTGAAATTTTACCATAGTGTCATTAATATTCAGCCCATTAAAGATGCCTAAAATGCCTTCGTTTTCAGCTAATAACCTAGTGCTCTCAGTTCCTTAGTAGTTGGTTTCATAGATATGCGTTCGCCCTTGCACATAGCTTCCATAGGCTTAAACCAACGTAAACTATTTACTGTAAACTGAGAATAACCAATAGTAAATACATGCTTCATTCTATCAAGAGGTGAGTACATCCTCTGAACAATACTATTGTAGCCCTGCATTATAACATTGCTTAATGAAAATCTATGTCTTTGAATTCCCTTGCATTTGGAGGCAAAGGAGACTCTCGAAGTGTATCCCAATTCCTAAGATGATTAACACAAATGGTAAGAAATTGGATCTTCATTTCTCCCATCCTTGCTTCTGACTCTTACATAAGTAGAGCCATCATCAACCACCTTTGTTTCTATACATACTCCTATAATATAGGGATGTCCCAAAATCATTGCATATGAGGAACTATTTTGCACAAAGAAGTGTTGCTCTTATTGTACATTACCAATCATCACTTTTACATTAGGACATGCAATATAGAGCTTCCTCGAAGAGTTATTTATAGCCTTCATATGCCAACCATGATCAGTGTCCATAGGCCATGCACCATTCTCGTACAATCCATGCTTAATTATATTAATCTCATATTCATGGTCAAGCAAAGAAACACAAGGAGTTTCATGCTCCCCTATTTTCACTATCATTTCAGTGGTAGCCCTAGCCTAGTGATTTCTTGTGTAATGACTTCAAGGAATAAATCTTAGAGTCTCTTCCCCATATTGTTGCACCTACCTTACTCCACCATGCATATTGCTATAAGACAATGCATTTTTAACCACTTTCTTTTCTTTTTTACATGTCATCCATTGATTAGTAGCAATTTGCATAGATAAACTACTACTTACATCATGCTCATATTCCCCCCAAATACCCAACAAACCAGTTTCGTCTTCAAATTACAGTAATGCACTAGTGGTATCACCAAGAAACTCATGCTTCCTCTTAATTATATCAATGATTTCATCATGAAATTCTTGCTTAGTGATGCCAAGCACCTCTTCCAAGGTAAATTCCACTTAACTATTTAAAATTCGTTCTTCAAAAACCTTCTTAAGATCCATGGCTGTCTCAATATCATATTACAACTTATATCCTAGCTGCTTGTCCTTCTTTTTTCCCTCTTGTTTGCTATCATGTTTTTGCTCTTGACCAACCTATTCCATAACATGCTTAGGAGGTAGCTGATTTGTAGCTTTACACTGATCCACACTTCTTGTCACTCTTTTAGATGTCCTTGCATGATCTTCATCTTTATTTCTTTTCTTTTCCACAAGTACATCCGTGGTTTATATCTTTGCTAAATATGCATACACTATATATGCATCTACTAGTGATTCCCAACTAGTTATGTTACAAATGTCTTACCATGCATGAGACATTTCACTATTAATAACTTTTCTCTTTTCAGCTCCATGCAAAGCATGTGTCTATATTGCATCCTTTGGACTAACCATCACTTGGTTAAGTATTCTATCCAATTGTATACCAAAAGTAAAAGCATGTATAGCCGCATAAGTATTTCGGACAACCAAGTCTTCCAACAACTTTTGCATATCTCCCTTTCCAAAATTCAAAGCAAGAGGCAATCCCATTTCTTGTGCATGGAACTTGCCATCTTTCCAAAAGATGAGCTGTTGTGCCAAGGCCTCCTGGTAAGTAGCACAATTCTTTATTTCATGTTGCAAACTATCACACCACATACATCTTTTCCCTGGTTTAGGAGATATTGCTCGTCCCCTTTCCTCTTGCCCTTTCTCATCCAATTTTGCAACATTAAATTGAAGATCCTACATGCCTTCGACCAATTCATCTAATACATCTTCCCTAACAGTGAAAACAACATTAGGTACCGCCACAGGGTTAGCCACAGAAGTGGACGGCTTACTGGATACATCAACTATCTTTCCTGTAACAGTGGGCAAGCTAGAGACATAAAATGCTACCCTCTAAACTATACGTGACAATGAAATCTTTCTCTTCTATGCTTTTTTACGAGTGCAGCAACAACTTTCTTAACATGCCTCCACTTTTTTTTAAGACCTCTCTTTGTAGTTTGACCCTTTAGAAAATCATCAAGTTTCTCTTGAAGCTTAGGATCTACTACTTGTAGAAATATTTCAATTTTCTGACTTGCAAGAGCTTACTGCTCTGCAAGATCTAATTGCTCAAATTGACTTTCAGATTCTCTTAATGATTATGTATCCACAAGATCCTTATTGGGATATTGTAGAACCCACTCTTGGAAAATCTTGCGTGTAATCAAACTGGTATCTTCAATTTAAAATTCTTCCTTGAGTGTCTTCTTGAAAGCTACCTAGTCAGCATCTTACATGTATAATTCAGTAATTCACACTTTTAATTCATGTATAATAACCGATAAAAAATACCGACTCTATGCAAGTTGAGCAACCCTAAAGAATTCCATCTTTTGAGCATAGGTATGCATATATGCAGATATATTTCTGCCATTGAACAACTTTATCTCACGCTATCAAGCATTTTTCTGAAAACTAAAAACCCCTAGTCAACTATAGTTAGGTTTGGTTTTTGCTAGCTTAATTGTTTGCTTGACTATTTACTTTGTTGTTTTGTAGTTGGATTTCTTGTGTTTGTCTAGCTTAGGATTTGTTTCTGTCATTTTGTTTGATTTGTTGAGTGTGAAACTTGATAGCCTTGGTGGAGCTTGGTATTTTTTTGGATAGGTTGAAGCTGAAGTTTGCTAGTGGTTGCCGAACATTGTGGAACAAGGTTTGTTTTCTTGTTGAGACTCTTGCACATCATAGGGACTATGGGTTCATGAGCACTTCACGTTACACTTGTTTATTGCACTGCACTCGGGGGTCATTTCCTGAATTGTTCAAATATTTCAATGCCCTGGGTTGGGATTATGCACGTTTTGCACCATCGTTGAACACTAGCATGGCATGAGGCACATTGCAGCTATATGCAGTAAATCTTTGTTGCACATACACTTGAGAGAGCACCTAGTATTGAGCATGCATATTTCTTGCGCGCACGATATTTAGGATGTTCATCACAAAGTTAGGAATTTCTAGATGAGTGTGTAAGGTGGTTGGGTGAGTTAGAGGGTCGTAAAGGATGCTGCTAATTGAGAGATGGGTTATTCTCATTTGGTCAACATCTTGAGGACCATCATTTCTAGAGAGATTGTGAGAATTTGAATGGGTGGAGTGGAGTATGACATATTTTCTTACTGAGAGTTGAGAGGTGAGGTTAAGGACTTAAATAATCAAGGAACTTTGTTTGCATTATGCATAACACACGAGCACACATAGATAGGCTAGGCACAATTTCTTTAAGTGCATCCATATTTTTTTGTGTGAGCATCGCTTGAGTGTTTGCACAGCATGAATTCCAATTTACATATCTTCTTAAATCATGTATGTATGGGCATGAAGTTTTATTCCAAAGCATATACTTCTTAGGGCACATTGCACGAACAAAAACCAAGAACATATAAAAGAAATTATAAATTATTGAAGACTTAAAGAGCATGTCAAAGTGGCTTTTTATGGTGATGTATGTTCTTTGCAAGCAACCACCAAAGAAGAGCCATTTTCTTGATGTCTTCTATGGCAAATACATGGATCAAATCATGGATGTCTTGGCTTTTGACACTCCATTTCAAGGGAAGTTCTAATAACAAAAGGAGTGGGGCTCAACGTGGACGAGTGGAAAGGCCAAACAATGTTAGTAGAGATATTAGGGACTATATGTGAACTCCTATACTTTTGCGTCCAGCATCATGCAATCACAATACAATACTACATGCAGAGAAATCAGCTAATAGAAAAGGTATTACGGCTTGTGACAAGGAGAGAGCTAATAGAAAAGGTATTATGGCTTGTGACACGGAGAGAGAAGTATCTTGTTGTGGCTGTCGTGCGCTTTCTAAGGACATGTGTTGGGCGGAAGGATGGGCGTGCTCTAGACAAAGATAAAGAACAGTATTTCAATGAAGACAGTGATGATGAAGAGGATACGGATTCAATACAGGCTATTGTACCAGCTGGAAAACCAGCACAGGCTGCAAAGCATGTGGCAGAAAGAAGTCGAAGTATTTTAGATGTTGGCAGAAGGGACAAGAAAACATAGGGTTTAAGCTGAAGGATGTTACGCAAACGGCAAGCATTTTCATTGGGGATGTTGCGAAATATGCAGGAACTGGTGTGGCCGAAGTGGCATAACTGGCTGCGGAGGTGGCTGAGAGGGCTAGTACAACAATACAAACTAGGTGGGCTTTACTACAACAAACTCGACAGCCACGCAGACTGATTGACGGCATTACGGGCAATGATGGGTGGCATTCTAATAATTGCGTTGCAGGATGGCGGTTCGATTGAAGATGGTGTGGACAGATGCTCGAGCCTCGATGTGTTGAAAATACGAAATATGGCGGCTTGCTTGACGCTTTAGGGGATGATGATGAGACGACGGTAATCAATAATGTACACACAATAATGGCCGAAAAGGAAACGCAATGTCATGCTTTAATTAAATGAAGGATGATGATAACTTTGGTAACAGCGTTCTGAACGAAGATGGTAGGCAAGAAGACTCGACGTTGATCACGGGCTGAGAGTCTAGAGATGCTTTTAATCTTTCGCATATGACAGCATTAAAGAAACTCAGGGCGGCAAGATCTGATGTGATGTGATTAAGCCTTAAAAACTTTTGACTCTTTAAAAGAAAATGTTTAAGGTTTAAAGCTTATTGAAAAGTTTAAACGATGAGAAATCCGAAAGTCAAAAGCTATAAAAGCTTTATGTTTTTAGAAAGCAATACGTGTGTATGTGTGTGTGTGTGGATAAAAAACTATATGACGAGGTATGAGAGGAGAGTTAAGGGCATTTCCTCTCAAATACAATTGTATCATGTGAGAGGAGAGTGGAGGGTCGCATGAGAGAGGATACTCTTGACATGCTAATTCAAAAGATGAAGAATTTGGACTTTGTGGTGCCGAGTGTTGGCTAAAGGCTTTCAAGGTATGAGAATACAATTCACTTGGTTTTGTCTTCAAACTTTTAGTGTTTTTTGAATTTTGTGTTGGGTTTGTATGATACTCTACCCAAAATTAAGTTTGTCATTTCAGAGCTACGAGAAGTATTGTGTGTTCTTTGGTTTCGTGTGTGTTTCATGTGGTGTTTATCGAAATATTTAAATTTTTTGTATTGTATTGTGGATCCGACAAAGTGAATTCTCCCAACCGGCACTCCTTAACATCTCGTTATCGGGTTGTGAGTGAGGTTTCCTCTCGATCACCGCTCATGTAATAACACTCTATTGCTTGTTGCAGAGCATTCATCACAACAATTTTTGTTTGAGTAGAAGCTTCCATCACCTGTTGTTATTATTCTTGTACTTGAAAAGCATGTTCATATTTTGCACTAATTGTTTCAAAATATCATTAGAAATTGTGCTTAAAGATTCTCCCATCTTGTCTTTCCTTTTGACAACCTTTCATGTTAGGTTCACCAATGTCGAAGGGATTTTAGTCAAAAGGTTGTATCCACTGACGATCATAGATAGAGAGAAGTAGAGAATAGGAGATGGAAGAGAAGAAAAAAAATAGACAAGAGGTACACATGATAAAGATAAAGCACAATAAATGAAAGTACTATGTATTGATAGAGCCTCAAATTCCTTGTCTGGCATTACTTAGAAGCAATCTCCAAGCATTAAATAAAAATATTGGGGAATATAAAAATTTACCATAAGTTTAGGACACGTGGTCAAATCTTTGAATTTGTCATAACTTGAACATTATAACTCCAAATCGAGCGCTCTATAGCTCAATAGATTCCATTTTTCAAGCGCTTTCCAATGATAGGTCATATCGTATGGTTTTGAGAAACTTATGGGCATGTTATCTGGGTGCCACCTATTTAGTATTCAAAAAATGGAAATTGGGAGATTCCCAAACTCACTAACATTGTGTTATTAGATCTCCTACAACTTCTTCGTAGACCAAAAACATGCATCAAACAATAGCTTCGTCTTTGTTGCTTAGATCACAAATCTCATGGTTCCATTCGCTCCAAAAGGGGGGTAAAAACCCCATAATATATGCTCATAAATCTCCCAAATCACTCCTTCTTCTTCTCCTAGTTCAACATGTTGTTTGCTACTTTCAACTACGATCCTGACACGCACGATTTCACCCATCCTTCTTTTTGCATGAAATCTCCAAAAACTAGTGGAAAAAGCCACTTGCTTTTTACATGCCACCCTATTCTAGAAGTTTCCATAGCTTTTTAGGATATTTACAAGAAATAATATCCAAAATATAGAAAATATAGTAGTTTTGTCCAAAAATCTAGTATTTTTGGACCATCCATACCATAAACACTGACACTAATGACTAATATGTCATTGACTCTCTAGATCAATAAGAAAATAGGATGACAATGTACTCTAGAGTTTTTCACATTGTATCCGCGTAGTGGCACGACGCTGTGGCTAACCACATTGTTGACATGCTAGATGGCGTTCGTGTGTATCCCGTTCGCTGCATCCAGAACACAATAGGCCACCGAGTCACATTCTGTAAATATTGCACCCACCTCTTCAAGTCTTGTAATTGAAGGAAGACTCCTTTGTAGATCTCAAATATAAAACTCCACACAAAATTCTTGTGGAAGAAGGAGTATCCAATTATAAATCACCTATACCTTTGACTTGGTAGGTTGTGTCATCAATAAGACAAACCAATTTTGATAGGAATATAATGATAATTATGTAAACATTTGGACTGAAATGTCATGTTTCTCATAGCATGAGAATCAATAATAAAAAGAGATCCATCACAAACATGAAGTATCATTTCCAAATAGATAGAATAACTCACACAATTCGCTTCTTCAGTAGTGTTGACATGTGTAGCAGCATATGCTCTATTACGATCTGAATCAAAATGCCTCTTGAAACATAGATGTGTTGCATAATCACTCTTTTTGTAGTAGTCACAAGGAGAATAATCTCTAGATAAATGTGGTTGTTTATTTGTAATATCATGTTCTTCATCATATTGTTTTGTCCAGCAATCATCTATAGTAGTGTGACCATTTCTATTGTAATAAGAATACTGTGTCTTAGGAAGCTTGAGACCAGAGATATTACCACCACAATGAATCCTACATGTAGAGCATGGAAAGCGATGCCTTCGAGCAAGTAAATCTTGGTCGATTTGTTTTGATTGTGTGTCCTCTTATGAGATCATAATTGTTTCTTGATTTGTGTGACATCATTCATGTAATTGTGAATCTTTAAATAAAAATATAAAATCTTGATCAAAATCAATTCCATCTTTGTTAGATAATATGGTAACAATACTATCATAAGCAAGATCCTTCACAATATCAAGAAGTTGTGTTACCAATTTCGTTCGTAGAATAGTATCACCAGCAGTGGCAACTTGATTGATAATTTTCTTGAATGATTTGATATGTGCTATCATAGAAGTTTCGATGTTTTATTGTAACTCAGTAAATTAACTACAAAGATAAAGTATTTTTGTAATAGATTTCTTCTCAAAATTTACTATCAAATACTCCCGTATAGCTTGTGAGGTTGAAAGATTACATACATTAAACATAAGATATTCTTGAAGAGCAGAATTAATATACTGACGAGCTGCTTTGTCATGTCTAACCCACTCATTATGAATAGTTTACCATTCTTCAAAGATAAGTCCTTCAGTTACAAGGCTATTATCATGAGCTTGATCAACTAGTTGAGACATACATTTATAATTACCATGAACAATATCATGTAAGTCATCACCTTCAAGAATTAGCAGTATCTTTACTTTCCACCCAAGGAATCCTTGTCCTTGAAAGTGAGGAACCAAACATTGTCTAGAAAGAAATTCGTTGATGATGATAGAATTCGACATAGCTAGCTAAGAGAATATATACAATATGAGATCATAGAATCTACCCACCACCATATAAGAAAGGATGAGATGAAAGTGCAACACAATAAATCATACGCAGAAGCTATAATGTAAGGAAAGAAATTTAGTTCAAAAAGCATACTCCAAAAGAAAGACACCCATGATAGATGAAATGTGGGTAAGAATAAAGCAATCCAAAATAGAAAAAATGTGTGAGAGAAGAAATTGATTCAACATAGACAAGAAATACGAATAATGCTCAAAACGTTATCACTTTACTTTTTGGCCAAGAGTAGATGATGATTTGACTAATTTTGGTAGAAACACAAAAATGCAAGAGTGAGTAATCATGACAAAACCTGTGTCGTAGAAGTTTGCATGAAAAGCTATTGTCCTATTTCTTTTCTTGTTTCAAGTCCAATTTACCTAAAGTAATATAACTTTTGGCACGAAACTCCAAATTGAGCATCGATTTGATAAGAAGAAAGCTTGTGAGTCCCAACACATCACAAAAATTGAAGAAATGCATTTTCTTAAGAGTTTCCCAAATAGATACTTTTAGGATGTCCAAGCAAGACATAAGAGGCTCATAACATACACAATACATCAAACTTAAGCATGAAAAGAACATGAATCAAGAATTGAAGTGATACTACATATATATACCTCTTCAAGGAATTGGTTGTAGTCCATCGTGACAGCTCTAATATCATGTTGAGATGTAGAGAGAGAAGATATAAAGAGACGTAAGAGGTAGAGAAGAGACACACCATATACACTCCCAAAGATTATATCATATTGATCACAATCTACATACATATATGTCAGACCTAGTCTAGATAGGGTAAGTTATATATAGCTCCAACAAACCTTATGCTAATCTTGTTGGATGTCTTTAATTTTTTGACTTAAATTCTCACCCTAATATTCTTTTTGTTGCAAATTTTCTCAGAAAACATCTTAATTCTCCATGCCTTAAACATTGGACTATAGGACTGTAGCTAAATGAGTTTTGAAGTATTTGAAATGCAGTAAAGATTTTGGCTTCGTTTATCAACACTAACAAAACTCCGATTCTCTACATTCACTTCAACTTTTGGGTTATATAGATGTAGATTGGGCACCCTCTCACTAATCTATATGTTCTACAAGTGCAAATTATTTCTTTATCAGTGGTTGTCTTGTTTCTTGGACTAGCAAGAAACAACATTGTGTTGGTGTTTCCACTACAGAGATTAAATATGTAGATGTATCTTTAGTAGATCGAGAGTTAGTATGACTTCAAAAAGTTCTATCAAATACTGGCCATCCTTCTCTCTCCAGCACACCACTTCGATGTGATAATCAAAGTGCTATTAGTCTTGCTAAAGACTATGTTCAACATAACAAGTTTAAACGTATTGCAATGCATTATGATTATGTTTGATATAAAGTAAAGAAAGGTTTGATCATGATTGAACATTGTCTAAGTAATAAAATGACTGGAGATATATTCACCAAAGGACTGAATGAAGCACACTTTACTCTGCTATGCTCAGAACTTGGAGTTGTCTCAACTTCAATCTTTGGGAATTAATCTACTATGACATTATAGTGGCATTGTACATACTCCTTTAGGCACCATGCACTTCACATATGCACATACACCTCAAACCTCTTGGTCATCTTTGTAGACCCTTGGCTCTTGTGCACTCGGATGTATGTGGGCCCATGCCCTCTCAATCACTTGGTGGGGCAAAGTACTTTGTTACTTTCATAGATGATTACTCATGTAAGTTTTGGGCTTATCCCATAAAGAGAAAATCCGATGTCTTAGACACATTTCAGTGTTGGCTTGCATTGGCAGAGAACTAGTCTGGGAAAAGGCTCAAATGCCTAAGGTTAGATAATGGGGATGAGTATCTATCAGATGCTTTTAAGCAGCTTTCTGATGAGCGAGGTATTAAGTATCAATTGACCGCCCCTTAACACTGAATAGGACCATTCAAGAAAGGGTATGTAGCATGCTTAACCAGGCTGGCTTACCTCAACACTTTTGGACTGAGGCAGTTACTAACTACTACAGTGCATCTCATTAACAGGTCACCTAGAAGTGGCATTGCCTTTCAGGTTGTAGAGGAGGTATGGGCAAGCAAGCCCCCCTCTTATGATCATTTGCATGTCTTTGGATGTGAGGCATTCTGCCATGTGCCCAAGGACAAACACAATAAGCTGGATCCTAAAAGTGTCAAATACATTTTCATTGGCTATGGAGATGCCGAAGAGATGGGTTACTATCTATGGAATCCACAGGCGCGGAAAGTGATTCGTATCCATGATGTCATCTTTCATGAGGACAAAATGCATATGCAGCCTGAGAAAGTGATTGGGGTACGCAAAGTTATCTTTCAAGAGGAGTCACCTGCTCCCATTTAGCCCGCTCCATGGCTAGCTAGACAGTGCACAGTATCACCTGATGCTCATGGCCTAGATGCTAGACATGCTGATGTTAGACACGATGTCAGTCAGGCATTAGAGCTTGGAAATGCTAGAGATAGACGATCTCATGACTGTTTTGCGTGCTCTATGGATTATGTCCTGGTTACATATGTAGGAGAGCCTCTCACTTATGATGAGGCTATGCACAGGGGTGATTGTCACTCTTGGGAGAGGACTATGCAGTCTGAGCTTGACTCATTGCATAAGAATTAGACTTGGGATTTGTTTTCCTTGCCTCAGCGTAAGAAGGCTTTGCCATGCAAGTGGTGTACAAGCTGAAAAGTACCCTTGGACACCCCAAGCCGACATACAAGGCTCGATTGGTTGCTAAGGGTTTTAAGCAAGAGCATGGTGTTGCTTTGCTGAAGTCTTTTCTCATGTGATCAAGATGACCATCCTATGCTTAGTCTTGGCCTTGGTTGCACAGCTTGACCTGGACTTGTACCAGATGGATGTCAAGATCGCTTTTTTACATGGGAACTTGCATGTTGCGATTTACATGTAGTTGCCTAAGGGCTTTGGAGACCCTGGCAGGGAGCACCTAGTGTGCAAGCTAAAGAAGAGTCTATATGGCTTGAAGCAGGAACCTATGGAATGGTACCATAAGTTTGATGCATTTATGCAGTCATAGGGCTACAGCCATAGTGCTATGGATCCGTGCTTGTGCATGAAGAAAGCATGTATGACGGTTCTTTACTGATTTTGGTACTCTATGTGGATGACATGCTTTTAAGAGGAACAACTCATGAGGAGCTAGATGCTCTTAAGGCTCAACTCAAGAAGAGCTTTGAGATGAAAGATCTAGAACATGTCTCTCATATACTTGGTATGCACATTACACACGATAGATCTCAGGGACTACTCTATCTGTCACAGAGGGAGAACATTCATAAAGTCCTTGAGCATGGAGGATGTTAAGCCTATTGGCTATCCATTACCTTCTCATGTAAAGGGTTCATAGGCCGATTGCCCACAGAAAAATCAGCAGAGGGTTGAGATGGCCAAGATTCCCTATGCATCAGCCGTGGGCAGTCTTATATATGCCATGATAGCCGCCCGTCCAGATATTTCTTTTGCAATTGGGGTTGTGGCACATTATATGACTACACCTCGTAAGAAACATTGGGATGCCGTGAAGGGTATCATGAGGTACGTGAAGGGAACTGCAGATATGTGTCTTTGTTATGGCAGCCAAGATACAAGAGTCATGGGGTACACTGACTCTAATTATGCAGGACATGTAGATAGTAAGAAGTCCACTTCTGGCTATGTCTTCACTTATGTTGGAGGGGCTATCTCTTGGATATCTAGGGCGTAGAAGTGTATGGCTCTTTTCACTACAGAGACTGAGTATATTGTAGCCATAGAGGATTGCAAGGAGGCTATCTGGTCAGATTGTTTGATTGTAGACCTTGGTATGATAGATGCAATGTATGCATTTGGATTCTATGAGTGCCATTCAGTTGGTCAAGAATCCGGTCTTTCATACAAAGATAAAACGTATTGAGGTGAGGTATCACTTCATTTGCAAGGTCGTTGAGGACAGGTCTATTGACCTTGTCAAGATTTCGACTGAGTAGAATCGTGCAGACTTGTTCACAAAAAGCCTCACTACCGAGCGCTTTGCCTTTCTCAGGAGATTGATGGGCATTGGACGAGATGATGTCTTTTTTCTCATCCTATTTACTACATGTGTACATATTTTACTGTCTTTTCTTTTTCTCTCTCACTGGGGCAGATTCCCCTTTAAGTGGGAGGTTGTTAGGGATAAAGGCGCCTCCGCCTATCTACCCGTGTATTACTACATTGACAGTACCCACCACTACACATTGCAGGCGGTGGGTGCTCGTCACAGTTACTTATTCTTTATTCTTTTAGTGACAATTTGAATAAAGGAAGGCCCAGCCACACATTGTGGTTGTTGGAGTTCCCATTTGTGTCTCTCTCTCTTCTCGCTTTTGCTCGCCGCCATAGCTCACTTCCAAGAAAGCTTCGATCCTTCTCACCTTTCAATCCTTAGCTTCTCGTTCCCGGCCACTACAAAGTCAAAAATATGGATGTGTATCTTCGTCCATTATTCAATGGGCTTAAGATTTTGTGGGAGAAGGGGGTAACCATGGAAGATACGAGCAAGTACGATGGTCGACGATTCGCCAATATTCGAGCCATTCTCATGTGGACCATGCATGAATTTTTGGGATTCGGGGAGTGCTTAGGTAAGTAGACATCCATTCTCATTGGTTTTATCTATCATAGCTTGTTCAAGTTTGTATTTAATGGATAAAGGTGTTGGGATAGGTTTGGTTACCTCAAGTTATCATGCATGTCCATTGTCCATTGTGTGGGCCACAGTTAGACTCCCAAAGGTCACACACCATGAAGAAGATGGTATATCAAGGACACGCCGCTTTCTTGCCGGAGGGTCATGAACTGAGGGAAGGCTTTGGATGACCTTCAACTTGTATGAATGCCCAAAGCTGGTACGAGCTGAAAATGGTCCATATGGAGTCACATCCAAACAGAATGCGATGGTTCTTAGTTTTCTACGAGTTGCCATATTGGACCCACTTACAAATCAACCACTTGTTGGATTCCATGCATATTTTCAAGAATGTGGGAAGCTTACTATGGGACCACATCATAAGAAAGAGAGACACTGCAGGGGCATGAATGGATTTGAAGGAGGTAGGCAAGATGGAGGCGCTTTGGCCGCAGTCAAGTGTTGATGGTCATTTTGCAGCTACCTCACGCTCCTTGGGTTTTGTCCATCAAAGAAGAGCGCATGTGAAGCAAATTATCAAGTCTATCCGCACTCCTATGGGTATGATGCGTTCTCTTAGGTCCATATTTTCTAAAGATGACTAATTATCAAGGCTAAAATCCCATGATTGGTATAAGATATGATAGGTTTGTACTATGAATGGATTGTAAGTGACCTGCGTATTTTGCTATTTGGAGTGGTCATTATTCATAATGCTTCTTCATTTGTGGAAGTTTGTACTACCGATTGCGATTGCAGGATGCCCTACTCTAGAAATACATGGGGCGATTTCCAGGTTGTCAACTTTAGTGCAATGGATCTCACAGAAGGAGATTAAGATGTCCTCTATTGAATCTGCAAGGCGAGGAGCAGTGGAGACGGTCTGCCTCTTTGAGAAATAGCAGCCCACTAGCATGCTCATGATACAAGTCCCCCTTCTTATGCATATTGTAAATGAAGTGGAGATGGTTGGACCTGTCCATATGCGATGGATGTTCTTCTTGGAGCACTTCATGAAAACCCTGAAAGGATTTGTGTGAAAATGAGCTTGGCTAGAAGGTAGAATGGCTGAAGGTTGGTTGGTGTTTGAGACGTTAGTGCATATTTCACAGTGGCTACTAACAGTGGATTCAGACAACAATATGCTATGGTTGTTGCTGAAGGACGATTATAGACTGACTTGAGATGTGGTGGTTGAAAATGGGGTAGAAAAAAGAATGGATACTATAATGGAGGAGAAAGTTAAATGCTTTTGTATGTTACACTATGCCTTCATGGAGACGTGGCTCGCTAGGTACGAGCAAGCTAGGAAAGATCAGAAAGAAGTGCGATCTGAATTTCGACATAGTACGTGCCATCGATCGATTCAATATCCCGAGGACATGGAGGAGATGCCGTGGTTTATGTCAACGCGATGGTTGCATGGAGCTTTGACCACAGCGTCTCGCGAAGGGGTGCAGATCTCAACTAAGGAGTTGGAATTCTCAAGGGGATGTAGTCCAAAGGTGACGATGTGTTTAGGATTTGTCGTATCTACATTTTATATGTGACAACTAATTGACTATTTCAATGTACAGTACAAAATATACAGTGCAGAGTAGTCGCGCAGATGTCATTTCCACATAGAGGGTATCGACAAAATGCGCTCAACAGATTGTGGTATCATGGAAAAGTTCGAGCAAGAGAGTCGACAATGAGCAATGGATCCAAACACTATTATAGATGAGATGGAGTATTTTGGAAACTTTCAAGGAAACTTGCAAAGTATTATCACGGTGGATTACTGTAGCTTCTCCATGATCCTATTTGATGTATAGTGGTTCAAAGTGGTACTTAAAGGAGTTGGAGCAACAGTTCGACGAGGTCCATCTAGATTTCTCGAAATAGAATATGGGCAGATTTGCACGACACGTTTGTATTGCTGGCCCATTGTGAACATGTGTATAAACTCATGTTTTTTCTAATTGTAATATGACATGATATATGTCACAAAAGTTAAGTCTCTCTCGTATTTGATTTTGAATAGGTAATTTTCTATCCAAATCCCCACCAATCTCAATGGTGGCATGTTATACCTTCAGCTCCCCAAAGTGCGAGAGTATATGATCAAAGAAATGTTCCTAATATAGATGAGGATAGTATGTAAATAGAGGGGTCGATATTACAAGGGGTGGAGGCCGCCGAAAGCTTAAAGCATGTAGAGGAGCCAGAATCGGATAACAATGATGGAAATACAAGAGTCCAAAAATTATTTGAGAACGAGATGGACTCATACTTTTGTGGTGACCTGTCTATCGACCTTTAAGTGTATGTGGAGTTGTGTCAAGAGATTGATATGGGACCATAGGGTACTTTATACTTGGAGCATCTATCTACTCAATTCGTTGATGAATCACTTATAAGGGTACATAAGATATGTGTTTTTAAGTAAGATAATTTTTATTTATATTGATTATGCTAACATCAATTTTTGTCTGAGCAGGTGACCTTTGTGGATATTTAGATCAGCATGATGAGTCCAGGGATGAGCGACGAGGAGCTACATGAGATCTTCAAATGTATGTCTCTAGATCAGATGGCTCGATTCAGAGATATGGTGGACCAGGAGCTGTCTCAAATACCATCAAAGTGTTCTGTTAGATCTACTTTGGTGCACTCTGATGCTTCAGTTTCCGGTAGACGAGGTCGATACTCTAGACTTGGGCCAGATGGAGGGAGTGGTTCTCGGGGATGTTGTAGAGACATGGATGTAGCGAGCCCGTGATCGGCTTGGGATACAGGTGCTACTCCTCGCTCTCGTGCACGTTCGAGAGAGAGTGGCTCAGGCGGTTGTTGTGGAGGTCCCGACGCAATGTCTCCGTCTCGTCGTTCTGTTGGAGTTGCGTCATCTATGGGACGTCTACTCCAGTCACTCCAGCTTTTTGTCAGTCGTCTGTAGGTGGCACCCCTATCGGTACTACTCCACAAGATACTACCTATGAGATACTACCCAGGAGCGTGGTCCGTAGGTGGAACCCCTATGAGATACTACCCAAGAGCGTGGTCGCAAGTGGGAGATGACACATCTTAGGCATACCCCAGAGGGGTATGGATACCTTGTAGATGATAGGACAGGAGACATCATCATGAATGATGAGGGAAGGAGGGTGATGGCTTGTATGAGAGAGTTGTGTCAACAAGTTTTTTGGCACAACGTCTTGGATCATTGGAAGAAAATACTAGAGGGAAGCAAGGACTACATAGTAGCATCCTTGCATGAGGAGTTTCTGGTATCCATTGTAGCAGATAGGTTTTCCACAGGGTGGATGATAGAGTGCATGCGTGTGTACATGTGACACAGATGATCGGATGCATGTAAGGCACTTAAGAGTGGGGCCTCAAAGCTTGAGTGACTAGATGTGGATGACTGGCACCAACTCAGGGAGGAGGCTATAGATTCTCCAGGACGTTGGAGACAGCAGCGCGAGGCAGTGAGGGCATGATTGGAGGTAGGAGTGGTCCTTTATCTTGGGAGTGGTGGCCATAGGACTTATCTGGAGAACTTTGTAGGTTTTTATTTTGTTCTTCTTGCTTATTTTTTTACAATCGTATTTCTAACAAGTGTTTTTTGTTCTCTTTGCAACACTCCATACAAACCGCAATCCCACTGGTCTAGAGACTCGATATAAACAGAGACATGGTCTCATTGCATTGATCGACCGATTGTATAGACGCGGTGGCCCTGTAAGTCACTTATCTTTCTTCTCTATAATTACTAATTTTAATTAAAATTGATTATTGTATGGTGGAATTATGTGTAGTTTTTTCTCTTTTTGGAGAGTCCGTTCGATGCTCCTTTGCAGTGGGATGAGCTTTTGGATGGCGAGGATCTATAGCTCGCCCTTGGATCCATGCAGTGCACATGCTCTTTTTTTTTTGTCATGTGATTTATGTAGGCATTTTATATACACTATGTCATTATCATCCTTTGTATCTTGCCATGATTGTACTGTCGCTTTCATTACACGATATTGTATTTTTTTAATGTATCAATCTTATGGATTCAAGTACACTTTGCCTTCATTCAAATGAGCATTGTACATGTTACTGAAACTCTTTCCACAATTTTTTTTTCCCTATTATTGTCGCTATTAACATTACAAATTTACTACATGCATTGATGCTGATCGGGACGCAAATAGCAGTGTTGATAATGTCTGTTCTATGGAATTGCTAATACCGACGTTTATTTCAACGATGGGGGCATATTTCTTTAAGAACATTTTCATCGCTTTGAATGTTGGTTTAGGCCTTTATCTTGTAGTGAATACCAATTACTACTTGGACAGGTGAAACTTTTAGATGTATTTCTTATATTCATGCACCCAAAGAGACTCACAAAAAACTTGATCCTCCTAGTTTGAAAGTTATTTTCATTAAATATTTAACTTTTTTGAAGGGATACAAGTTTTATGATCCATCTTCCAAGAAGGTAATCATAAGTCATGTTGCTATTTTCAATGAGCAACTTATGGGCAACACATTGTCTTAGGAGCATGCTCGGTGGACGTGGTCACTAGAGGATGTTGATGATACAAAGTCATTACTCACTTCTTTTCCTTTTGTATATGATGATGAACCTCCTTCATGGGATAATATTTACTCTTCAAATCAGTATTCACAACCTGCACCTATTGTGGGAGCTTTCACTCAACCGCCAAGACCCATGGACCACTTATTGCTTCAAGTGTTCCAAGTGAGCTCTAATGGCTATCTCTCACCTAGCCGACGCGCCGTTGATCCTATGAGTGTAGTGAGCTTACCTTGATGCCGATACGAGTTGCCTCCTCTCTCACACACCCTGGTAGCTCCATGATCTTAGATACGAGCTCAAGTATCCTCAAGCCTCCTCCATCTCCAAGCTCCATCCTCCATAGCCGCGTGCACAAGAAAAGAGAAGAGAAGAGAAGAAGAGAAGAGGAGATGGTGAAGAGCTTCACCCTCTTGATCCCTCACTCTCACACACTCACTCTCTCACACTCTCTCAAGAGCACACACAAGTAAGAAGATGAGGAGAAGAGAGGAAGAAGAAGACTCTTGTTAGCCACACACCAAAGAATGAGCTCTCATTCACTTTTTGAGCTTTATATATACAAACCCTAAAATCCCATGGACACCCATCCCTTTTTTACATGACCAGCCCTTGTGGCAAGGTCTTTTTTCCATTTCCCTCTTCTAGCCTTATGCCTTTAGCCTACACGCGTCTAGTATTTTACAACTGGCACAAGAGGGAGCCTGGCGCTCTTTTACAAGAGTTTTCCAATTTTTTTGAGACGCCCTTCATTTAAAATTGCATTTTTTGCCCCAGCTTAGCTTTGGAGGTCACCTGCGTGTCTTTGCTCTTTTTCTATGTTTTTTCTACTTTTTCCTTCCTTTTTCTGCCATCTCGACTTGGATTTTTCCTTCCTTTTTCCGCCATCTCGACTTGGGGTTAACATTACCCCCCTCCTAGATGGGTACCAGTCCCATGGCACTTCTATGTTGTTGTAGGTTGGTAGGCAATTGGCCGAGTGGTGCAATGGTGAGGGCCACTTGGAGACTTAGGTGCTTGTAGGAGCTGTGAAATTTTTGTCGGAGGAGCCAAATGGGTATTGCGTGGTTGACGGGGCCTCCAAAGTTGGTGTCGGTGGTTTGATGCTTTCTTTGATGTTTGAAAGGAGAAGGTGCGGTGCTGATCCTAAGGGGAGTGCTTACCTCATCTTGTTAGTGCATTGTGCTCGTGCTAGTGGAATGGGGAGGTGGGTCTAACCGCAGGCGAGCCTGGGTGATGTCCCACACTTGAGGACCCCATTTGTGCCAAGGGAGGTGCGGTGCAAGTGGCTTAGGGTGACAGGTCTAACCATAGGCGAGTGTTACCTCCCTAGGTATGTCTTGCCCTTGATGTGCCCTAAGCGTAAAGTGGGGGAGCAAAAAGGGCTAGGGGGTTGGGCCGGCCGACCGAAGCCACTGGACATGCCTAACTTAAGAACCCCTAGGTGTAGTGATCGTGCTTTATGTGGTGGTAAGTGCTTCTGCAACAAGTGGGCAATGTTGTCCTATCAATGGAAAGTGTTTTTGGTGCTTCCTTTTTTTTTTGTTACAATAGTGGAATGACAACCAGGCTTAATTCTCTTCATCTGAATGAGGGGGGAAAGGAGGTCAGATGGATTTGCACAAAAATTGGTGGCTTTGCATGTACCCTTTCAGGTTCAGGCAGACATGGAGAGAGGTGATGGAGAGGAAATGGTGATTACATCTAGTAAATTGGCTGTCATTCATGTCCTTTAGGAGGGCTAGGAAAAAGGAGGGGAGTAGGCTAGCCCTCATCATTAGGCGTGCCATAGCGCAGCTATCAATAGCATTGGGATCAAAAAAGAGGGGGGGCAAGCCATTCTCTTGCGGTGTCGGATCTTGCTTAAGTAATAGCTTAAGAAGCCTAAGGTAATTACATGTAGTTATAAAGGCAGGATCTAGATAGGAGGAGAAGTCTGCGAGAAAGTGCATCATGGAGTCGCTTAGGCTTCCTAAATAAAAAAGGAGGGCATTCTCAAAGGAGGTGGCGTTGGAGTTGTAGATGATGGGGAAGTCATGCCGCCCATGGAGGGTGGCAACAAAATCCACGCCTACCCTACAAGGATACGCCATGAATGTGGGGTCGTTCCTCTTGTAGGGTAGGGTGTTGCAAAATGCTATCCAGGCGAGCATGTTAATATCGCATATTCGCCTTCTCTAGAGAGGTTGGCAGTTGTAGCCCCTTACAGTGTGTGGCACCTCGAACACCTTGTCTTGCTAAAACTCTAATTCCTTCGTGCCCCACAGAGTGGGGGTCTTTTCCCTCTCTTCCAGCCATTTTTTGCTCAATTAGTGCTAGCCGCGATTACCTCCTGCATTACCTTAATTGGGAGGACCCTTCTTAGGTTGTTAGGCATGAGGAAACTAAAAAAAAAGGGTCCTTTTCGATTTTCTACCGTTCCCAGATCACCAGCTTTGCGTGGAATTGCGTTGGGAGGTCATCGGGGCATGGTGGGAGGGATGCGGATGGCCGCACGACTGGTTTGGCTTGCAACTACCTTCTAGCTTCTTCCACTAATTTTCTCCATCACTCCTTGAGCGTGGTTTGTCTATCCAAAGGCGAGTCGAGTTGTTGTTGTTCCTGATCGTGCGGCGAGGGGGGTTGTGGGATTATTTCTTCGTTGGTTCTTCTTATGACGAATTCAATGTCAGTGTCCTCCCCCTGCCAGTCGTCTAGCTATGCCCCTTCCTCAAAACCGAGTGCATCCATCTCCTAGGGGGTTAGGCCGGGCAATAGCAGGTACTTTCATTGTACTTCTAAGTCCAGCCTGACCTCCGCAAGTTGGGGTTGCCCCGCATGCAGGGCTCTGTGTGCGATGCTTAGTTTCTTCTACACCACCTCCAACGACTCCTTTCCCTCAAATCGGGTTGTGTCCAGTAATGTGTTGAGAAAGGCCTGTTGCTGGGCAGTGAAGGCTATCTGGGCAGCGTCTGCTTTGCTTTCTGCCAAGATTTCTTCTTTCTCCACCAAGGCAAGGTGCCGCACTAGTGCTTTCACCTGTTTTTCGTTCTGTGTGGCCTATTCCTCGGCCCTTTTGCTCATTTCTTTTATGCTCTTCCCCTACTTTTGTGCTAGGGTTACGAGCTTTTGCTCCTGGGCTCTCAGTTCTTTGCTCATATTCTCGTGCTATTTCCTTCCGAGGTGTAGTTGATCGATCATGGACTCGATCTCTTTTCACTGTTGCTCCCTCTCTTATTTTCTCTCCTCTTCCTTGGCGTTTAGTTTCTCCATCATTTGCTCCATGGTGGTGGTTTTTGCCTCCAGTTCCTTATGTTGCATCAGGAGGAGCTTGTATTCCCGCTGCATTTGCACAAGTTCTTGATTCTCGTCCTCAAGCCGTTGTTTGTAGCTTTCTTCCATGTATTCTTTTGCTTTCAATTCTTGCTTGAGTTTAAATATTTGACGTTATTGCATGGCTATGATGCGGGTTTTCTCCAATTGGAAGGCCGCCATTGACTCTTTCTCTGCCACCAACTCAGCCCACTACCACTCTCTTTTCCTCCTTCGCCCTCTCCAATTGGGAGAGCAGCTCGAGGACCTATTCATTGTAACTGGATGGTGGTGTCATTGTTGCATGGGTGGGGGTGGTTGAGGCCTCCACACGTGGACACTTTTGGTCCTGCCTCAATTCTGCATCCGTGGCTGGCCTTTTTGGCCCCGTGGTCATGGTTTCCGTGCTCTTCCCTTGGGCCATTTCTTTACTGATGAAGTATTGCATTCAGGCTACCAGGTTGGAAACTTCCAAGCTGGTGGAGATGCGAGGGGTGAGCATAGTGGGTTCAGTGGAGGGTGCCATGAGGGTGGGGATAGGATGGAGGGATGCTTTGCCTTTTCCTTCCAGGACTGCAGGCGATGCAGCTTCTAGTGCCTGTGTGCTGGAGCTAGGCCCTTCTTCCCTCAGTTGGTTCCAAGCTTTTGGATCATCCGACATGCATTGCTGCTCAATGGACCGGTGTGTGGCCTTGGCCAAGTCCTCCTCTTCCTTTCTTCTTAATTCCTCTTCCTCCTCCACAACTCTTCTTTTTCTTTCCTTTTCAGCCTTTTTATATTCTTCCTCTAATTTCTCTTTTTCTTCCTGCTCTTCTCTTCTTCTCCTTTCAGCCTCTTGGTTTTACGCCTTTTAGCCTGCTTGACTTGCTCTGTTGTTTCTTCTTCTTCCTGCTTCCTCTTTCTTTCTCTCTCCTCGGCCTCCCTGAGGGATTGTCTTTTTGCTTTTTCCAAGTCTTCCTTCTCCTTCCTACGGCCTTCATCCGGTTTCTTTTTCTTTTGCGCTGCCTTCTTCTTGGTTTCCTTGACTTGCTTTTTGCTTTTCTATTCTTCCCCTTCTTCCTCGGTCTCAGTCCTGTCACTAGACCTCTCCTGGTGTTGATGAGGGGATGACCTGTCAAGCGTTTCCCCTTCCCCCTCTTCTGCATCCTGTGTCTCTTTCACGGCCTCCTGGATGAGCGCTGTTAAGATGCTTCCATAGGCAATGAACGAGACTTTGGAGGAGGCCTTCTTTCTTTCTATGGCCTTAGACGCTAGGGATTCTCCTCCTGCGGGCATGCTCCCTAAAGCCAGCGCTTTAACTGCTTGGTCGATGGTTTTGCGCACATAGCCGTTCCAATCGACTTCATGCAAGGTATGAACTGCCGCATTCTCCAGTACCGGCACACTGATTTGGTGCATCAATGAGTTGTAGCACTGGCTGGAAAAGAGCGCATGTATCAGTTTCGCCTATAGTCTGGTTTCTGCATCGGGGATATCTTGGATACTGATGCCGTCGTTTGTCAACACGTCCTCCTTTCTCATCCCCAGCATGGCATACACATCTCTCTTCTGCTTCTTTTCCATTTTTGGTTCTAGTCCCAACGCCTTTTCTACCAAGGTGGGGGTTAAGCGAACCAACACTTACTTGGCATTCTGTCCCCTTCCTATTGTGACGGTACCACATTCGTTGTCGGGGTCGAAAGACCTGAGAAATTCCACACAGCTTGTGTGGTCAGGTTCTTGTTCGAATCTTTCCAGGTACTTGTTGAAGTTGCAGCTTTCAATGACTCTCCTAGTTGCCTCTTCCTTGGCCACTAATCCTTCTATATTTTGAATAGTTCGGAATTTTAATTGGTTGTAGGTGCGGCTCTCCAAGGTGATGCTGTACTGCGCTCTCTCCTCTTCCGTGAATGGAAGCCGATGGGCACGGTCTTGTCACGACATTTTTCGTTCCTGTCATAAATCAAAATTTTCATTAGTGCTTTCCACATAGTAATTTGCTGATTTCTGAAAAAGAGAAACTCTATGATTTTTGAATGAATTCATTAAGAACCACTCTAGATTTTCCTTTTCAGCCTTTGACTTTTTTCCCGTTTTTCATAATATATGTTAATGTGTTTCACTAATTTTGATTTGGTTGACCTGATTTGATTCACCTCACCCCCTCCCCTTCTAGCTTGAGAAGAATCCTTCCTAGGATTTAGGGTCAGAAGGGCAAGGGCATTTGGCATGGTGGCGTAGGAGTTACTTGTGAAGGAGCCAATCATAGAGCTAGGGGTTGTACTCTAAGTGAGCTTCACAGTCCAGATCAGAGGGTTGAATCCCCACTTGCGTGATGTATGTGAGAACATCTGTTAGGAAGTTACTAGAGTTAACACGGCTAGCAATGTGTAACTCTTCCTCAGTCAACAAGCGGTCGAGGTAGGGGTGTCCTTTGATGTGTTCTTCCATGGGTCGGCCCCGAAGAGTGGTTAACACTCGATACGAGATTGGCGCGACATATGTGGAGTCGTATTCTGCTGTTTTGATAGCGCGGCACTGCTCAGCGTTGGTCATTATGCTGCACCCTTTGACTTCCCATTGTAGCCTAAGAGTGTACCAATGCCTCAAAAACGGGGAGTTAGTATTAGCAAGCTTTGACTGTGATTTCTTGATCAGTGATAGCAAAAGTGGTTCACTAATCATATGACGTGATAAGGCACCGCTTGATGGCTTTCTCCCTGGAGATCTTGCTGTTGAGAAAGTCAACAGTGGAGCAAGAAGCATTTGCGAATGTGAATTCAAAGGTCTCCCAGGAGAATGGTATGGTTTGAACTTTAGTTGCAAAGGGTTCCTCCAATAGTCCTAAGTCCAAGCGGTTGTAGCTTAGTGCTAGCGACATGAAGGTGGTGTCCAGTCATTTAATGCATTCCACCACGACATCCCCGATGTCCTCAGCGAGGTCGGCGGCTAGCGCTAAAAAGGATTTGCATTCATAGGAGGATGTAAGGTTGAGGGGTGGTTGAGTTTTGCTAGAACTAGAGCTGGTGACAACGAAGGGTTGCGGTTGGGTGTGTGCTTGAGTCTATGGTTGGGCTGCTTGGATTATGGGTGGATTAGGAGTAGCCACGACGGATGGTCTGTTGCATTCAGGCTGGATTTGGGGAGTTGGGTTGACTTGGTCGGGTGATGACTCATGTGACGGAGTGTGTTGTTTGGGCCGATAGGCTTGTGTGACTTTCTTGGGTTTAGGCGTGGATGAGTCGGATGGCTGTGGTTTTGGAGGGCACTACGACAAATGGTTTGGAGGGTTTATGGGACTTGGGTTGATCAAGCTTGAGGGTGGCGTATAAGTAGTGTCTTTGGCTGTGTAGGCCTTAGGGATCCACAGCCAGGTGTTGCCCATGTAGTAGCCTTGCGCATGCAAGAGGGTTTTAGGGACCCATCTTTGCTTGATCATGCAACACTTGTTGTGATTGCATCCTGGCCTCCTAGATTTAGCATTTTTGGTTTTATGAGGATAGGAGCGGCAATTCCTGGGCGGCGGTTGCGGCTGCTTAAGCTGCCATTGAAATCTAGGCTGCTGGGCTTTAGGTTTTGCTGTTGTGGGGGACTGTGATTCATGAATTCTAGGAGGTGGCGGTCACGCACTACCCCCTCCTTGGAGTTGGTTACGGATATTTCTACCAGTGGCATTGCAGATAGTGATGAGGTCACGCAGCCCTTGATGAAGGTTGTGACAATGTGAACATTGCCTATTGCGAGGTGAATGCATTGCGACTCATAATCAACATTGCAGTGAGTCTGCTTTTTAAAAGTTTGCCCCAGCAACGACTTCGTGCCTGTGTGTTTAGCATTTGGGAACACGTAAAAAACCATTGGGATAGTCTCAGACTCGATAGAAACGGCGGCTCTGCACTTGCCGAGATGTGCGTAGGAATGGGCCCCATATGGGCTTAATTTCGCATTAGTGGATTGAAGTGGTGGCCTGCCAAGTTGAGTCCAATGATTGTGAGTTAAGACATTGAAGTATGCTCCCTCGTCAATCAAGGCATTGAAAGCGCATGTTTGTTTTGCAGTGACCGTGATATGGAGGTATACGGACTCTACCGCTTCATCATCCTTATCATCAATCTTTGTGATTGTGGCCACTCGTATCTTGATAGGCAGTTCTAACATCGGGGGCTCGTGCAAAGGATGGGTGGGAGGGTAGTACTTCTTGACATGACTGCCATTGAAAAAGCTCGACATTTCCTGTGTGGCTGATCGTATGAACTTTGAAAGGTCCAAGAACTCTAAATTTCATTTTCTGCTTATGCCCCTTAACTGAGTAGAGGAGCACTAAGTCGTCCTATTCAAAGTCGCGCTGCTTGACATGCTTGTCAAACCAAGTCTTGCGTCAGGCCTTCTCACACATAAGCGCATGGGTGGCTAGAAGACAAGTCTCTGAGAGGCACTCAAGTTCGACCAGGCATTGTGTCCATGCCTCCTTCCCTTCCCATTGTTCTTGAAGTGCTATTATCAGGCTAGGAATGAAGAATTATAATGGTAGAACTGCTTCAGTTCCATAGATCAGCCTGAAGGGGGTTTAAACAGTCGTTTTATAAGCTGTGCGGTAAGCCCACAGAGTTGCCATCAGCTTGTTGTCCCAATCACTGCGTGAGGCTTAGACCACCTTGGTCAAGACATTCATAAGAATCTTATTCGTGGATTCTGTCTAACCATTTGCTTGAGGGTAGTATAGCGAGGATTTGCGATGGATTATGAGAAAGGTGGATAGGAGATGCGCTATCACTTCGTTGATGAAGTGAGTGCCTTGATCACTAACCAGTTCGATGGGACAGTCGAATCGTGAGATCACCTACTCCCATAAGAACTTGGCAGTCATTCTAGCATTGGTTTTACTTGTTGCTCTTGCCTCTACCCATTTTGTGAGGTAGTCCATGGCCACAATGATGTACTTGGCATGTGAATACTGGCCCGCTAGACTGATGGGTCCTATGAAGTCAATTCCCCATTTTTCGAAGGGTTGTCGTGTGATAACAGGGGTCAACTCCATCTAATCCCTGCAAATTGGGACTTTTGTCTATTGGCACTCGTCACAATGCTTGACGAATCGAGCTGCATCGTGGAAAAGCGTAGGCCACCACAGTTGAGATTGCAATACTTTTCATGCTGTCATGTCTCCGCTAAAGTGTCCTCTAGTAATGCCGCTATGCGCCTCCGAGAGCACATCGTGCATCTCCTGTTCGCATACGCATCTGCACAGCAATCCGTCTTGCCCCAACCTATAGAGTTGGCCTGCGATCAGCTGATAGGGTTGGATCTTAAGGATTAATCACCTAAGTTGGGCTTTTTCTATCAGTCAATCAAGTAGTCTGTGTTCAAGCACTTGGACTGTATCATCCGTCCAATATGGCGTTAGATCAGCCTTAAATAAATCTCTATCATTGGATAGGTTAAAGAGATGGGCGTCGGGTAATTCGTCACCAATGCCTTGTCGAGCGGCTTCTCCTGTGGGAATACGCGATATATGGTCAGCCATGTAGTGCTATTTTCCTTTACGTACAACCACGGAGAAGTCAAATTCCAAGAGCAGAAGGAGCCACCGAGCTATGCATCCTGCACAAGGTTTGTTTACTAGATAGAGCAGGGCTTGATGGTCCACAAAAAAGGTAAAAGGTGTGGCCAATAGATAGTGCCAAAATTTCTTCACAGCAAACACCATGGCTAATCCTTCTCTTTATGTTGTCGAGTAGTTCATTTCCGTCTTAGTGAGTTGTTTGCTAGCAAAGCTCTCTGGATAGTCTAAGTTGTGTTCGCCAGGTTGGCACAACAGTGCCCCCATGGCAAACTTAGAAGCATCGATATGCATGTGGAAAGTAATGGTCCAATCTGGGGCTCGTAGAATTGGTGTTGTGGTTAGAGCCTTTTTCAACTCTTCATATGCTCATTGGCATGTCTCGGTCCATTCGAAGACGATCAGTAGCTTGTACAAGGGTTTGACGATCAATGCATAGTTTAGTACAAACCGCCAATAGTACCTCGTATGGCCTAGGAAGCATTCAACTCCCTTGTAGTTGATTGGGGGTGGAAGGTCAACAATAACCCTGACTTTTCAGAAGTCAGTGCCAATGCTATTCTTCGACACCACATGCCTAAGATGCATCCATGCTTTACCCAAAACTGGCTCTTTAAGGGGTTCAAGGAGAGACGATATAAGCGACACCGCAAAAAGACTGCGTAAAGTTTGTCTAAGTGTTCGATCCAGGTCGAGTGAACATAGAGGTCGTCGACAAAGACTTCCAATTCCTTGCGAAACATGTCTTTAAAGATGGTGCACATGAGGCATTGGAAGGTGGCAGGGGCATTAGTCAACCCGAAGGGCATGACTATGTAAGCAAAGGCGCCCCACTCAGTGGCGAAGGTAGTCTTGCGCCTGTCCACAGGATGAACTTGCACCTGGTTATACCCTGAGAAGCCGTCTAGAAAACTGTAGGCTTCCTTGCCTGTGCCACTCTCTCAAGAATATGCTCGGTGTATGGCAATGGATAGTTGTCCCTCTTAGTAGCAGCGTTCACCTTCTTGTAATTGACACATACTTAGATTTTTCCATTAGTTTTCATCACGATGACTATGGGTGACACCCAGTCTGTGTGTTAAATTTCATAAACGAATCCCGCTCTCATTAGCTTATCAATCTTCTCTTTGACAGCATGAGCATGTTTTGGATTCATAGGGTACAGTCGCTACTTGACCGGCATTGCATCTGGTGTCATGGGTATGTTGTGAGTCATGACACTCAGATCTACCCCCTTAAGCTCTTCTAAGGACTAGGCAAGCATGTCTATGTACTCTCGTAAGAGAGCGACAAGACTTGTTTCTTCTTCCTCAATCAAGTCATCAGCAATGAAGAGTGGTCGGGGTTTTTTCCCTTTTTGGGCTAGGTTCATCTCCTTGACCGTGGGGCTGGTTCCTCGATCAGTTCGCTCGTTTGCCCTTGACTCTTGGCACCTAACAAAACTACCATCCTATCCCCTTTTTTGAATTTTGTAAATCGTTTAGGGAGGTCCTGCGGTTTTCGTTGTTCTTCCATTTGTGTATCCCTAGGTTTTTTTGCTTTTTTCTGTCTTAATTATCTGCGCCTCAGGTGGACGGGTAGATCCCCCTTGGTGCATGTGGGTGGCCTAGCGATTTCTAGATCACTATCCGAACTAATCTTCGACTAAGAGTTGAACTCCTCGCTGTCACTAGAAGAGGTGGTCTCCCCTGGTGGGCCTAGTTCGAATGGCGACTCTATCCTAAGCATTGATGTCGTTCCTGGCTGGGCTAGGCCTGCTTGCTCAAGATCTATAGCCCCTACGTGTTCAAACCAGGCACGATCACATTCCATGCGCATGACTCCTTGCTCTATCGTAAAGATACTCTTTTTCTGCGGCTTGGAGTCTGCTCGTATTTGCTCTATTTCTTGCCCCTCAGTGTTATACTCCACGATGTCTATCTCACCCTTGCTTTCGTCATTGAAGGATTGACAATCTTCGTATTCGTCGTTAGAGTCCTCTCTGTCAAACAACTCATCGTCACCTAGGGCTTCGTATATCTCTTGTCATTGGTCAGGAACTAGGACCTAGTTATACATGAGGTTTAAGTCATGCACTCTAATCCATTGCCACTTAGATTCATCTAGGAGATCCTGGAGTGGTTTGAAGTTGGTAGCTGGATTGCTAGCTAGCTTGTCCGTTAAGTATTCCAATATCTCATGGAGTTCCCTTTTGTTGGTTGGGACTTGGAATTTGACAGGTTTAGGTTTCCCACGAAGGGTTCATGCCATCATGTAGACTGGTGCGGAGGGTGTATCGTTAGACCTGTCGATTATTTTGATGGCTTGCTCATACACCTCGTGATCAGAGAATGGCAGGTCGATTGTGGCGAGAACGTGTATCCAATCCCGCTCGTCCTCTACGCATGGGATATGCTTAGTCAAGGGCCCGTAGGACTTCTTGATCTGGGCGTTACCCTTGAGCATAGTAGAGATGGCATCTAAGTCAACTGGTGAGGTCTTCCAAGTGTCCATTTCTATTCTCATGGCATCTATTCTATTGCCAAGGAAGATCAAGCCGTTACCCCAATCTTCGATGACTCTAGCATTGCATATCCAGGGTCGGCCTAATAAGATATCATACTCCACTCCCTTCATGACTATAAAGTCCACAGAGAATTGGACACCTGCGATCTTCACTGGCCAATTCTTAAGCACCCTAAATGGCTTGACTCTCATACCATTTGCTAATGTGACATTAAACATGGTAGTTTCGACAGGTGGGTTTCCCCAAGTCTGAAGCACCGCGTGGCTAAGCACACTAATCCCAGCTCCCGTGTCCACGATCCCCTTTCTCGCTGTATCGCCTAGGGCTAAAACCGGTAAGACCGCATGCATCTCGGAATCTTCCTAGAAGGCATTGACGTGTAAGGATTTAGACATAGAGTGTAGCGTCAAACTCGGTATTTGCATCTCCGCATCATGGTCATGACGGTCTACCGTGACCTGCTCTCGTGACCCTTCAACCCACTGCTTAAGATCTTGCCATAGGGTGGGATGCTGCCTAAGCAGATCTCCTAGGCTAACTGTTATAGGGGTAGTCACCAACGTGGTCAGGAGATCGTTGGATACTCGTCTCTCTCCTAACCTAGATCGTCCTAACCAATGGCCGTGATTGACCTGCGGCCCTCTAGCATCAAGGCGGCCCTAGCGGCACTACTTGTGGTGTAATTGCTTCCCCAGACCGTGGTTGAGGAGGTGAGGTTGGCGTGCTTATGTTGGAGAGGTCATCGATTTCATCCTCTATGATGGGCTCAGCGTCTTTTAGATGCTCTTTAGCCTCCTTCACCCATTCCTTCACTTTTTCTATGGCCTCTAACTGTCGCTTCGGATGCAGGTATTCCCCTACCTTAGCGCTTTCCTTTTCGGCCGTCTTAGGGACTGAAGTCTCTGCCTCTGCGTCAGAGACCTTCTTTCTAGCAGGTAGAGTTGTAACACTCTCTATTTTTAGTGTGATTTTAGCTTTCGACCTCTTCTTCTTCCGCTTGTGACTTTTCTTCCCTATCGAAGCTGTGTCAAGGTTGCTACATCCTGGCAGTGATATGCCAGCCTGCTTTGTCTGGGCACGGGTCATGACCCATAATGGAATAGGTGTCGCCTCCCCATCGAGGTTCTCGACTCCAAAGATCCCCAATGGGACAAATGGTACGATGGCTGAGCTAGAAGACGGCTTTCGCTTTGGGCAATCGACGAAGAGATAAGCGATTCCACACTCAGCACACCTTTGGTTAGCCTTGTCTCTGTTTTGCTGCTCCCTTTCAGGGCAGCATGATGAGACATGACCTAGGTGACCACAAGTCCAACAGGTGATTGGATCTTGCGTCTGCCCTCCTAGGCCTCTACCTCATCCTCTTGTTAACACCATCATCGGCACGGGGTGATAATCCATGAGGACAACGTTGCCCTCATCGTCATGTGAGACGTAAGGGCATATGTAAGTTTCTATCTCATTTGGTTCTTCCATGTAGTGGACTGCAGCATCACTCAGTGGATGGGTCACCTAAGGACCAGGTGGTCTGGGTATGCTAGTAGGGTTTATGTCCATCCTAGGAACAGCTGGCTTAATGTGTTAGGTGCAAGGAGGGCCAATGGGGTTCCCCTTCCAAAGAATGGCTGCGGCCTGTTCGCTAGGTAAGGCTTCCCGTAGGGTTGTGAGTACGGAAGTCTTCTTGGTAATCTACAATGTGTGACGTCATGACTGAACCTACTGCAGTTAGCATAAGGTCTTGAACTAGGGTCTTGACACTCGGCTGGCAAGTGGTTTCTGCCACAGTACATGCATTGGACGTGTGGGCATGTTGGTCGTCTCAACATATCTTGCAACCTGGCTAACTCCATCTTTACATCAGCCAAGTCTTGGTTCGTCTCGGTGGCCTTCCCCTTATCTTGGGATGATGGGAGTGATCTCTCACTCGAGGCTGACACTCCCTCTGAGCTTCGCGAGTTGGTCTCTTCTAGGTTTGAGCTCATGGAGCTCCGCTCCTTCAGCTGATCATCGACTCTGATGGCTTCCTCAAACACTCTAGCTAGCGCATCTCGCTGCAAGCTTGAATTGTCTACCAAAGCCTTATATAACTCCTCATCTCGAATTCCGCTGATGAATACAGTCGAAACTGCTCTTTCAGTCGGTCACTCGCCCATCGGGATTCTCTTGAAGAGACTCCTCACGTGGGTTACGTAGTCACGAATGTCCTCCTTCTCTTTCTGCTTGCTGTTCATTAAGCGTACTAGCAGATTGTCAGAGTATCCAGGTTTAGCAAATCTCTTAATGAAGAGATCCTTGAGGCCACTGAAGTTGGCTCATTCTGCGACATCTAGGCTTGTATACCAAGTCCTTCCCTTGTCACCTAAGTAGAGTCCGAACGCTTGAGAGCGTTGAGTCAGGTCGTTAAGGCCATTGGCTTCGCAGACTTGTTCAAGCTGCTCTACAAAGCTATATGGATTTTCGTGGGGTTGGTATTTATCCAGTTGCTTAGCAACGATAGGGATTTTAGACTGGCTCTTTGAGCCTTGGTTCGCTCCTAATCCTGTGAGTAGAGATGTTGCTAGTGCTACAGCACTTTGCTCTGCTGCCGTGTTATCTAGCAACTGCTTCATGAGAAGCTCGCTCAACGTCAAGTCTCCTTCTAGGGCTCTCTCGTGATCTATTCTGTTTCTTCATGCTAAGTTCAGCACTCGCTGCACCTCACGCAACTCTATGCTTTGCCTTTGGCTCCTAGCCTGCTAGTCCCTATTGTATTATACTATGCTTTGCAAAGCCTTGCACAAGCTAGTTTTCTCTATTCTTCTAGGTCTTCGATGATAGCGTCTGCCATCCTACTGTGGTGCTCGTACCAGGCGAGTGCATCATAGCCACTGACCAGCTGCTAAATAGCCTCTAAGAAGACGTTTAAGTCAAGTTCCCTATTAGACCTATGGTCTGAGCCTTCTTCTGCCATAGCCCTGTTGTTGTGCTCCGCCAGGCTGTCAATCAGGTTTAGTAGATTTGTCAAATCCATGTCATTGATGCCACCTAATTGGTCCTACTTCGCGCATTGATGGTTTGTCTATGTCTTGGGTCCTCTCCTACTAGTGGATTCCTTGAGTGGTTTATCTGAGTGAGTTCCTTTAGTTATTGAATACAATCCTCAATTTATGGTCACTCAACGTGCGTGTCGCTCCTCGTACACTTGTGCTCAATCAGGCTTTCAATTTTTTTAAGTGCATTTAAGTACAGAAATTCAAGGTGAATACAGCAAACAATCTCAAAGCGTCTTATGCACTCTCACTTTGTTTTGGGCCGGATAGGCTTGTTGGTCAATTTTTTGGCTGCCTTAATAGGGTTCGGGGTCTTTCTAGTATGTTTCCTCGTTTGTTCTTGGCCAATCAAGTTTTAACTGCTTAGCGCTTTGCGTCTAGGTCTCGCTGCTGCCTATTTCAAGCTGCCAAGCAGCTGCTCCCTACGATTTTATCTATTCCATGTGCCAGAATCAAGTTCTGAGCATCAGAAGGGCTTTCTACAGTTTGCGCTGCTAAGCTCCAACCGGGTCAAGTCAAATTTCTGAGAATTTGATAAAAATTTTCACTCGGCCCAGCTGGTGCAAATTGCAGGGTCCGAGTGGGTCACTCGGACGGGCCGAGGTACATGGGCCGAGGGCCGAATTCAAGACTCGAACAGGGTAGACTCGAACAGGCTATGGCGTAGACTCGGACGGGGTCACTCGGATGCGGTCACTCAGACAATTGGGCCGAGGGCCGAATATGGCACATGGTCGAGGGCCGAATCTTATAGCTTGGACGGTTTGCCTCGAATGGTCGAGGGCCAATTGATCCAAATGGTCGTCTCGGACAAGCCGAGTAGGTGTGGGTTGAGTGGGCTGAACACAAAAGGACCGAGGGCCGATTCTGGGACTCAGCCCTAAAGTGACCACTTGGACGGGTCGAATGCGGCACAATGTCGACAGCGAGGGTTTGATTTCTCTCGTTTCTTGCGATTTACTTAATCGTAGCAAGCACAAACCTCCAGATCCTATTTAGGGGGATAGGGGAAGGGATTCGTATACCTAAATAGAGTGGTAGGCTCGTCGATGGTACGATCAGATCGAATTGTGCGATAGCTCTCTCTCTCTCTCTCTCTCTCTCTCTCTCTCTCTCTCTCTCTCTCACTGAAATGGTCACAAGTGAGCTCTACCTTGGCCTCTTGGCTCTTATGCCCCTTCCCGGGTATAGTGTTGATGCCCCCAATCACTCACTTGCCCATCTTAGGCATCACAAGCAAGCTTTTTACCAAGTTTTGCATGAGTTTTTTCATGTTTTGCCTTGCTTTGCAGCAGTAAATCCTACCCTTCTCTGATGCAATTTCCTAATCCTAACCTACTCTAAATGTAACAAGAATCGAAAGCAAAAAACTGAAATAATTTCTCCATGTTTCCCAATCATCAAACAAACAAAATATACCAAAATACTTACTTGTTTTGAAGATCAAAAATACCCAAACTTCCAACCTATCTCAAGCTCCATTTCGAGGATGAATCCCTTACTTCGATGCTCGATATGAGGCACGCAAGTGCTCAAGCTTGAATCCATTGGTCTTGGCAATGGAACCAAAATGTGGGAGCTTTCGCTCAACCGCCAAGACCCACGGACCGCTTATTGCTTCAAGCGTTCCAAGAGAGCTCTAATGGCTATCTCTCACCTAGCCGACGCACCATCGATCTTATGAGTGTAGTGAGCTTACCTTGATGCCGATACGAGTTGCCTCCTCTCTCACACACCCCGGTAGCTCCACGATCCTAGATGTGAGGTCAAGCATCCTCAAGCCTCCTCCATCTCTCCAAGCTCCATCCTCCATAGCCGCGCGCGCAAGAAAAGAGAAGAGGAGATGGTGAAGAGCTTCACCCTCTTGATCCCTCACTCTCACACACTCACTCCCTCACACTCTCACACTCCCTCTCTCAAGAGCACACACAAGCAAGAAGATGAGGAGAAGAGCGGAAGAAGAAGACTCTTGTGAGCCACATACCAAAAAATGAGCTCTCATTCACTTTTTGAATTTTATATATACAAACCCTAAAATCCCATGGGCACCCATCCCTTTTTTACTTGACTGGCCCTTATGGCAAGGTCTTTTTTCCATTTTCCTCTTCTATCCTTATGCCTCTAGCCTACACCCGTCTAGTATTTTACAATTGGCACAGGAGGGAGCCTGGCGCTCTTTTACAAGAGTTTTCTGAGTTTTTTGAGGCGTCCTTCATTTAAAATTACGCTTTTGACCCCAGCTTAGCTTTGGAGGTTGCCTGCATGTCTTTGCTCTTTTTCCATGTTTTTTCTGCTTTTTCCTTCCTTTTTTTGCCATCTCGACTTGGCTTTTTCATTCCTTTTTCCGCCATCTTGACTTGGGGTTAACACCCATTATTGTTGATGATGACCTTAACGTTGATCTTTATGTTGATCTTCCAATTGATAATGAGCATGGTACTTGTCATTTCTATGATGCTAATATTCTTGTGAATGCTCTCAATATTTGTGAAGACCCTATCTCTTATGGTGATGCCATGTCATCCCCACAAAAACAACAATGGCAGGAGTCCATGGAAGCTAAGTATGAATCTCTTCTCTCTAAAGGTACATGGGTTCTAACTGAGTTACCACCTAGACAAACTACTATTAAATGCAAGTGGATTTATAAGACTAAAACAAAAGAAGATTGAACATTTGACAAATTCAAAGCAAGACTAGTTGCCAAAGGTTTCTCACGAATTATAGGAGTTGATTATTAAGAAATTTTAGCTTGTTGTTCGTATTACTAGTATTCGAGTCTTGTTAGTTTTTTCTATTGAGTTTGATTCAAAGGTTCACCAAATGGATGTGAGAACTGCTTTTCTTAATGGCGATTCAAAGGAAGAGATTCATCAAATGGATGTGAGAACTGCTTTTCTTAATGGCAATTCAAAGGAAGAGATATGCATGGAGCAACTAGAGGGATTTGTAGTCAAACATAAGGAAATTCTTACTTGTAGACTTCATTGGGTACTCTATGGTCTCAAACAATCTTCACGAGCTTGGTATCAAAAGATTGATCTCTTCCTTACAAAACAAGGTTTTATCTCTTGTTCTTTAAATCCTAACTTATATTTCAAGTGCTGCAATGATCATTTTTTTATTCTTGCTATATATGTGGATGATACTATACTTGTTTCTAACAATCTCAACTTCCTTCAATAAGTAAAGAAGGTTTTATCTTCTGCATTTGACATGGTGAGTCTTGGAGACATACACTCATGTCTTAGTATTCAAATTCAACACTATTGAGAAAAGGGAGTTTTATTAATATGTCAAAAAAAATTCATTGAAAATATTATTCAAAAGTTTGGTTTAGATTTTGCACATCCTACTAGTACTCGTTGTCTTGTGAGCTCTCTTGAAAACTCTCACTTTTTGTAGAATGATGGACAATTAGCATTACATCAACCTTATTGAGATATGTAGAGAGAGAAGACATGTAGAGACAAAAGAGGGAGAGAAGAGACACACCATATACACTCCCAAAGACTATATCATATTGATTACAATCTACATATATATAGATGAGACCTAGTCTAGATAGGGTGAGCTATAAATATAGACTTTTAGGGTATCCAAGCAAGGCATATCTACAATTCAACATATTTGCAATCTAAATGATGATCGATGATGATTGAGTGAACTTCTTCTATGATTCAAATTCATAACATAAAATTCACACAACATACACAATTCATCAAATTTAAGCATTTAAAAAATATGAATCAAGAATAGAAGAGATGCTACATAAGTGTACTTCCTGATTTTCTTCTTTAAGGAATTAGATCTAGTCAATCATGATAGCTCTAATACCATGTTGAAATGTAGAGAGAGAAGATATATAGAGACATGAATAGAGAGAGAAAAGACACACCATATACAGTCCCAAAGACTATATCATATTGATCACAATCTGCATATATATATGTGAGACCTCATCTACATATGGTGAGCTATATATGTTGGAAGAGAGGGAGAGAGATGGAGTGGAGTGGAAGATGAGCCTCGGCTCATTGTTGTTCTTCTTCCATTATTCTTTCATCATACTAATTGAAAGAGACTTACACACACAGATATGACTAACCAAGTCTTACTGTGGTTAAGTCACTGACTACACCGACTTATTGAATGTCACACACGTGTAGAGCTGTATCCCTAGCTAATGTCAGTCACATACATAAAAGATAGACTGACTGAAGAGTAACAGGAGCTTGATATTCTAGCACTGCCCCTCAAGCTCAAAGTTTCTGATAAACTCCAAGTAGCTATTTAAAGTATATAAACTTTTCTTTACCAAGAGACTTGGTAAATATATCTGCTACTTAGTCTTGAGTCTTCACATGAATCAAGTCAATCTGCCCTATAAGTACCATTTCTCTGATGAAATGGTAATGAACCTCAATATGTTTGGATCTAGCATGGTAGACGTGAATGCTAGCCAACATAACACTACTCAGGTTATCACAATGCAATCTCACTCTGCTTTCCAGCTGTATTCCGAGGTCTTTCAGCAGTTTCATCAAGCAAACTGCTTCGCAAGCCGCTAAGATAGCTTCTCTATACTCAGCTTCTATACTAGACAATGCAACAATAGGGTGTTTCTTACTCTGCCAACAACTGATCATAGTGCTGCCCAATCCAAATGTACAACCACTGGTTGACCTCCTGTCATAGGCACAACCAGCCTAATCAGCATGAGTAAACCTTGTCAAGTCAATAGATTTTCCATATGCAAAAAACAATCCATAATCTGTAGTACCCTTTACATATCTCATGATCCTCATGACTGCATCTAAATGTGGTTTGCAAGGCTTCTGCATGAATTGACTAATCAGCCCCACTACATAACATAAGTCAGGATAGGTAATAGTCAAGTATATTAAGCTACCTACCATCTATCGATACGTAGTCACATTCTCTACGTCATTCCCAACATCAATCTAAGCTTGACATTCTGATCAAGAGGTGTCTCCATAGGCTTGCATTCAGCCATACCATACTTCTATAACATGTCATGAGCATACTGCTTCTGTAGCAGCCATATACCTTGAGGCGTAGAGACTACCTCAATCCCAAGAAAATACTTTAGTTCACCAAGGTCTTTGACTCTGAATTCAACTTGTAAACATGATTTGATTTCAGCAATGCCCTCTTCATCATCTCCAGTGATGATAAGATTATCTACATAAACCACTAGAAACACATATCCATGATCTGTCTTCTTCGTAAACAAACTGTGATCTGCATCACCCAATCTAAATCCATGTTGTTGTAAATAATTGTTGATCCAAGCATTCCATGCTCTAGGTACCTGTTTTTGTCCATATAAATCCTTTTTCAGCTTACATACATGTGTAGGAAAGTCTGGGTGAACATAGCATTTAGGCTGCTCCATATATACTTCCTCAACCAAATCACCATTCAAGAAAGAATTATTGATGTCCATTTGACATAATTTCCAGCCTTTGCATGCTGCCAAAGCAATGACAATTTTGACTATTGCCATTTTAGCCACCAGACTGAAAGTCTCCTCATAGTCAAGGCCATATTGCTGTGCATAACCTTTTGCAACCAACCTAGCCTTATAGTGTTCTACGAACCATCTAACTTGCATTAACCTTGTACACCCATTTGCAGCCAATGGGGACTTTGCCTTCAGGCAACTCAACCAATTCCCATGTCTCATTTTCAACCAAGGCTGCATACTCCTCATCCATGGCAACACATCAGTTATCATCTGTAACTGCATCATCAAACTTTGTAGGTTCTTCGTAACCTATCACACTAGCCACATATGCATAATGGTCGGTTGAATAACCAATGTATATAAACCTGTCAATTGGTTTTCTAACTCTCTCAGATCTTCATAAATGTGGCTCACTCTGAGCTTGCCTCTCATGAGGCAGTACATAACAACTCTGCCTTGCTCCAGGCGTCATAATGGATGGAATGCCCAACTCACTATCAAAACTGTCGCCGTTAGATGACTCATAATGTGTTGTAAGTGGACCTGCCACATCCTCAAATTTCTTTTCTTTTCCCTTATCCAATCTCCCCCTCACTGACATATTCATGTCAGTGGATGTAGGAGTACGACTCCACAAGCATCCTGACCAAGGACTTACTGTAGATGACCCATCACCTGTAGGACCACTCATAGATGTACTCATTGTAGGTGTATTTTTAGCATTACTAGTGCTGACTAATCCATCAGTAGCTAGTGCAATAGGATTACCATATCACGATACCAACTCATAAAAAACAATATCTCTTCTAATCAATGTCTCATGTGTACACGGTACATAACACTTGTAAGCTTTTCAGTCTTGTGCATAACCAAGGAACACACTCTTGACAGCTTTAGCATCCAATTTCTTCCTCTTTTCATTAGGAACATGCACATATGAAATTCTTTCAAATACCTTCAAGTGTGAAATGTTAGGCTTATGACCATACAACCTCGCATATAAAGTTACATCATGAATCCCTGCTGTAGGGGTTCTATTCAGCACATAGACAGTAGTCACTACTACTTCAGACCAATAACCATTTGGAAAACTCTTCTCATTTCACATAGCTCTTGCCGATTCCATCATTACCCTATTTTTCCTTTGTGCTACACCATTTTGCTACGGTGTATAGCTGCAAGTTAACTATCTTCTGATCCCATGTTTAGCAAGGTACCTGTCAAAGTAATTAGAGACATATTCTCCACCTCCATTTGATCTAAGACATGAAATTTTACAGCTCAACTCATTTTCAACATGCTTCTTGAAGTCCTTAAATGCATCAAACACATCATCCTTATGTTTCAGTATATAAAGCCAAGTATACCTATGCTGAAATCATCGATGAAGGATACATAGTAACGAGCACCACCAAACAAAGCATTATGAGACGGACCCCATACATCTGAATGTACCAATTGCAAGGGTTGTGAGCTATTCCATACATGTCTCATAAATGGAAACCATGCTTTCTTTCCAAACTAACATGCATCACATACATGTCCAAAGTCGTGATACTTAAGTCCAAATAGAATCTCCTTCTACTGCATAGATTTTGGCTTTTGTACATTCACATGGCCCATCCACTTATGCCATATCTCAACATCCCATATAGCACCATCATCATGTGCAAACATGACTGCTTTCAATTCTAGAATTGACGCGTCAAGAGTAAACATTATTCCATCTCTTCGACCTCTAGCAATCAGTTGCAGCCATTACCATATTCTTCAACAAAGCATCCATCTCTATTAAATCTCACCTGAAGATTCTATTCTGTCATCTATCCAGCTGAAAAAATATTCTTGGTTATTGTAGGTGCATGTAGTACATCATGCAGGTTCTTTTTCTTGCCAATAGGCATCAACAAAGGTATAACTCCTTTATGCTGAATAGTATGCTGGGTGTCATCCCTAGTAAAAACATGTCCATGTGAACCTACAACCATCTCATCAAACCATTATCCATGGGGTGTCATATAATTTGAAGCCCCTGAATCAATGTACCATCTCTCATCTCTATTCTGCCTAGATGCATACTTAGACACATGCTACATGGCGAACAATCTGTCAACCAGTTCATCATGAGCACCGCTAGAAGATGCATCGTGCCCATGTTGTTTGCCCTTTGCCTTTATATCTCCCTGCTTCTTGTAACAATCCTTTGCAATGTGTCCATATCTGCCGCAGTAATGACAATCCTTATCTATGTTTGACTAATCATTTGACTGCCATGAACTAGATCCACCATCTCTACCATGGGGTGATCTCCCCCTGCCTCTGAATTCCCAAGATCCATGCTAGCCCTGTGTATTTGTGCCATGCTAAGCATTTTGTTGATGCTGTCCATAAGCATTTTGAATGCCTCCTCCACCTTGAAAAGAGCCATGGCCTCTACCTCCTCTACCACATTGACTAGAGTAAATAACAATGTCTCTACTTTGAGACATACTAGAACTTGTATTCACAGCCCAAGCTTAACTTCCTCATGTAGCAGCAAAGCAATCAGCTCATCCCAATCAAGGGATTCAACTCTCACAAAAATAGATGTATCAAATGCTTTATACTCTTTGCCAAGTCCATTCAATGTCACTGCAATCATATTATCCTCAAACACTGAAGATCCAATGGTGGCAAGCTGATTTGTTATGCTCTTGATCTCTATAGTGTAGGGTTGAATGCTTCTGCCATTCCTAGACATGTTATTGAACTATTGCTTTAGCTAAATCTTTCTTGTATGTGTTACATTTCCATAATTTCTCATGAGTATGTCGCATGCATCCTTTGGGGAACTACATCCAGTAATTTGTATAACCATAGCATCTAATATACATAAGGAAAACCAATGTAAGTCCTTGCATGCTCTCTCAGTCCATAGCTTATGAGCCCTTTTCTAATTATTTGTCAGATTCCTTTCATGCATTTTAGGTTCAGTCTCATCACCTATACATAAGTCCCAATAACCTTTGCCAACCAAAAAATTCTTCATATGGAACTTCCATAAAGCAAAATTTTTGTCGTCCAACTTTTCTCCCACAATTTGAGTGATATTGTCAGTGCCTTGAGCATTTTCCGTAGTTGCAGCTTAGGTATTCAGTGATGTATACAACTTATAAGTATTTGACTCCTTTTTCTACAGTTCAGGACAGTTTCTTGCAATTCAAGATAGTTTTCCTAACACCCTTCTTGTTGTAAACTGTATTCCAATAATGGAAAACACAGTCAATTGACCATAAACCAAGCTCAAATCAGTTCAAAACATTCTATGGTAGTGGCAAAACATCCCAACAACAAACTATGTCCATACAAGTATCAATGTTTGTAATGTATGCAAGTAGTAGTACCAAATACAACCAACCCACTACTATAACTAGCAGTATTTTCTCTATTAAAACAAAAGTATTCATATCTCAAAACAACGCCAAAACATCTCATTCAGTTGCCACTCTATGCAGGAGTTGATACATGTTCAATCGGTAAGAATATATTGCATGTATGTCAAGTGAAGATGATAGGTATCCTTCCTCTAGACAATAACCAGTCCATACCTTGGTATAACCAACAACAAATCAGTCCAAACTTTGGACTTTCAACACTCACAATATCCCAAAAAGCATCTACTACTCAAGTGGTATGATCCAAGAATTTGTCACTAGCAAATAAGCATCACAGATACTTTAACCCTATAGGTATATTGTTTCCAAATTCAGGATAGCAACCAGTTCACTATTTTCAGTCTACAAATAAGCTCCAAAACTAAGCATTTAACACTCCAATATCATGCTCAAATGCATGATAATAAGGGCATATACATTGTTAGGATGAAAGCCACCAATGCCCTGGAATCACCTGTTGTTTACTGCAATAAACAACCAGTCTACACAGGTCAATGTTGAATATCTCAAAATCTATGAGGAATTTGGAAAAACTTTATTCTACAAAGTTGTAGACCATGTCGAATTGGTTAGGATGAACAGGCCATTTCTCCAAAAACCATTTCTATAGTAAGATATAGCTTTTGCAAGAAAAACAATCTGGAGGCACAGTCTCCTTTGATGACATGTTCTTCAGATCTTATGTCTTGATGTCAAATGGCCACTGCCAAGCCTTTAGGCTTCAATCATTCAAGCTCTAATACCATGTTGGAAGAGAGGGGGAGAGACAGAGTGGAGTGGAAGATGAGGCTTAGCTCATTGTTGTTCTTCTTCCATTATTCTTCCATCATACTAACTGAAAGAGTCTTACACACATAGATATGACTAACCAAGACTAACTGTGGTTAAGTCATTGACTACATTGACTTATTGAATGCCACACACGTGTACAGCTTTATCCAGCTAATGTTGGTCACACACATAAAGATAGACTAACTGAAGAGTAATGGCAGCTTGATATTCTAACAATATATAGCTCCAATAAGCATGAGGAATCATCAAAAGGTTTAAACCTTTGAGAAGATTTACAAATGCATTCATTACTAATTTCAAACACAACAATAAAGACCTCTCAAAGTATATATGCCATTCTACTAAGATTTCTAGTATACTTCTATCTAAATTTAAATCTAGTATTAATAGGTTTTTGATCAATGGCAAAGTGACTACCCAAGTGTGCAAATATTTCTCAAATATTTTCTTTAATTTAACAAAAATAAGATATGTTTTTTAAGTATCTACAAATAAATTATATATTTTTCTTAAAGTATTGAAATTTTCTATTTTTCAAATATTTTAAAATAATAACAAATAGAAAAGTCTTCACATCAATCATCAAAATCAAAAGTTTACAAAATATACATGCATCCATCCACAAATAAATGTTGGGTTTGAAGCTTGGCTATTATTGTGAAACTCTAGGTGTTACAATCCCCAAACACTTGTTATCAATGACATCAATAATATGAGTTATGCTACTTAAACCCCAAATAAAATATGCTATCCTTGGTAAAAAACTCTTAATTCATTACTTTTGCAAAAATTTCCAAGAGGTAAGGATTGGAAATAGCAAAATGCCAAGCTACAATAACATGAGCTGATGTAACAAGAGCATGTATCTTAAATGAGTAGAAAACACCAACTAAGAAATTTGCGATGAAAGAAACTTATATAAATTAAGTTTCCAAAAACAATTTTAATGAGGTTAAGGCATTGATAGAAATAGTTAAACTTAGTAGCAACTAAGTAAATTACAAAGGTAAAATCTTTGTAATGAAACCTAAGCAAAGATGGTTGCAAATATAGCAACCTATGTAAATTTATCAATTTCAATAATAAGAGTTACCACGTGAGCAACCCATGTAAATTTAGCCTCACATATGGGAGAAGCCATTGAGACATTGGAGTAGTTACACCAATGATTGTAAATTTAGCCCTCGAAATTTAAGAAAGAGAGCTGTTAAGTTATTAACCCTCAAAAGTTTAGCCTTAGGATGGTAGTATATGAGTGATTACTTATGTTTAATCACATGATTACCAACTTTCTTTGTGGCATTAGCTATATTGATGTAAAGACAATATGATAATGACATAATAATAGAACATTAGGTAATAGATTTGTTATAAAAGAAAATCAAGTAACTCTAGCTTCAAAAAATTTATGATGAGGTTTTTTCGAGCATAAATATAGCTACCAAGTATGCAATACTTGAAATTTAAGCATAATCTTGCACTTATAAAAAGGGCAACTAATCAAGTTATGGTAGTATGACTTTGAAATGACCAATAAACCTTATCACAAAGGGTTGCTAAATAGGAACTTTTGTATTTTAACTCTCACCAATTTTATAAGTTTTTGCCCCGTACAAAGAAAATCTTCCAAGTTATCAACTCATGTAAATTTACCGTCAAACCATCAAAGCATACATTTGATCACTAAGACATACGTAGTAGAGTTGTTACAATCTAGAGGTTTTTTCAACCATTGAGATAGCTTGTATAGTCAATAATTCTCAAACAACAACTCTTAAGGAAAAAAACTACATGATTGATTTCCTAACTTTTATTACTTTTTCTATAATAACCTAGAATATTTTTTTACTTTAATTAAGATATTGAGTCCAAAGTGACATTAATAGTACTATTATCAAGGCATAATCATTCAAGGGGATTCATGTTACTTCCCAGTGCCTATAAATTTGTTAGCTACAAGTTTGCATGACAAATCATATCTTTTCATCTTAGTCCTCATCCATCTTATATGCTTATCCAAGTCTAAGCCATGGTGAATTATGGAGTCATAAAATTCCTAATGCTCTCCTAATTTCTATTTTAGGACAAAATAATAGATTGGTTTCATACCTATTTTCCACCCTATTAATTCATATGTTATAGATTAGACACAAGTTAGAAGAACTATGTATGGTTTAAATGGCCAACATATATCTTGCAGTAACCAAGCTATACTTTAGGAGAACCATGCATGTTATTATTAGCAAGAGTAGAGAAATACTTAAGATGACCAATGCATCATTAATTACAAAGAACAAGATTCATGCAAAAGCCTTCCATTCATGATAATGCTATGTATACATTGTCACAATATACTTTTATTAATTCTTTGTTGAAATTTGTTTTAAAAACTAATACTATCAATGCAGTGCAAATAGATAGTCTTGCACAATATCATAGTAGATTACTTGTTTCAAGAGATATACATTTCTAATGGGAAAGTACATTGTGCGTATATTGCAAATAATCTGTCATTGTATACAACTATCTTACCATATTTATTACCACACTAATCTATAGTACTAAACTACTTATGTAATGCAAGTATTTTATTACATGTATGTTTTCATAAATGTTGTATGTAACTTAAATTTGTACATTGCACATATACTAAACATATGCTACATTTATTTTGTTAAGAGACACTACAATACTAAAATTTCATATTGTGTTTTTAGCATATTGTTGGAAACCTACCATGGTGCATTACCCTAGTACTATTTGTACTATCAAAATATATAGTTTGTATGCCTTACTCAATCGACCATAGTAGTACTTGTACATTGTATGCATAAAATTTCAGCATACCTTTTTGAAGCTATGTACAAGATATTTTATTAAGACAAGAAACTAGTAAGTATTTTCCACTTAAAACTATCCAACCAACGATCATATAAAACTATCTAAGTTCTAAAATTATACATTTTGTACCTTGCATGTAACTATTAGTACAATATAGGCTACTTTGTCATAGAAACTACTCTTATCAAGTGAACTACTAGCATACTACATGTTGACATGTAGAGGTAGCATGTTACCTATAGTGATTACCAAATTTTCTATTTCATCAATCGTACTATCATTTTCATCAAGTTGTTAGCTATTTTTGGGTATTTTATCAAACATGCTTAGCCTACAACAACTTAGGATTGGAATTTTTCATCAAGTTAGCTATTTTTGGGTATTTTATCGAACATACTCAGCCTGCAAACAAGGATTGGAAAGCCATTATTTCCTACTAAATATGTAGCATTGCTTACAATTATAAGAAAATTCCAATACAAGAAATAGGTCAAACCAGGGGCCCTTATGCTAATACTTTACCCTCTCTATAGAATACCCTATTCATAGTACCAATAGTCCATCTGCCAATCCTATGCCAAAACAATATTATAAAAAGAAAATTTAGTTGACAAAAACTTAATCAAATGCCAAAACAAGTGTTAGAAAGAAATAAACAAGTTTATCTGCATTATCCTTGCATAAAACCAATTACAATTGCCAAGGAGAGCAAGGATATAATAACATATGCATAAAAATTGAATTATTTGAGTTTGATCTTAAATCCTTAAAATCATTGAGCATATTAGCACATCATTAGTTATTAGATCCCTTTGGACAGTACTATTTCATATCCCCCAAAAACCACTACCTTAACTAAATATATTGTTTCTATTACAACATACTATTCTAAGTAAACCATATTATGTCATTAATAAAGCTAATTAACATATCAAGAATAACTTTTTCATAAGTACCTTACAAAAGGCCATATTCTATGGAGAACATCTATATAAGTAGATTATGGGGGTATATCACATTCACTTTGTATCTAAGTCTCAAATTGATAGTAAATATCAAATGTACAATTTGTAATTGTAGATGCCTAGGTGTTGTAAATTCAATTTATTCAATTGCTTACACTAGACAAATCATCAAATCGTGAACTAAAATTGGAAATAAAACACATAGAGATCTATATTATCCATGAGCCAACCATGTAGTAGTATGAAAATGGATGAGAAGTCAACAATGTGTATAAGATATTCATGCATTGGCAACCATGACCACAATTATGATAGTGGGAATGCATCCTATATTATCAACATAATATTGCAATAAAAAGGGTTTTCACAACTAACTAAACATACTTATTTATACTAGACTCCATGTCATATACTCCTTAGTCAAATAGCACATTATAGGTGAATCATGTAGAGGTTTAAAGAGGATGGCCAAGATGCATTAATGCAATCCTAGAGTCCAAAATCTATATTCTTATCCAACTTAAGGCTAATGGATAAATCTTCATAGTGCTAATGACAACAAACATGACTAATCATATGATGCTTTCATGCATGTTGCTAATTACAACAAACCAACATAGGCAACACATCAATCAAAACTTACAATCATGCAACATTTAATGCATACATTTCCACAATATGGCAAGGCATCTTGCAAAAAACTAGAATATTTATTCATATATCCCAATTATAGGGGTTTGCGATCTAAAAATAAAAACATACATTTATTTAAGTTCATTCTCAAGGAACCCTTAATGAGAGAGTAGATTAAAAGTGAAGAATAAAATAGAGAGCCATCATGCATTAATGCACTCATGGGCTGTAAAAGTTATATATGCTCATCCATCCTAATACCCATTCAAATATCTTAACTTTCAATCTAGGAGGCATGCCCTAGTCATATTATATTTTCAAGCACATTGTTAGTTCTAATAGACAATAGCCCCACCAATTAGCCTTACTATGCCCATGCAAGTTTTTATTTATAAATGTCTATTTTCTTCTTATAACCTATCAATCTTGTAGATAGATATCTTGCGCCATAAGTTTCAATACACACCACCCAACTCAAGAGGACATGCAACTACACTATGATAAAAGTAAACATCCCTCAATTTGATAGTAAATTTTATGAAAATAGCTTTAAAGAATTGTATCAACACATTGATAAATTTTCTTTATAGTATTCATTAGATCTGATATGTCTCAATCATACTACTTTGATATGTATGCATACTTTCATGTAGACTAACGTCCATAGGTTTCAATAACACTGCAAAATGCTAGACCTTTAAATCAAGAATTCATTAATGCATACAACCCCAAAATATGCTAAGGTATGGTGGCAATGCCTAGAATATTTACTCATACATATGAAATGGGGTTTGATAGTTGAATGTTGCTAATTCTAGTCAACAACAAATTAATCAAACCTTAAAGCTACACAAACTTTTATATATGCTTTTTTTACAACATGCCAATGCATACTACTTATTTTTCAGACTATTTATTCATATGACTTGTCAACCTTGTGTAGATAGAGCACTTGCTCTATAACCTTCATTACATCCTATCTCCATACAAACTTTACAACTTAAGTATGAGATTTTTCCAATAAAAATGGAGGCTTAAAGCAAACTAAAAAGACATCGATTTGATAGCAAAAAATATATTTCAAATATTTTTATCTATGCAAACATTGGGTATAAAAGTCACAAATTGAACCCATCAATTATAAAGAGAATTTTTATTCATCAATATTCATTCCTTCTTATATGTCTTGATTATAATACATGTTATCATACTTTCGTACAATGTGTGTGAACACACTTAAGACCATCAAGACACTTTTCAACTCTTTAGGAGGTACTTTTGCCCCAAACTTGTAGGTGCACCTATTCATTTTAGTGAATACTTAGACTTGTGAATTTTTTTTTATTGATATCTCTTGATAGAGCTTGAGTTACATCTATCAAGCATCATATCCTTACAATCCCAAATCCAAAAATTGGTATTAATGTGTGTATTGACCTCTTGGGAAAAGTCATCAATACTTTATGCTTGACTTCCTGAACTTGAGATGAGGTTTGATGAGTGTTTGCTTGAGTCGACAAATATTGGGGGATAGTGCATAAGGAATTAGCATCATTAGAATTATGATTCATGTTAGTTTTGGCCTTCATTCACACTACTCTCAATGCTATATTAATCTATTTTTTCCCTTTGTGTGTAATTTTAACTAAGAGCCAAGTCTATAAATAAGCGTCCTTATAGTCTCATTTGTACTCTCTTTGAATAGTGCTAGATAGCATAGGTTGGTTTTGTCAATGTGTCCCAAATACTCAATTTTTTTAAAATGAATAAAATCTTAATAAGATTTACATACAAGTGATTTGTATGTAGTGAATCAAACACAATCTTAGGATGTTTCTTATGATCTTTTGAATTAATGAAAACATATATATCATTAAAAAAATCACAGAACCTTGATAATACAAAAATATTTTATTCATCATCTTGCAAATGAATTTGGTGTATTGGTTGAATTGAAAGAATAATAATAAATTCATAGTGGCCAATTTGTGTTCTTAATGCTCCCTTGAACACATCAGCCAAATCCATACGAATTTGATGATATCTAGGATTGAGATATATCTTGCAAAAAAAATCCCCCCCCCCCCCCCCCCCTAAGTCGAAGCAAAAAAATCATCCACTCACAAAATAGGATATTGATTTTTGGTATTCAATTTGTTATAAGTTTTATTTTATTTTTTAATGAGAAACATAAATGCCCCAAATGGAAAATAACTAGGATGGATCAAAATATTGTTTAAAAAATTAATCACTTGTGTTTGTATTTCTTTTTTATGCAAAGGACTATGTTTGTATAGATCTTTGTGTAGTAGAGTTACCTTAGGTAATAGTTCTATCTTGTGATCTAGGTCTCCATGGGATGGTAGTAATTCACACATGTACCTTAGATTTAGGTCTCCATGGTATACCCTAGATTTAGGTGATTCTACTCCAATCATAAAAATCATGCATGTCTTTTGTTGTTTTTTGAGTGAGTGCTTAGCTTGTGTATGATTAATTAATGGAACTAATTCAATCTCAAGGTTAGTAGATAGAGAGATAGATTGACCTTGAAATTCAAAGATAATGGTATAGAGACAATAGTCAATATCAAGATTGTATTGGTGTCTAAATAGAATACCTAGAAAGATGTTTGATTATTAGAGAGGCACAACTAAGAAGTCATGTTTCTCTTTATATGTACCTCTAGAAATTTCTAGACCTTTAATTTCTCTTGTTCCATTATATTTGATGCCTCTGAATACAAACTTGAATTTTTATAAAGAAGGAGTTGTCTCTAGTTTCAACCTCATAACCAAATTTTCATTTATAAAATCATGAGAACTACCATCAACATGCAAAATAATAATATCACAATCTTGCACATAGAACCTTTCATCTCAAGCAAAGCATACAAAGGGGTATGCATACCTATCTTTCTTTCATGTAACTCTTATTGTAATGCATTTAGAGTCCCAATCAAGAGCATAGTGAGAGAATTTCTCAATATTGTGTAGCTGGGTCGTGGTCTTGTTGTTGTTGGATGGAAGTTTTACTTGGCAATCTGCTTAGAAATGACCCAGCTGCCTACAATGGCAAATAACTTTGAACTTTTTGCATTGACTATAAGATTTGAAGATTGTGGCTTTAACTTGTTATTTCCATACTTTTGTTTGATGTTGCTTTTCAGTTGGAAGTTAGAAGTTTGGCTAGTTGCAAAAAGTTAAGACAATAAGGATTCAAAGTTTTCCCTGGCATGCGGGACGATAGCTTGGAATTATTTCTCAACATCATGGGTATTAGAGAGAGCATGAATAAAGTGAAGTAGATTTAAGAGAATTCAACTTTACTTCAATGCTTGATTGAAAACCATCTTCATATTTGTATTGAAACATGCTCTCAAGAAGTTCCTCAACCATGCATAATAGTGAAATTCATGGCCAAAATCTTTCAATATAGGTAGACACATTATAACCTTCTCGCCACAATAAATTTGCCCAATTTTGCTTGGTATGAAGATGAAACTATGATGGAAGGAAGGACTCTTTGACTTTTACTTTAAATTTGTCCCACATATTTGGTTGGTTGGTGATATAATGAAGAACATTCCACCAAAGTGATGCTTTATCCATCAAATCATTTATAACACACTTGATTTTTTCTTTTTCCAAAAAAGCTTCATCCTTGAAAGGATCTTATCGAACTGGCTCAACCAACACAATACAAATTTTCCATCCTTTTTTTTTATCAAATTTGAAAATTGAAATGACTTATAGCTAGTTTTCTAGTATTTCTTGGTTTGTTATGCTTTGAAAACGCCTTTCAAGATATGAGTGATACAATCCTATTCATCTTGGGTAGATGGATTTAGTTGCCATTCACTTTCTTTGAGTACTTTTGTGACTTAATGAATTATGCTAAAGAATGTTAATTTTTTGTTGCAAAGTAATTTTGAGAAAAGGTGATTCAACCATATTTACTTCATCTATATTTGAAGGCCCGACTATTCTTATAAATATTTTGTACATAGAAACAAGCCTTAATAAAAATTTTCATGGTGAAATATGTTCATGTGAACAATTTCTTAAGATATTTTTAATACTAATAACATATATTCCATGTCACTACATGTAAATCAACGGCTTGAAAGTGATTTTCTTGGCCTTTCCACAGTACAAGGCTGGTAAATCCTTCTTCTTTTTTCCAAACTGTAAAGAAAGAAAGGATAATGTAATAGGGTAATGGTTAAAAATACTTCCTCCCTCTTTTTTTATAAAAAAGGCTAATGCACCAATAATAATCTCTTATTATAAAGCTCATTGATTAAGCTTTATAAAAGTTTGATTGAACTAATGTTGATTTGGCGTGTTGTTTAGCACCACCTGTCTCATCGTTTTTTTACTGATAAGAGAATTGACGTGATTTGGAGAACTAAAATACTAGTTTAGGGCTTTCCTTTTGGTAATAAATCAAACCATAATAGTTGATTTTGTGGCCACTATCCTCAACACAAAACCACTCTATTTTCCACATACCACTATCAAAGTGGTGTTCAGCCTATTTTTGTGGTTGAGTGGATAAAAGAGACTCTCTAAAATGTCTTTGTCATTTAAAGGTAAAAAAGTAGAGCTAGTAAGATAGTAACTTCCATTCTTCTTGTTATAACCACAAATACGTTAGTATCCTTCTATCTATCTACTAAGCATAATGCAACTAGTGTCACACATGACGCTATGCCTAACAAGTCACAAATCATTCAACAAATATTCAAAATCCATGACAATAAATATAAATAAAATTATTTTCATAGTAACTTATATATATATATATATATATATATATATATATATATAATATTGGCAATATCTATAATAGCATTTGTATATTAATTCATAACAACTAATAATGGTTGGAATATATATTAGTTGGACATAAACATTGCATTTCCAAATAGTGATTTACATAAGGAACTATATGATTTTTGACCCCATGATTTTGAATGGAAAAGGGAAATAAGACAAAGTCTACAGATTAAGAAAGGCATTGTGTTATTTAAACCAATCTCCTCAAGCTTGGTATGAGAAGATACATGCATACATGATTGCTACACCTGGTTTTCAAAATAGTCCAACTAAGACCACCTTATATGTCAAACGAGGATGATGTGCCTATTTCCATTGTGGTTTATCTTGATAACATGCTAGTTACTAGTCCTATTGAGACACATATTGCTTGTTTTAAGGTTGAGTTTTGGAGTGTAAGGTTGTATGGTATTACGCCCAAGAGATGAACTAGTTACAAGGAGTTCACTTATACTCATAAGGACACTTTTTGGTTTTGACTGCATGAGGAGTTGAGTTAAAAGATTATATAGGGATATTCAACTTGAGAAGCTCATATGGTTCATGCTTTAGGGGAGATAGGGAAAGACACTTTACACAAGAGACTTGGAAGAATCTTGACATAGACTTTTATGTATGCTCTTTGGGACTTTAGAAAGAGCTTTATGGGCTAAATTTTTTTACATGATGTAGAATAGGAGGATTCAATGTAGGAAAGGGTTTAAAAAATTAGGGATTTTTCCTATAGAATTCATGGAGGGGAAAGAAAGAATTTTATGCTTTGGATAAAAGCTCTCAAGTAGCACATTGCGAGGGGAATACTTAGGAACAAGTAGAGATTAAAGAGGAAGAGATGTTTGAGGTCTTTTGTGGTTGAATATAAAACAATTCACTACTATGATTTGTGGTGTTTTAGGAAAACAAATCTTTTGTGAATAAAGCTTCTAGATACGCATGTGTTTTGGAGTTTTTCCCATCCAAACTAGTGGGCAAACTAGTGGACGTATTTGATACTTTTGGCCTCTTCTTCATGTATATATGATAAGTTTGATGCTTAACAATGCAAGAAGGGTCAAAAGTATTCCAAATTAGAGAAGTATAGGTCTATGTGGGCTATTATTACCTTGGAAATTTCTTGTGAAATAATACATATATTTTGTTATATTGATACCATATATATAATCTAGCCGAAAGACAGTACATCTAAGTGTGAACTTAGATATGTTGATGGCTATGACCATGATGAAATACTCTCTTTTGGATTTAAAAATACTTATTGGATATAATCAAATGTATGTATATTTATTGGATGCATGAAATCAATATACAAATAAGTTTTTTGGATGTCTTAAACCTGTGTCTAGATTCAACAACTTGTTCTCTTCTCTTCTTTCTAACTTCTATCAAAGCTTTCCCTACTACCAAACTTCTTATGAGTCTATATGACTTTGGCACTAGATGTTTCAACCTCCAATATCTTTGGTGAAGCTGATGTGAAAGCTTGCAAAAGAGTTTAGTAGGATGGGTGATGCATCAAGTATTGCAGATGATGTAATATAATTGATACAAACTTTTACTACCTATTTGCATTACTAGTAACAACAATAGCAATTGAATTTTTTTCCAAGCATAAATTGTTACACTAAAGCTTTGCAAGCTACGAAAAGTCAACTGAAATTATTTGATAGAAAAAATATTTTGAATTATCTAAAATCTAGATAGAGGGTTTTCTTTGCACAAGATGAGTTAGTACTTTGTACGGCTTGCGATGTATGAACTAAAGCCATAAATAAATGAGATTTATGTGAAAGATGTTGATTAGGTTGAGTACAAGAAAGCTTTAAAAGGTGAGTTTTTAAATTGAAGACACAGGTTTGCTGAGTCCCATGTCTTTTAATGGATGGTTTATGAAAACCAATAAGGCTCTTGCAACTACAGAGATTCTACGTAAATTTGAGTGTACATTTGGATAGTTGGATATTGTAGAGAAGCAAGCTCTTGAAATTGAGAAGATACAGTTGTTCTTACAAGAGGAAGCTGCAAATTTACTATGCAGTTAAGCTTAGAAGAGCTTTTGGAAGATGAGACTCTTCAGTAGGGCATAAAAATTGGTTGCTAGGACATTAAGGATGTTGTCTCTATGTTGGTCAAGAGTAAAGGACATAAGCTCATTTGATGCATGTTGAGTTATTCCTATGGCCACTAGTAAAGTTACAAAGCCTATAGGAAAGTAGCATGTTTTTTTCATTTGCTCCAGCTAAAGAGGATGCTATGGATGAACTACTTAATGGCATGTGTGACCTACAATTGAAATTTGCAGGGATGGAAGAAAAGGCTCAATTGGTTGTACCAAGAGCCTTGATCCAAGAAGGATTTGTACATTGATGCATTTGGTGTGACAACATAGAACATGAGCACAAGGATTGCAAAAAATACAAGGATGCATTGGAAAAAACATTACATTTCATAAAGATGGTAAGATCCACTTGTGCAAGACTGGTTTGCTACTTACCCTAAATTCTAGGAAGGGTGGAATAAAAAAATTAGTGGATAAGATGGATGTACCGAATGCATATGTAGTAGTCACAGTGCTACTTTTGGTCTTCAATTTGAGAAAAATCCTAGTTGTGTTGTAGTTTTTGGTAAGAAAGTCCAACTTTGGTGTTAAGCAATGCAAGTAGTACAAAACTACAAAACCCCTAGGACTAAATTAAATGATGCAAGAAATAATATCTATGAGATGATTGGTTAGGATGCACTGGTAGACTCTTTTTCTATCTATGTGTATCTTGCTAGATTGTAGAATATCGATGTCATTATGGAAGAGAAAAGAAAGAGGAATGATGGTGATCCCAAAACATACAAAAGTTTTACTAGAGAGGGAGTAGTAGATTTGATTCAAATCAGCCCCACCTCCTACACCTCTTGTTAGATCTATGGTGAAACATACCATGGAAGATGTTACAACAGAGAAAAAGATGTGAGATATGAAGCCTAAAGGAGAAATAACCAAGATACAAATTGCAATCAAATATTGAAACTGCAAATGGATTTGAAAAAGGTACTTGAGGGGCACATCCTAAATAGCAAAGTTGAATCCTCCCTTGGTGAGATTCTTTGCAATTCCAAGAGGGATTTTCATGAAGAATTTATTAATATTATCAAGAGAAATAGGTACTTTATTGGAGATAATATGCATACTATGATGCAACGTGATGAAGAGCTCAATTTATAGGGTATTCAAGTGATTCATGAAGAATGTATCAAAGCCGAACATGTCAAGATGCTAGGGAAACTGCAACCGCTTGACATTCCCCAAATGAAATGGGAATTCATCAGTATGGATTTTGTTGTAGGCCTACCCCAATTCCAGGGAGGATACAACTCCATCATGGTTGTGGTTGACATGCTTACTAAGGTTGCACATCTTATTCTAGTAAACACAAACTATAAAGCCTCGGACATTGCAAGATTGTTTATCAAGGAGATATTCAAGCTACATGGTTTACCCAGGAGAATCATTAGTGATTGTGATTCTCTCTTCACGTCACACTTTTGGAGAGCTATCTTTGAAGCTATTGGGACTCAACTCTGTTTTAGCACCGCCTACCATCCCCAAACAGATGGCCAAACAGAGCGAGTAAATCAAGTCATCGAGGATATGCTTAGGGCATACTGCTGTCGTGAGCCGAAGAGGTGGATTCAATATTTGCCTTTGGTTGAATTTGCCTACAATGCTTCTTACCAGCAAAGCATTCAGATGACCCCTTTCCAAGCATTGTATGGTCATGACTGTCGAAGTCCCCTAAAGTTTCAGATCCAACCTTAAGGGTTGAAGCCTCAAGGCAGATGGTGGAAGAGATGGATGACCAAATAAAGTCAATAAGACAGGACATCCAAGCTGCCAAGGATAGACAGAAGGCATACGCGGACTTGAAGCGTCAAGATAGAATCTTCAAAGAAGGAGACATGGTCTTCATTCACGTACGCCCGAAGAAGAGTTCCCTATCCTTATGAGATTGCAAGAAGCTAAGTCCAAGGTATTGTGGACCGTACAAAATCCTCAAATGCCTAGGACCTAATGTGTGAGAAATGCGGGATCTAGAGCATGGCAAAGACGGAAGCTATGGAGGATGGAAGATGAAGATACTACTCATGTTGACATTGACAAAGAAGACAATTGTTACACAAGTGAATTAGGTTTCAAGATTGAGACTTGAACTCATAAACACAATCTTGTGTAGGACTGACAATGATACAAGGACTTGACAGAAAGAGACAAGTTCTATTGCATTATCATCATATCAAAGTGATAGTCAAGTACATCAATATATAGGATTGCTTGGTAGCACATTTCATCACTATGCCTATGGGATCTATCTCTCTTCCTAGAATGAACTACACCTTCCTAGCCTAGTTGTTCCATACAAAGGGGCATACATAGGGTGTGATTGGCAGATTCTCAACACCCCTCCTCAATCACAACCTAAAAGTACAAAGTGTGTAAAGGCTTTAGCGAGAGCAACACCTGCAAAGTGTGGGCATACCACAAACATGGCAAAACACCAGAGGCTGTCGCACAAAAGGCTAAGTGTGGGTACCATAGACATGGTGGACATCCAGAGGCTGTAACAGGGGCCTCAAAAGTGTACAGAGGCTGTAGTACAAGGCTACATGAGGAGTTTTTTTCAAGCTTATGAAAGAAACATTAAGGCAGGTACAATGCTTTTAAAACAGAAAATGAGAGACAAGGACCGATAGGCCCTTGTGGTCTTTTTCAGCATATGATTTCTCTTTGTCAGCATGGAAAATCTTCTTGTCTTTCATCTTTGGTTCTTCAGCTTTGAATGATGTGGTCTTTTGGTCTTCATGGCTGATCTTCTTATTGTCCTTCTTCCTTTGCTCTTTGATCTTATGGTCTTCTTGGTCTAGTTCTTCTTTGACTTTGCTTGCAACTTTAGTCTTCATGTCCATGTCTTTGTCCCCCTCAAGCAAAGACATCTCATTCTTCATGATGGCCAGGGTAACTGGAGTGCCTTCAAAAACTTTAGATGGAATCATTGATTGCACTTTAGTATGAGCAACTCCATGTCTCTCTGCAAGTAGATCACACAAATCTTCTATGTAGTGTAGATAAGTCATGTTACTTTTCATAAAGTGTATCCACATATAAATCTTCTTGGTTATCATAGATATGACCAAGAATCTGCTTCAAATCTGTGAGTAAGTGGCAACCAAATTGATCTTCAATGTGTCAAAAAACACAAGTGAACATAGTGTTAAATCAACACTCTTAAGTATTAAGGGATACTAGAGTTGAAGATGGTGATTCTTGATGAGCCCATTGTTTGAGTCCCCTCCTTGCTGGTAAAATCTTGCTGAACACTGAGTAAATACTTAGATCAGATTAGCAAAACCTTCAGTTGAGTGAGAAGAGTGAGAAGGATGAGTTGGAAGATGAGCTTGAAGTGAAGTTGAAGCTTTGGAGCTCAAGTCTATGAGAGGTCTTCAAATCTTCAATGGGTCTTTAAGTGCTTCAAAGATCTCCCCTCCTTGATTTGATGGACAAATGTTGTTGGAGACTAATCAAATCACTGAATCAAAGTGGCAGGGTTTAGCTTGACTCAAGCCAATGAGGAAAAATCAAGTGAAATGAAAGCTTGAAACAAAATAGCTATGGAGTCCCACAGTTAGGGTTTTCAGCCTGACTGGTTTTCGACCTGGCGCAGCTCATAGACGCAATGATCACGCGCGATTTTCAGGCAGGAGTAGGTTCATGGGTCAATCTTTAAATGCCCTATGGTTGCAGGACAAGGCACAGTACAGACGGGCTCCATGGCCTGTACGACCGGGCAGAGGCGCAGATCTAACAGAGATCTCGAATTCACGCAATGCTGGGCTCGATGATGAGCAATGTTGTACTGTGATGTATCAGGAGGCTGCGCCCTGACCTAGGCAAGATATCTCCAGAAGAAAGCGGGTCAAAATATTGACTATGGAAGGAGATCAAGAAGCTCCAAGGAGGCAGAGTGCAGTCCTAGCTATGGCAGACAACAGTTCAAGATAAAGGTCAAGAAAAAAATGGAGTCATGAGCTGACATTGAGATAGATTGAGGTTGAGAGGAATCAAGAGAGGCTGGAGAAGCAATGCCATGCCCAACTGGGCTCTGATACCATGTGAGAAATGCGGGATCTAGAGCATGGCAAAGACGGAAGCTATGGAGGATGGAAGATGAAGATACTACTAATGTTGACATTGACAAAGAAGACAACTGTTACACAAGTGAATTAGGTTTCAAGATTGAGACTTGAACTCATAAACACAATCTTGTGTAGGACTGACAATGACACAAGGACTTGACAGAAAGAGACAAGTTCTATTGCATTATCATCATATCAAAGTGATAGTCAAGTACATCAATATATAGGATTGCTTGGTAGCACATTTCATCACTGTGCCTATGGGATCTGTCTCTCTTCCTACAATGAACTGCACCTTCCTAGCCTAGTTGTTCCATACAAAGGGGCATACATAGGGTGTGATTGGCAGATTCTCAACATAATGCTTATAAACTGCAACTTCGTGAGAACCTAAAGGTTCACAATGTATTCCATATCAGCCTATTGAAGAAATATGTACCTAATCTTAACCATGTACTTGATGACCAACAAATTGTAATGCCTAGTCAAGGAGTCCTTGAACTAAGGCCTGACAAGATCTTAGATGTTAGGGAGAGACAATTAAGATCCAAAACCCTAAGAGAATGCCTCGTCCCATGGAAAGATTATCCTGAAGAGGATGCCACTTGGATAGATTAAGGCACACTCAACCATCAATATCCCCAGTTTATCTCAAGATGAGGACATCTCGATTCCTCTAAGGGGGAGAGAATGTAACGTTCGCGTAAACATTTCCCAAAGGATAATGCAATTTTTTTTAAATTATTCCCCTCCCCAGCCGACTGTTATGCTAGAAGGGGAGGGGAATAGAAAGGACGCGGAAACTCCTCGGTGGAGCTCGCAAAGTGATACAACCATGCGCGCTGACACGAAGGAGAGGAATCATCCCCCCTCCCCCCTATTTAACCAGAAGGGGCCCGCTGCCATGAAGAGGATGTGGAGGGAGTGGGCTACTGTGACGACTGACAGAGGGCTAGAAATCGTGAAGAAGGGTGCTACCGCCTATGTGGAAGGAGGAGGGAAGATTGACGCAACACTGTCGGGCCCTGACATCCTAGTCCGCACTTCCCCCCAGCTGTCCCTTAAGCCCCCTTCCCATGGATGGAACCCCCTCCCCCCCCAAGTTTTTAACCCCCTATAAGCCCCCTTTCCATACCTCTTGAATTCCCCTCCCCCGGGGTTTTAAAGTTCTCTTAGCCCCCTTTCCTTGGGCTCCCCTCCGTTTTTTATAAACCCTTAAGCCCCCCTTTCCCATGGGTGTTGGAGCCCCCATGTCTAAACCCTTAAGCCCCCTTTCCCATGGATATTGGAATCATCCCCCCGTGTTAATCCCTTAAACCCCTATCCCTTGGCTTTGGAACCAACCCTTTCCCCCCTGTGTTTAAACCTTCTCTAGCCCCTTCCTTTGTGGCATATTGAAACCCCTTTCCTCCAAATTGCCCTAAGAGTCATTAGACCCTTACTTATTACAGTTATTATTTTCCCTTGGAGTCTCCCCCATTAGGGTTTTCCCCCATAAAAGGTTACTCCAAATAACCTTTTCTTTTCCCCCCATGTTTTGTTAAAAATCCCCCTTAGGCCATGCAAAAATAACCCTTGGAGTTCTCCCGCACCTTGTTTCTTTTCCACACCTTTCTATTCCCCGTTCGTGCGAGTTTAGAAAGGCCATTAAGCCTTCCCCATGGCTTTAATGGGTCTTAGTCATGAGAAATTTTGAAGCACCCCCTTTCGAAACCCCTACTTCAAGGAGGGAGCCTTCTAAAACTACTTTCGATGGACGGTGCAAGGGAGCGACAGTGGAATTCCAAAAAGGAGTGGTAAAGCTGCTTCCACGTCCAAAAGACTACAATTGCGATGCCTCCTAAGAAAGTCCAAGGCGCAGCCGCAGGAGGGTCATCTCCCAGCATCCATGTGGATATCTCACCTCAAGCCCAGGTTTTCCTTCCTAATTTTTATTTGGTATTGTTGTAATCCAATCATGCAAGGTTAATCGTTAGAAATAAGATATATTTCTGTCCTAAATGCTCACGACAAAGGAACTTAGTCATTAATACTTTTAATGAAACATGCAAAATAAAGAAAGCATAAATGCATTTCTAGCAAATAGCTTTATGCATTAAAATGAATTAAAAATTAGATTAATGTCCATTAAAATAGTATACTTCGTTTTAAGCCCAGAAGTATAAACTGTATCTCGCACTATTAATCCATATCCTCTTTAAAATAAATCATCATGGAAAGTGCAAGCATGAAATGATTCTTACGATGCATAAACTCTAGGAAAATATCATTTTTCAACTGCATAAATTATCAAGTAAAAGGTGCTTGTTTAGCATGAATTTTGTTCGCAAAGTGTAGGAAGATTAGTTAACCTAACCTCAAATCGATAAGCTTGGGGTTGAAAAATCAATTTACGCATTGGCAACAAGTCATGTAGAAATGATCCCGTAATTATTTTCTAGAGTTAAACAAATTGGCATAAACCTAAAACACCTAAACCGTGGAGTACTCGTTTGTAATGAGTTAAATTCCAAGAAATGCCTATACCTTAAATACTTGCCCACATTCACTGAATGTAGGGACAGTGAATTGTAATCGTAAAGTGAACTAGGGTTTTTCCCTGAGAATCTTATAAAGATGAAACTTGGAAACCCTAGGTCTAACGACGTCAGCCTAAAGAGCTTGAAACAGATTGTTTCGTGACTCCATAGTCTCATAGTTCGATGCAGCACTTGCGCAACAAGTGCAGAGTCATATGATCTTGTGATTGGATCACAAGGGGATGGCCAAGTTCTCGCAATGAAGTTGACATGCCCTTATGCAAGTTATCTTGCAAGAGGATGAATAATCATCCTAATTTAGTGGTCTTTCTTGAGTAAAGAAGATTGATTAGAAACTAAAGACTAGCCGATAAACTGAAGTAACCAATAAACTTAAGGTTTGACCAAGTTGGGTTAATAGGGTACGGCCTAACCAAGGATATAGGGGATCTTGCCAAGTTGCAAGTCATCCCGAATCGAGTACTGGATGCATTCGAAAGGAAGAATTTATTCCTTAGCAGTTTGCCAACAAAAAAATGATTAATGGAAATGTTTGTGCTTGCTACAGATTTTAGAACACTGTTTGGCTTTGTTTGATCAATGAACTAAAAGATAAATGGATATCTATACTTCAAGTTGAAATCTTGAAGGGAGAGGCAGCTTCAGTTACCCCCGACTGCCTACCTAACCCTAACCAAGGGGGTTGTTAACCGTGCCGGGAAAGTGGACCGAACCCGCCACGAGAGGTCTCTCCATTGAGCGCTACTTGGAGTAGGAGGATGCTTGGGTGCCAGGGGGACTCTGGCTGTAAATCCCTTGCATTTCGGGCCCTGTACAACAGGCTAACGTGACTCGGGATTGGATCTTGAGGCCCGCATACTAGTCTATGGGCAGAAACTTGGAATAATGATCCCTGTGGATTGCTGGATAGCCTTCAGGCGGATTGTGGATAAGCCTACGAGCTGGACTCTTTGTATTTCAAAGATAAATATGATAACCTATTAATAAGGAACTTGTTTGATATTGTTTTTCTATGTCAAGTGATAAGATTACGTGAAATAACTAGTGCCTAACGGGTTAATTAAATAAGCTGGTTATTACATGTCCAACTAATGTGTTAGGTAATTAAATAATTAAAACAACCCGAGGAAAGTGCAGAGAATGGGCCATAGGTCTGTCCTACGGATGGGTGGTCCTTGTTGGCCGGGAACTTTTTTCAAATCATGATGGACAGCATGAAGATCGTCAAAGAACACGAACAACTAAAGCATTGACCTAGAGTTATGAGTGAACTCGATTTACGCTGTTTTAGGGGAACGGAATGGGACTATGCCCTACGGCAAAGAGCTTGAGCTTTGTATCCCTCTCGTTTCCCATTCTCCTTGAACCAAGTGCAGCGTGAATTCGCTTCGGACCTGGCGTTTCTGCGTAAAGTAGTTCACTCGGGTCCGACACTAGTTACTGTTAGGAAATAACCAATAAGGAAAACCCTAATTTAGATCGATCCTAAGTGGAAACAGCCGGAATAATTCCGCTACGTGGCAGACATGGAAAGCCCTAGATCGCAAACCCCGTAACATTCCATGGGAGTGCCGGGCGGAGCTTTCTAGACACCCTTTCTGATAGACTGCTAAGACTGTCCTAAAGATACAAGTGGACACGCTACAAACCCCTTCTCTTCAGTCTACTTCTCTCCCTAAATCTCCCTTCATCCTATTTTCTCTTACCCCTGCAGTAGATTGTTGACCCCAAACACTCCACAGTGGTGAACTCGACGCGAAAGTTGGCAGCAGAGGTGTGTAAAAATGGGAGATTTTGTTTGATCAAGTGGTGGTGATGCTTTATAAGAGATGATTTCTTTGTTGCAACAACAACAACAGTTGTTGTTACAACAATAGATGCCAATGAGTAGCAATCATTGGAAAGTCAAAATTTTGATTTTTTTTAAAAGCATGTAGATCGTAACTTGTAGGGGAAGTTGACTGATCGTCTAGAAGATGCCTCTTCTGCACAACATGGCTAAAATCAAATTAGGCTAATGTAACCAAAGTAGTGCATATGTTGGTAAAGAGAAAGCGGATGAAACTAAGATGGGGTGCAGGCACCACACCTATTAGTGCTCAAAATGGGATTGAAATTATAGCCAAGGCACTTGTAGCTATGTTGAAACAACCGGCTATACATGTTGGTCTGGCTCTTAAAGGTGATGTTGTAGATGAAGTAATCAAAGGCATGCCTGATTTGAGACTAAATTTGACATAAATCTATGCAAAGGTAAAACTTTTGGATGTTAAGGCAGAATAGAAGTCTCAAGCAACAACCTAAAGACCATATAGAGAAGGATACAAGAGGAGATGCATTTGGTGTGACAGTTTACATAATGAAAAGCGAGATTATACAGCCTACCGTGATAAGAGGAAGCAAAAAGGTAAGTCTTCTAGAAAGATGAAAACATACATGCAACAAAAATTGGTCTTCCAATAGAGCCAAATTTTGGAGATTGTGGGATATAGAAGAGATTGGAAGATATGGATGCAAGGATAGCATTTGTTGCCATAGATGCAGCCACATATGGGTTGAGAATTGAAAGGACTTATGAAGCTCTTAAATGAGGCATGGTTGAAGCAAAATCTTGCATTTGAATGCAAGAAATAGATTGCATGGAAAAAGGAAAAACAACAAAGTCTGAATTGGTTGATGCAAGACAGAGTATACGAGGAAGAATAGGATGGAGTGCACCAGTGGATTCATTTTTAGCCTATGCTTATTTGGCTGAGGTTCATAATCAAGAAGCTCTTGTGGAAGAAAAGAGAAGATGAGATGAGAACACTACTAGCCCTTTCTCTTCAAGCCCATCTAAACACATAACAAGAAGTAAAATGGAATAGCAGAAGAGGCTGAAAGAGCCATACTTGAGCATGGTATGGAGGATGCATCTCAAGAGAAGAAACAAGAAGGAAAGAAAAGGAGCAAGTAGCCTGGTTACAGGCTACAATCAGATCTTGAGACTGCCACAAACCTTAAAAGGTCTTGGAAGATTGCATACTTAGTAGTAGAGTGGAATTCACACTTGGCAAAGTTCTTGGAATTGCAAAGTGTGAATTTCACGATGCAATCATTGATATACTAAAATGAAAAAGATAGTTTGAGAGTGAAGTTTTGCAAGCATTGATGCAGATTGACAAAGGCATAGAGAATTAACTTCAGAGGGAGTATGATGATGCATGTAATGCTGATTTGAAGTAGGCTCATGTTGAAAATAATTATAATATTCCCGTTCAAAAATTTTACCCAACTTGGCTTCCCGCACACCATGTAAAACTTGTGCAAAGGTTATCTTTCGTATTGAAATTGCCGGCAGTTTAAATTGTAACCCGCATGCGAGAGATCAAGACCTCCGCATCGACAAACCGAGTCCAGGGGTTCAAATCTGCATAACCGCGGGAAAACACCCTCTTGGGAGGGGGGTTAAGTGGATAATGTTCAATTAATTGCAAATTCTTTTGCTAATTTCTACCAGCTGATGCGTGGCTGGAGGGAAGGGGATGGGCTAAGTGGGAGAGGTGGGTTACTTGAGGGAGTTGTGGGCCGCATGCACAGCCCACGTGGTGGAGGTACCCTCTCCCCCCTTGGACTATATAAACCCCCCCTTAGTGGGGAGGAAAGGGAAACTAAGAGGACGTCGTACTGCTCAAAAGAAGGAAGGAGGAAAAAAAAAAAGACTGCTGCAGGAGGCCGCCGTGCAAGAAGAGGTGCCGTGCTACGTGGAGTTGGGGAAGGATGTTGCTGCCAACGCCGTGAGAGAAGGAGACTGCCGCTATACTCGCTGCAGGCCGCCGGCTATCCCCGCCCAATCCAGCCTGCCAGCTCTGCCGTGTCAAGCCGTCGCAATTTCCTAATGGCTCAATCATAAGATTTTTTTTTCTTTTTCCCCCCTATGTTAATCTCCCAATTTCCTCTCTTTTCCACGTCGATTCTGACTTTTAGTCAGAAGCTTCTTTTAAGAAGCTTATAAGGGGGCTTCTATAAGCCCCTTTCATACAAGCCATCTATAAAGTCCATTCCCACTAGCCACCCCGGGGTTTTGAGGGAACCCATTTTGGTGGAAGATTTCGTGCGTATGGGGGAGGGAAAAGTCCCAGCGTCTTTAAGCCCTATTTTTGCGTGGCCACTTGGGTTTTAAAAGAGGCTCGTAAAACACTCTTTCCGTGAGCCTTCTCGTGACGCTCCATTTTCGCAAGTGAAACAAATCTAAAATTCGAAAGTCCCATATGAAAGCCCTCATAGGGTTAATATTTTTTAAGCAAAAAATTTTATTAATTCCCCTCTCCTCCAGCCGACTGTCAAGCTGGAGGAAGAGGGGAATAGCAAGAGAGGCAAGCTCCTTTTGCTGGAGCTTGCCTAGGCAAGGAGCCATGCCTGTTGACACGCAAGGAAGGAAGCATCTCCCTCTTCTCACCTATTCAAACCGTGAGGGTGGCCAGAGATGGGGATGATGGAGAGGGACAGCTGAGTGTTGCATTAATGCTTAAGGGGAGGACTGCGCCTGAGTCGCTTGGGAGAGGGGAGGACTACGCCTGAGCCACTAGAGAGAGAGTGTTACCGCCTGCTGATCTGCGATGAGTGAATTCGCCAAGCTCGTGAGGGCTGGGAGAGAGCCATCGAAGTGCCATCATCAAGGAGGAGCCACCCAGCTGCTTGGTCGTCGCCACCATCAGACGGCCTTCGAATCCCCCCCCCCCACGTGGATAAGCTTCTGGAAGCTTAGAAGCTTCCAAGGGGGGCCTCCCTAAGCCCCCTTCCTGTGGGCTTGGGATTACTTTTTCCCCCTATTTTTTCCCTAACGGCCTTAGGCCCCCATTTCTATAGCCTTTAAGGCTATTTCCTTTTTCCCCTAGAGTTTCCCTTTGAAGCTTTATAAAGCCCCCTTTCCCTCCCCAAAAGAACTCAGACCTTAAAGGTCTTATTACCCCCCCCTCACCCTGTGTCTTAAAACCTTCCAAGCCCCCCTTCCTGTGCCTCTTGAAACCCCCCTGTCAAGATTGTGGGAGAGAAGGAAGGAGTCTCACTTATAGCTTTCTTGCTTGCACAATGGGGGAATAGACACAAAGGTGGAGGCTGAAAACAGTTTTCCTCTTCTTAGTTGTGTAAGCCAAAAAGAAGTCCCATACAAAGAAATAGAAGAACCATATATATGGGTCTCAAACCAAAGACAAGTAACTAAGGTGGCATACTAGCTGAGCCACAAACTAGAGTAGATAAGGATAGCTGACATCTAGCTATTATTCATGGGCGGTGTACCAACCGCATCTACAACTGACAAGTCGGTGACATAAATGCACAACGGTCACCCTCGCATATCACGAGTGGAGCTCGATATCTCAACACTCCACCTCGAGCTCAATCCCAATTCCTGCACACCAAGCAGGTCTCTCAACTTGTGCAGCTTCTCTGCGCCCAATGCCTTCGTGGATATGTCAGCTACCTGATCCTGTGTGCTGACATAAACTAGATGAATAAGACCTAGTAAAACTCTCTCTCGCACATAGTGATAATGCACCTCAATGTGCTTTATTTTAGCATGATAGACTGGGTTATTTGCCAAGTGTATACTACTCATGTTGTCACAATAAATGACAACTGGCCCATCTGTAGGTTGATGCATATCATAAAGTAGCTTATGCAACCAAGCTACCTCACATGCAGCCATTGCTGCGCCCCTCTACTCAGCCTCTGTGCTAGATAAGGAAACTGTAGGCTTTTTCTTGCTACTCCAAGTGACTGCAGCACTCCCAAAAGAGAACACATATCCACTGGTAGATCGTCTATCAGAAATGCTACCAGCCCAATCAGCATCAGTGTATCCATGCAACTGTATCTGAACCCCAGTCTCATAAAATAGTCCATACTGCAATGTGGACTTCACATACCTGAGTATGCGTCTAGTTGCATCCAAATGCGGTTTCCTTGGAGCCTGCATAAACTGACTTACCAAACCAACAGCATACCTCAAATTTGGCTTGGTAATAGTTATATAAATCAAGCTTCCTACTATGCGTCTGTACATAGTAGGGTCTTCCAGAAGCTCACCTGCATCTGCGCTCAGCTTCACATTCTGCTCCAAAGGAACTGAAATAGGCTTACAACCTGTCATCCCATATTTGGACAGCATGTCCAATCCATACTGCCTCTGCAAGAGCTGTATCCCACTTGGTGATCTAATCACCTCAATGCCCAAGAAATAACGATGCTCTCCCAAATCCTTCATCTCAAACTTCTGCTTCAATAGCATTTTTACATGAAGGATATCTTCATCACTGTCACCTTTCATAATCAAATCATCAACATAAATGACAAGTAGCATAATACATTTCTCTGTTTTTCTCACATAAAGTGAGAAATCTGCCTTGGAAATCTGAAAGCCAATAGTGACAAGATACTATCCTATCTTGTCAGACCATGCTCTAGGTGCTTGCTTCAAGCCATACAAGGCTTTCTTCAACCTGCAAACAAACTCAGGATGAATAGCATGCACATAACCTCGTGGCTGCTCCATATAGACCTCTTCTTGCAAATCACCATGCAAGAAGGCATTCTTTACATCCATCTGATGTAAAGACCATCCCTTTGATGCAGCCATAGCAATGATTGCTCTTACGGTTGCCATCCTTGCAACCGGACTGAATGTTTCTTCATAGTCAATGCCATATGTTTGTGCGTACCCCTTGACTACTAATCTTGCCTTGTATCTGTTCACAGAACCATCTGCATTGTGCTTCACCTTATAAACCCACTTACAGCCAATTGCATTCTTACCTTTAGGCAAAGGTACTAACTCCCATGTAGCATTTGCTTCCAAGGCATCCATTTCTTCATCCATGGCTTTCTTCCATTTTTCTTTTCCCATGGCTTGCTCAAAAGAAGTGGGTTCTGGTTCCCGTATCACTTTGACCATATATGCATAGTGAATGGCTGTAAATCCATCATATTTCAGCCTATCCATAGGATACCTTGCTCTGGTAGACCTGCACAAAGTAGGTTCACTCCTAGGTGCTCTCAAAACATCCCTGGTCTTCCTTACTCCAGGTGTAACAATAGAAGGAATACCCAACTCATCATCAATGCTCTGTTCTGAGCCACTGGATTCACCATCCACATAAGAGTGACCTACATTCACATCAAACATGGGCTGATCTACCTTCTCTTTTCCTTTTCGTGAAACTTGCATACCACTATCTGCATTATTTTGAGGAGATTCTCATTATCTCAATCTGCATGTCCATGGTGAAGAATATGAATCACTGCTAGAGGACACTCCAGGTCCACTAATATTTTGTGACTGATGCTGTGAATTCTGTGCAGCATTACCATTTTGTGCATCTACATCATCAATCACATTTACTGGTTTATACCAGCTATTCATCTCATAAAAAACAACATCTCTGCTCACTGTAAACTTACGAGTAGAAGGGTTATAGCATCTATACCCTTTCTACTGCAGAGAGTAACCAATAAAGATGCACTTCTCAGCTTTTGGATCCAACTTGGATCTCAACTCATCTGGCACATGAACATAGGCAATGCAACCAAAAAATTTTAAATGAGAAATATCTGGTTTCCTACTAGTATACCTCTCCTCTGGAATCATCTCATGTATTGCTGCAGTGGGAGTCATGTTCATTATGTAGACTGCTATAGCAAACTGCCTCAGCCCAATAAAAATCTAGCATGTCTTTTTCATTGAGCATGGCACGAGATACCTCTCAAATATGTCTATTTTTTCTTTCTGCAATTCCATTTTGTTGTGGGGTATGACTGCATGAATATTGCTGCTTTATGCCATGCTCCTGCAATAACCTTGCAAAATCATTTGAGAGGTACTCTCCCCCTCCATCTGACCTTAGGTATTTTATTTGCAGGCCTGTTTCTTTTTCAACCATAGCTTTAAGAGTTTTGAAATGCCCAAAAACTTCACTTTTCTTTTTCATAAAATACACCCAAACTTTTCTGCTATAGGCTTCACACACCTTATGCATTTCTGCAACCTTGAATTTAGGGAATCCTGCATCAATATTTTGGGTCTGCATTGATTTAAGTCGCTGTACATTAACATGACCAATGTGTTTATGCCAGATATCAATATCTGCAACTACACCGGTCCCATGTGCAAACATTGCTGCACTCAATTCAGATATGTCTGCATCCAACGTAAACATTTTGCCCTTCTTCTTTCCTTTTGTTATCAAGCGACCTTTATTTTTCATATCCTCAACAAAGCATCCATGAGGATTAAATCTGACCTGCAAGCCTTGCTCAACCATTTGACCAATAGAAACCAGATTCTTGGTGATATTCGGGACATGAAATACATCGGACATGTATTTCTTTTTCCCATCCTACATAGACAAAGGAGTTTTTCCAATCTGCACAATAGGATGTACAGTATCATCACTAGTCTCCACAAATCCTAGTTTTTCCATTTTTCTTGCATCCTCCATCCATTCTGCATGACCTGTCATGTGGTTTGATGCACCTGGGTCAACATACCATACATCGTTGCTTTCTTCTACACTTGTCACAGAATTATTCATGTGTTGCACCATAAACAAATACTCAACTCTGTCATCACCCTGTCTACTAGAAGATGCATAATTCCCTTGTAGTTTTCCATTCATGATGTCATTATGCTTTTTATAGCAGTCTTTAGCCATATGACCCATTTAACCACAGTAGTAGCATTCAACATTACTGTTTGCATTTTGGCCTCTTTGCCATCCACCACGACCTCTTTGGCTCCCCCTGCCTCTAGAGTTACCACGTCCTCCTCCATAGGACTAGTTTTCTTGAGTTTGCTGCATATTCTGATTTCTACGACGGCCTCCAAATCGGCCTCCTCTACCTCTGCCTCTATCTCTTCCAGCATTTGAGTAGAAGACAGTTTCTTTTGAAGTTTCTCCTGAAGAATATGCACCACCATTTCTTTGCTCCTCAGAAATTAGAAGAGCAATCAACTCCTCAAAATCAGGAAATCTTTCACGAACTGAAATGGATGTCCGAAACTGTGCATAATCCTTTCCTAGACCATTCAAGGTCACAGAAACTAAATCATCATCTTCCACTGGCGACCCAATGGAAGAAAATGCATCTGCAATCTTCTTCACCTTCATGTGGTAGTCATTGATGCTCATACTTTCTCTTTGCACATTATGCAACTCTTACTTGAGCTGCATTTTCCTGGCTTGCGTATTTGTGCTATACATTTTTGACAAAGTATCCCATGCCTCCTTTGGCATACTTGCATCCTGAATATGCACAATCATAGAGTCTGAAATACTGATAGACAGCCAGTACATAACTTTCCTCGCTCTCTCATGCCATGCTTTGAATGCCTGTATTTGCTGTTGATTGGGAACTTCAGGAAGAACTGGTTCTTCTTCATTTCCTGCAACAAATTCCCAATATCCTTTTCCCATAAGGAAATTTGTCATTCTAAACTTCCATGCTTGGAAGTTGTTCTTGTCAAGATTTTCAGTTACAATCTGTGAAGGAGAATCAGACGCCATTACAGAATACTGCAAAAAAAATTGTCACTGCAGAGAACACAGCTTCAGCCTCACAAGTACAAATCTGTAGAATAGTGGCTGCACAGCATCAAATTGGGCCTTTTCCTGAGTGTGTGCGGAAAAGTTTCGCCTCCAAAACAGGCCCCAAAATGGCCTCAAATCAAAAGTATATACTGCCCTCTTGCTTCACCCTGAAGGGCGTCTCAACCTGAGACAATACACTCTTGCAATTTCCGGCTGTGCTACCTGGAAAGATCTGCTCCCAAAACAAAAAATGAAAGCAACACTACTCCTCTTACCAGAACACCGTGAGCTTGGCTTGCTTTCTTGAGCTCCTTACCACGAACAAGGCTCTGATACCATGTCAAGATTGTGGAAGAGAAGGAAGGAGTCTCACTTGTAGCTTTCTTGCTTGCATAATGGGGGAATACACACAAAGATGGAGGCTGAAAACAGTTTTCCTCTTCTTAGTTGTGTAAGCCAAAAAGAAGTCCCATACAAAGAAATAAAAGAACCCTATATATGGGTCTCAAACCAAAGACAACTAACTAAGGTGGCATACTAACTGAGCCACGAACTAGAGTAGATAAGGATAGCTGTCATCTAGCTATTATTCATGGGCGGTATACCAACCGCATCTACAACTGACAAGTCGGTGACATAAATGCACAACGGTCACCCTGGCATATCACGAGTGGAGCTCGATATCTCAACACCCCCCCTTGTGTTTAAATCCTCCTTAAGCCTCCTTCCTATAAACTTTTGGACTACCTTTTTTTTCCTCCCCTGGAAATGTCCCTTTAGGCCTCTATAAGTTCCCCCCCCCCCCAAAATTCTCCTTGGAGGGGCCTTTAAGAAGTCTTAGGCCCTTTTCCCTCCAAAAGTTTTTCCCTAAAAGGCCCTTATTTTTTAACCCGTATCTCAAATCCCCCCCTAAGGGCCCCTTAGCCCTTTTCTTTCCCCATGCAAAATAACCCTTGGAGCTTTGTTTTCCCCTACACGTAAAAGAAAAGAGAATATTGAGGGTCTTTTCGACACATTTTTTTTCCCACTCAAAAGCCCTCCTAAGGGATTCCACACCTTTTTTTCCTCATTCATGTAAGTCTTTACAAAGGCCATTAAGCCTTCCCCATGGCTTCAATGGGTATTAGTTGTGAAAGATTTTGAAACACCCCCTTTTGAATTCCCTACTTCAAGGAGGAAGCCTTCTAAAACTGCTTTCGACGGACGGTGCAAGTTATTGAAAAAGGGAGCCACGGTGGCATTTCAAAAAGGAATTGTAAAGCTGCTTCTACGACGGAAAGACTACAATTGCGATGCCTCCTAAGAAAGTCCAAGGTGCAGCCTCGGGAGAGTCGTCTCCTGGCATCCACGTGGACATCTCACCCCAAGCCCATGTTTTCCTTCCTAATTTTTATTTGGTATTGTTGTAATTCAATCATGCAAGGTTAATTGTTGGAAATAGGATATCTTTTTGTCCTAAATGCTCACGACGGAGGAACTTAGTCATTAATACTTTCAATAAAACATGCAAAATAAAGAAAGCATAAATGCATTTCTAGCAAATAGCTTTATGCATTGAAATGAATAAAAAATTTAGATTAATGTCCATTAAAATAGTATACTTCGTATTTAAGCCTAGATGTATAAACTGCATATCACATTATTAACCCATATCCTCTTTGCAATGAATCATCATGGAAAGTGCAAAGCATGAAATGATTCTTACGATGCATAACTCTAGGAAATTATCATTTGTCAACTACATAAATTATAAAGAAAAAGGTTGCTTGTTTAGCATGGATTTTGTTCGCAAAGTATAGGAAGATTAGTTGGAATTAACCTAACCTATTCCTGATCTTAATCGATAAGTTAAGGTTGAAAAATCAATTTACGCGTAGACAACAAGTCATGTGTTTATGAAATGTTAACGTAACTATCTCCAAGAGATAAACAAATTGGCACAAACCTAAATACCTAAACCTCTGAGTTTTCGTTTAGAATGAGTTAAATTCCAAGAAATTTCACTAGGAATTAATACATAAACTAATCGTTACGTATTGCTAAAACTAAAACTCCTATACCCTAAATACTTGTCCACTTTCACTGAAATGTAGGGACAGTGAAATGTAATTGGAAAGTGAACTAGGGTTTGTCCCTAAGAATCTTACGAGATGGAACTTGGAACTCTAGGACTAACGACGTCAGCCTCACGTAATCAGGAATAGATTGTTTCGTGACTCCGTTCAATGAGTAGAATAAGTCTCGTAGTTCGATGCGACACTTGCGCAGCAAGTGTGGAGTCAGATGATCTTGTGATTGGATCACAAGGGAATGGACAAATTCTCGCAACAAGGTTGGCCAGTCCTTACCCAAGTTATCTTGTAAGAGGATGAATAATCATCCTAATTTAGTATCTTTCTTGAGTAAAGAAGATTGCTTGGAAGCAATAGACCAACCGATAAACTGAAATAACCGATGAACTTAAGACCAAGTCGGGTTAATAGGATACGCCCTAACCCAGGATATAGGGGATCTTGCCAAGTTGCTAGTCATCCCGGATCGAGTGCTGGACACATTCGAAAGGAAGGATTCATTCCTTAGCAGTTTGCCAACAAAAACGATCAACGAAAATGTTTATGCTTGCTACAGATTTTAGAGCACTGTTTGGCTTTGTTTGATCAATGAATTAAAAAATAAATGGATATCTATACTTCAGGTTGATGGCCTGAAGGGAGAGGCAACTTCAGTTACCCCCGACTGCCTGCCTGATCCTAACCAAGGGGGTTGTTAACTGCACCGGGAAAGTCGACCGAACTCGCCGCGAGAGGTCTCTCCGTTGAGTGCTACTTGTAGTAGGAGGACGCTTGGGTGCCAGAGGGGGCTCTGGCCGTAAATCCCTCACCTTCCGGGCCCTGCACAAGAGGCTAACATGACTCAGGATTGGATCTCGAGGCCTGCATACTAGTCTACGGGCGGAAACTTGGATTGGTAATCCCTGTGGATTGCTGGATAGCCTTCGACCGGATTGTGGATAAGCCTACGGGCTGGACTTTTTGTATTTCAAAGATAAATATGATAACCTGTTAATAAGGAACTTGTTTGACATTGTTTTTCTATGTCAAGTGATATGGTTACATGAAAGAACCAGTGCCTAACGGGCTAATTAAAGAAGCTGATTGTTACATGTCCAACTAAATGTGCTAGGTAATTAGATAACCAAAACAACCCGAGGAAAGTGCCGTGGATGTGGCCATAGGTCCCCGTCCTACGGATGGGTGGTCTCGATTGGCCGTAAACTTTTCTCAAATCACGATGGACAATAGGAAGATCGTCAAAGAACACGAACAACAAAAGCGTTGACCTAGAGTTATGATTGATCTCAATTTACGTTGTTTTAGGGAAACGGAATGGGACTATGCCTTATGGCAGAGAGGTTGAGCTTTGCATCCCTCTCGTTTCCCATTCTCCTTGAACCAAGTGCAACGTGAATCTGCTTTGGACCTGGCGTTTCTGCTTAAAGTAGCTTGCTTGGGTCCGACGCTAGTTGCTGTTAGGAAAGGACCAATAAGGAAAACCCTAATTCAGATCAATCCTAAATGGGAACGGCTGGAATACTTCTGCTACGTGGCAGACGCGAAAAGCCCTAAATCGCAAACCCCGTAACATTCCATGGGAGTGCCAGGCGGAGCTTTCTAGACATCCTTTCCGATGGACTGCTAAGACATGTCCTGATGATACAAGTGGACACGTTACAGCAAGCTCCCTTGTAAAAGCCCCATTTCCCCAAGCAAAGCTCCAAATCCCATAAGCCCAAGTCTCACAAGCCTGGCCTTTTAAAGATCCGAAGTTCCGTGAAGGTATCTCCTACGTACGAGGGAGAATGGCAAGATCTTGAGGCTGCGTACCAAGGCAAGAAAATTCACCGATTGCGTAAGGGCAAAGGCAACCCGAAAGTCTGTAATTACGCCCATGATGGCCCCCAAGAAGTCGCAAGTCACGCCTGCAGGAGGTTCTTTGTTAGATATGATCAATGCCCCACCCTCATTAGGTGCTACCAATGATCCATGGTGCTCAAAGTTGTAAGGCCCCCATTATGAGAAGAAGCCAAATGTGAGCCCGGACATTGGTTGAGTCCTGAGTTGTATATCAGATGAGGTTTATGTGACCGGATGGCAAAAAGGTGACCATTGTGGGTCTAGTCTTTGGATTAGATGGAGTGGTTAAGCTGGTAGCAACTCGAGGCACATTGCATTGAGTTGCGGGGTAAGGGAGTTAAAAGGAGCCCCTATTGTGGGGTCCGGGGGCCGCGGAAGCGGCCCCAGGCTGGGGGGTCCCACGGGGGGGTCTGAGGGCAGTGCCCTCGGCCCAATGGAAAAGGGAATATTCTCTGAAATATTCCCTGGCCGACTAGTGGAGGCTTATATGGTAGGTCGGTCAGGCCAACCTCACGGCCTTCGCAGGCTATAAAAGCTAAACCCCTTCATAGCCATCGATCACTCATCTTTCACCCAGTCAGAGTTGTTGTTCCAGCTAGCCTTAAGCTCTTCACCTATCTTCTATCTAGATCGCCATCTAAGCTTCACACAGCGGAAGCGTACGGGTGGACAGAGCCATCTTTGTATCAGTTGTTTGAAGTTAAAGAATTTACTGATTCTTCTCTTATCTGTTGTGTACTCTCTATCTCTTTCTCAGATTCTATTCGTTGCGCCGTGTATTATTTTACATGGTGTCAGAGCCCAAGGGGCTCTAGAGATCGGAGAGTGTGCAAGAGGCAAAGGCTTCAACAGCAAAGAGAAACTATGTCGACTTCTGGAAGCAGTTTTGGCGCATCAGGAAGCGGTGCAGGAGCTGGTGCTACTATACCGACTATTCAAACACTGAGGATTTGTCCACCAACCTTCAGCGAAGGCAAGTTAGATGGTATAAACTACACCTTGTGGAAGTTCAAAATTATAACTATCCTTGATTCTTATGAGCTTTTGGAGACTATGCTGGGGACTGATGCAGAACCATAGCCTACCCCCGACCCATCAAATGCTAGTGTGATAATTCCTCCGAATGCAGATCTTCTACGAGCTTGGAAACGAAGGAATGCATATGCATTATGTGCCTTAGTTACAAGCTGTTTTGACAGTGTTCTGACTTTGATTCAGCATACAACCAAAGTGTCAGAGGCTTGGAATGTACTAAGGAGTCAATATGAAACACGAAACCAAACAAGGATTCAAAACTTGGAGAATCAACTAGCAGCGGAGAAGTTTGATGAAGGAGAGACAATTGAAGCATTCATCACTCGGATTAAGAATCTGTGCGACCAGATGGCTGGCGTTGGGATACAAAAGACTAGTGAAGAGCTAGCTCGGAGGTGTCTTCAGATTTGTCCACAAAAGTTTGATGGACTAGTAACTGCCCTTAATACTCAGGTAAGACCTCAAGCTTTGACCTTTGAGGAGTTTTGTGCATTATTGATGGAGGAGGAGTTGAGGCTGAAAGCCCGAGAAGGAAGCAACAATGGAGATGCTGCATTCTCTGCCAATGCAAAAGGAAAAGGTGGTTCCTCCACCAAAAATGATGGTGACAAAAAGAAGAAGGGCGGCAAGAAGAAGTTTCAAGGAGAGTGCTTCTACTGCAAGAAGAAAGGACTAACATCTCTAGGAATTAGTTTTCTCCTTTACATCTAAGTGATCAACATGTTGCAATTAGTTTTCTCCTTTAGATCAAGTTAACATCTCTAGGAATGATTCATTCTTGTCGCAAGACAAGTAGATCAAATTATCTAAATCACCTAACCCACAAGGGATTTGCATAGGATGGTTCAATCGATACAATAAATATCTCAAGTGCTAACTAGGGTTTAGCACATTTAGGACTCAACCTAGTTCACACTTGTTGCCAAGTCGAAACCCTCATACCCAAAGGTCCTACCCACATTCATGGAATGTAGGGACAATTGGACGCTCATGCAAGTAACGATCTAGGGTTTCTACCCTAAGGATCATTCGTTCAAATGTTAAATCTTGGTTTGAGTTTGGAATCCCTAGGACCAAACGTTGTTGGCCTAGTGCAATTAGGAATGGGTTGGGTAAGAAGACACCCTAAACCCTGCTTCTCGTCTGGAGATAATTCTATGACCAGAAAATGCCGTTCGATGGGTGAAATGATCCCATGGAATAGATGCAACACTTATACAACAAGTTGCTACAACGCACGGTCTTGTTGTTTGATCACAAGAGAGTTTTGCCATTCCTTGGAATGAGGTTGGCATGTTCTTGCGCAAGTTTTTAACTTGCAAGAGGATGAGTAGTCATCCTGTTATATCGCCTTCTTGGAAAAACTTGCCAAGTTAAGGGAAGTTAGGTATTTTCTTGGAAGCAAAGGATCAATCAATAATTTGGGAGCGACATGGTCGCCAGGATTTACTGTTAATAAAACCTAAGGTATTGGTTAAGTTGGGTTAATAGGGTATGGCCCTAACCCAAGGACAAAAGGGTGAACAAAAAAACCCTCGGCAATCTTGCCAAGTCGCAATTGATCCCGGATCGGATGCTGGATGTATTCAGAGAGAAGGATTTACTCCTTAGCAATTGGCTAAATAAACGACCACTGGAATTGATTGTGCTTGTAATAGTTTACGAGCACTGTTTGCATTGTTTTCTCAAGGAACTAAAGAATGGAAATATATTTAATGCTTCAGGTTGAAGGCCTGAAGGGAGAGGCAGCATCAGTTACCCCCGACTGTCTGCCTGACCCTAACCAAGGGGGTTGTTAGCCGCACCACTAATTAAGGAAGCTGCTTGATGCATGTCCAACTAAATGTGGTAGGTAATTAGACAACTAAAGAAACCCTGAAGAAAGTGCGGTGGATGTGGGCATGGGTCCGTCCTATGGATGGGTGGTCCCGGTTGGCCGGGAACTTTTCTCAATCGAAATGGACATCAAGGAGCTCTTCTCGAAGGAAATGAACAGAAAGGGCGCTGACCTAGGGTTTAGGTTACTAGAATCTCGATTTATGCTGTTTTGGGGAAATGGAATGGGACTATGCCTTACGGGCAGAGAGGTTGAGTCTTGCATCCCTCTCGTTTCCCATTCTCCTTGAACTAAGTGTAACATGAATCCACTTCATCCCTGGCGTTTTTGCGTTAAGTAGTTCGCTTGGGGTTCGACGTTAGCTACCGTTTAGGAAAGTGACCATTAGGGAAAACCATGATTCAAGTCGGTCCTAAGTGGGAATGGCCAGAATACTTCCGCTACTTGGCAGACGCGGGAAGTCCTAGATCGCAAACCCCGTAACATTCCATGGGAGTGCCAGGTGGAGCTTTTTAAACTCTCTTTCCGATGGACTGCTAAGACTGTCCTGAAAGGGAACAAGTGGACACGTTACACTTAGTCACACTGAACAAGATATTTAAGGTTTAAGAGACCCTATTCAAGGCATCCAGATATTATCAAGAGCTTACTCTTCACCTTCATCTCTAGCTTCCATGGATTTCTCCTTCTTTCTCTCCTCTTTCTTGTCTTTCTTTCTCCTCTTCTAGTCTTTCTTCCTTCTCTCTTTCTCTCTCTTTAACTCATTCTCCTCTCTCTCTCAACTTCATTCATTATAGTCCTCATCAAGAAGACCATGAAGTATGTAAAGATCTCAAAATTAAAGAGGAGGAAACTTGGATCTAAGCTTCCAAATTAGTGCACAATCATCTAAGTCCTCATAAATAGCTTTATTGCAGTGGTTTGGAATCATATCTTCATCCTTAGTAACTATATGTGCATCAATCCCTTACTTGGTTATAATATTGTTAGTTAGGGTGGCTAGCTCACATGAGGCTACACCTTTACTACTTAAGGAATACTTAGCCTTATGGCTTGATGCCTTCTCCTTCCTTAGAAGGGGTCTCCCTTGCACTTGAAAATTTTCCAAGACCTAACATATCCTTAATAGAATAATGTCATGATGTGGAAGAAAGTTAGGAATGGTGACATCATGCATAGGAGATCTAAGTGCACTCTTATCTTGAGTCATGTGTTGCGCAATGGTTTAACCATTCTTAAAATGAAATTGCTCCATGTGTACTTTACTAGATTTATTTGCATGACATATACAATAAGAATTAATCCACAATGTTTCAAATCTAACATGAGGTCATTTGTGGAGCAAAAACATAATAACATGGTCCATTGTCCAACAATAGCCCTTGCCAATCCATAAAGGATCAATATGCCATATTTAGACTTATTGAACTACTCATCCTAGAAGCCATACTAGGAGTGATCCCTTATTCCTCTCCTTCTACCTTCAAATGGGGATATATAAATGTGAACCATAGATCTTAGGCCCTTAACAAGAATTCTAAAGACTCCTAACAAACACACTGTCAATCATTTTTTTGGAAACTGAAAACCCTTAGTAAAATTGTAGTTAGATTTGATTTCTGCTAGCTTAGTTGTTTGCATAACAGTTTGTTTTGTTATTTTGTAGTTGGATTTCTTGTGTTTGTCTAGCTTAGTATTTGCTTCTGTTATTTTGTTTGAATTGTTGAATGTGAAACTTGATAGCCTTGGTCGAGCTTTTTTTTTTTGAACAGGATGAAGCTTGTGTTTGTCAATAGCTACTGAACATTGAGGAGCTAAGTATGTTTTCTTATCGAGACTTTTGCACATCACAGGGATAATGGGTTCACGAGCACTTCACGTTACACTTGTTGATGCACTGCACTCGGGGGTCGTCTCCTGTTCCTATCAAATACTTTCATGCCATGGATTGGGATTATGCACGTTTTGCACCATCATTGAGCACTAGCACGGCATGAGGTCCGTTGCAGCTATATGCAATAAGTTTTAGATGCACACGCACATGAGAGAGTACTTGTCATTGAGCACACACATTTCTTGCACGCACGATATTTGGGATGCTCATCACAAAGTTAGGAACCTCTGGTTGAGTGTGTAAGGAGGTTGGGTGAGTTAGAGGGTCGTGAAGGATGCCACCAATTGTGAGATGGGTTGTTCTTATCTGGTCAACATCTTGAGGACCATCATTTTCTAGAGTGATTGTGAGATTTTGGATGGGTGGAGCAGAGTATATCATATCTTTTTTATGAGAGTTGAGAGGTGAGGATAAGGAATTTTAAATTAACAAGGAATTTTATTTGCATTTTGCATGACACACGATCACATGTAGATAGACTAGGCACAATATCTTCAGTGCATTCATTTTATTTTTTTTTGTGAGCATTGTTTGAATGGTAGCATATCATGGTTCCGATATTGCATATTTCTCAAATCATGTATAGTTGTGCACGGATTTTATTTAAAAAACCATATTTCTGCTAGGGCATACTGCATAAAAAAACAAGTTCATATCCAAAGAATATTCATTTTGAAGACTCAAGGATCAAAGGAAAAAGGTTGTACGTTTCACATCGTTAGCGAGTATTTCTTGATGAAAAAGAGGACATGCGTGCTGAAAGTGTATACAAGAACAATAGGCCAAGGAAGGGAATAAGTCGTCCAAGATAAAAAGTGGAGAAAAATGATGCGATTTACAAAAATCAGCATTTTTACCCATTTTGAATGGATTTTTATAATTCTGTCCACGTTGGCTTGTCGAACAGATGTGTTCCGATCGTTTTGAGTACCCAAACGACTATATTCAAAGTTCAAGTGACAAAGTTATGATCCAAACAAGTTGCAAACAAGCATAAAGCAGAAAAAACGAAAATAGTGAAAAGCAGTAGAAAAGCAAAAGCCAAAAGCTGAAAGCTGAAAGCCTAATGTGTGTGAGTGTTGATAGAAAACTATATAAGGAGAGGAGATTGAAGAGTTAAGGGCCTTTCCCCTCTTGTACAATTGTATTTTATGAGAGAAGAGTGGAGGGTCGCATGCTAGAGTGAGCTCTTGTCATGGCAATTTGGAAGTTGGAGCTTTTGGGTTTCAAAGCGTCGAGCATCGGCTCAAGGTTAATAAGGTACAAAAATATATCTCACTTGTTTTGTTTTTGAATTATTGGTATTTTCATTGTGTTGTGGTTGTGTGATGCTCTACCCACATTCGGGTTTTTGGTTGTTTTGAGCTTCAAGAGGCATTGTGTTTTCTCTTATTTTTATATGTGGCATGTGGTGTATTATCGAATATTTGAATTTTTCAAGTTGTGTTGTGCATTTGACAAAGTCAATTACCTCAATTGGCACTCCTTAACATCTCGTTATCGAGTTGTGAGTGAGGCTTACTCTCGATCACCGCTCGCGTAACACACACCACTTGCCATGTGACCGAAAATGGGCCTGATAGCAGCTCTTTCACTCTTTAAGATCACAATCAAACCTTACATAACTAAGCCCCACGGCCTCGTATCCATGAGTGATTGATGAAAAACTAGAAGACCTCTCCAGACACTAAAACATTGCATTTGTAGTCCACTATCTGATTGCCTTATCCTGGACTCCAAGTTGGAGTGTCCAACATAAGGTGTCTAGTAAACCACATATACATAACATAGGCTCCTTCTCGGTTAATTATCATTGCCTCCAATAATGAGCACACTACATTGGTTAGGGATTTGACATGTTGGTCCTTGTCTTGTTTCACAAAAGATTGTACTCATTCCACTCTTCCTCACCTCAAATCCCTTATGATCCTCGTACCTAAACAACTTGGATGTACCTGACATGCTTGATCAAAGAAAGTTAATTGTCATATGATGACATGTGTAAAGGAATGCTTGATGTGAATGAAATGTGCTCAAGAATCTTTAATGTAGTAAAAAAAGTACAAGAGTAACAAACATTATTTCCATTTTGTAGTTAGAAATAGTGAAGCTACAATATATGCTATAGTTTATAGCATTTTCTATGTATGCAAAATATGGAAACCAAGCATAAACCAGTATTTGAAATAGAGGATAAAGAAAATGCATAAGAATCTACATTATGCATGAGCAAACCATGCAATGATAAGCATGACAATAATTATGATAACTTGAATGCATCCTTATATTACTCATAATATTGCAAAAAAAAGGGGGTTTCATAGCTACTGTAGAAAAACTTATTTATATTCAAATCCACATCATACAGTCTTTAGTCAAACAACACATTATATGTGAATCATTCACAATTCTAAAGAGGAGCCAATATGTAATCATGCACTCCTAGAGACTTGGAATCTCAATTCTCACTAGAAGATAATTTAGCCAATTAACAAAGCAATGTGGTACTAGATCCTAGCCAAACTTGAAATAACACCCAACCCCAAGAATTGAGGAAATTTGCTATAGTCACAAAGGAAATTGAGAAGCACAAAGAAAGAGATGATCCCTTTTGAGAGGAGAATTTAAAGGTGCATTTAATGAGATTTTAAAGTTCTTTGGGTTGATTTGCAAGCCATTTAGTGTGGAAAATAAAGATTAAAAACTCAAATGTGGTCCACTTTGCAAGGCGACTAAGGAGAAAGACATGGGACAATTTAAAGCTAGTAAGTATTCAACCATCATTTTTGAGCCAAAATTTTCTTTGTATGCAAAATTGATGTTAAAATGACATTTGTTTATGGGGAAAGCCTTGGGATAGCCAATAGGGCATTTAAATGACCCAATTGGTCAAAATTGAAAAGATGTGACTATTGGACTAAAGAGAGCACCTAAAAAAGGAAGAATGGCTTGAGGAACAAGAGAATGGAGAGAAAAACATCATGGAGGGGAAAACAACGATATTATATTTTGCTTTTCCTCCCATATTATATCAAATCAAGCATATGAATATAGAAATAGAGCCTACTCTTCACCCTCTACGTAATAGTACCACTCTTCTGAGCTTTCAGCAGCAAAAGGCCATGGGGAGATATTTTTAAGAATCCATGGATCTCCATTCATATTTTGAAGCATTTAGAAATCTAAAATTTCAATGTTTTTCTCTCTAAAAATGCAATCTTTCTCCCTCCTCCTCAATAGCCACTACATGCATTTAGATGAGAGAGGGGGAAGGAAAGTGCAAATGTGAGAGATGAATGGGGTGTGATGAGATTGATGCTGACCTATTGCTGAAACATACAAGAGTTTTTCAAGTGTGTAGTTGCAAAAGCATCAGCAACCTTAGTTTTTCCATGGGTCAACATGCGCTCATGATGGGTAAGCAACCTATAAGTAAGTACGTTAATTTTCATAGCCAATGATAATGAAATGAAAATTTATTTTAGAGAAAAAAATTAGGGTTAAAAATTTTAATTTTTAGTTTATTTTTTCTTTATTTTCTATCAAATAAATATCTATATATTTAAAAATAAAAAGAAAATAGTTAAAGATCACATAAAAATACTAATAGTTAGAGGGAGAAAAAGAAAGATTAATAATTCATTTTCAGCGCCTCAAATTTTTAGTTTTCTCTTTTCTTGATTTTCTATGAAATAAATAAATATATGAGAGTCTATAAAGACATCCCATATACAACTTCAAAACTCACAAAAACTAAGATTTTAATGCTTAAAATAAGAGTTTCAATAGCACAAGGACGGCTTTGGTGATGTTCATTGTAATCTGAATGAATCAATGAGTCAAATACCATATAAATGCTATTGAAAGTTGATTATTTTTTATGTATATAATGAGTAAGTTGTTCTTGTACTATTTGTTTGTCTAAAGGTAGCATGAGTTAGGAAGACTCAATGCCTTTGGGTTTGTAGAGCAACACCACAACATATAGATAAAAGGGAGGGAAGATGATGGAAATAACTGATGTATTGAGAACTCGATTGTCAAATTAGGACCCCAAGCTTGCATGTTGATTCTCGTGTGGGAACAACCTATAGTTTTCGTTATGAGGTGAGCTTTGGGAAACCTAGATGATAGACCCGTGCATTCTCGTGAGTGTTGGGTGAAGTCATCTAGGATAGTTCTTAGATGGACCACTAAAGCATGCTTCCAACAGATTGTTACGCAGACACGTGACAATCCTTCAAAGATACAAGAGCTCAAAGATTAATGTTTACCTTGCATAGCGTGTTTGCTATATTGAACATTATATTTATTCATTCATCTTCAATGTTCATTATCTTTGAGTTACCCTAACCCTATCAAGATCTTGTTTCAGTATATGATATTATGCAATTTTATGAGTGTTCTACATTCAAGTATTTTGTTAAAATGTCCACATTAGTTCTACTATAGATCAAGTTGCTTTGGGATTGACTCAATCCTCGAATCTGATCTTTTCTCTTTATGAGTTTGAAATTTGTAGGATTTAGTCCTTGTGCATGTGCATAGACTTCAAACCCATGTGGAAGTTTGGATAAGCTCTCTTCTCTCTACTAGAACTAAGGATTTTTGCCTACCATATTATGACAGAAAAGAAAATCCAAATGTTATCAATTGATTATACCCCTTCCATGAACGACCACATCAACAAAAGAAGAAGTTCCAAGATGATCTTGTTAGTGGATACGGTCATTTCATATGTGAGTTAGTGCATGTTCTAATGAATGGACTCATTTCTTTTCACTCTGATGTGGTTGCCAAATTTGGCACCTATTGTATGGTCAATAGGTATATTTTATGCCAACCGAATTATACTTTATTAGCCCTAGATTTATGGCCCTGACATGTTCATGTTTGTAGCTATTTATAGGCTAGCACTCCCTCCACTCTATATCAACTATATACTTCCACAACAGGTTCCATTGTAGAGAGAAAGCCAGTGCTAGTGGAAGCTTGAAGCTTCCCTCTTCATTTAAGCTTGTTGCCAGCCATCATTGGCCACTTGGGGACCCTCCCCATCATCTCCAACACTTGGACTAGTATTCCAATCTCTTCACAACTGAAGGCGTCATGCACCTGGGTATGTAGATCTCGTTTTTAGCAATGCTCAGGACCTACAACAACTGCTCCTATTTATTTGGCATCATGGGTGTGCTCTAGACTTTGCATCTAATGCTTAGCATTGAGCATTGAAGTATAGTATTACACTTGGGGATTATATACATTCAGCTTCAAATATGAAATGCTCAATATTCAAATATGAAATAATTAGGGCAACAACTATATCTTGAGTAAATAATATTTATGATTCACTTATGTGATGACTACCTGATGCCCATTTAGTGCTACATGACTTGGAGATGTTATATCCATGATTAGAGATCATTTTGGGGTGATTATAGTAATCATTTTTCTTGGTTTTGATAGAGATTTGGTTGCTAGAATAACAGGGTTGAATGACATTTCGACTGCATATGCATTACGTTGTCCCATGGAAATTCGCTCCAGGGGGAACGGGGGAGTTTTGTGAAGTCACTCGCCACAGGGACACTTAGCAAGATGGGAGGAAAGGATGATGAAAAGTACTCAAGTTAAGGCCAATACGTGGAGTAGAAGAAAAAAATACATTAGTGGAAGGTAAGTTGGAGGAAGTCATGTAAACGTTCAAACTTGCTTTATATTTGGGAACAAGATACAAAGGAACAATCTTTCAAGGTAAGAGATCCACTCCATGGTATAAGCACAAAAATATAGAAGTAAAGTGGCATTTTAGAGAAGGTGAGGATAGAGGATATCACAATTGTATGATGAGATATGAGTATGTGAGAAATATTTGATTTACATCATTTGGAAGTTTAGTACAATGATGAAACATCCTTGTTTTAATACTTTGGAGAAAGTTATGAACTTGCTTAAGCCTTGGTCTTGTTGTAGCCTTATGTTGTCTTCATGTCCATTGTTTATCTCCGCGAAGGTGATACTCAAAAAGCTTTTTCTTCATAGTGGTAAATCGCCATATACAAAAAATCAGTATAAGAGGCTATTGAATTTTCAGATGCTAAAATATAGATCCTTAGAAGCTTTATTTGGATAGGAACATAATGAAAATTAGCAAATTGAACAAGAGGCCATATCCTTAGTTACAAGGAACTGTAATGAGTTTGGTTTTATATGCAGCTTATGAATCACAATGTACTTCAAGGCCTCACACTAAAGATGACCTATAGGTCCTATGAACGACACTCCGAAAGAGCGTAGTAGAAGGCGGCGATGGCGGTGAAGCTATAGACTCAAAATCAATGGATTGCGCTACGGCATAGCATGCCGCCCACATGATTTCCGATGTGACCTTCTCTGTCCAAAATAGCTTGACCGAGAGTCTTTGTCACCCTCAATCTTCTCTCTTGTTAGTGTTTTCTTATGTTCTCCACAGCTTCTTCCTCACGTTCATGACGTTCCATTACTACAGCTTCACCTCATCATCATTATCTCCATGTCCACGATCAACTTTCCTGTTGTCACTTTTACTTGCTACCCCATTGCAGTCTTCGTCAAACCCTCCATCTGCATTCTCAGACCGCCATCTTGGTTAGCAGGTATTCGCCTTCATCATCTATCTCGGCTATGCTATTGCTTTAGTTCCTTCTTTGACCATTGTTGCAGTGTCTTCAGTTAAGCATCATCGATTGATTCTTGCCATCGACTCCCTTCTTTTTGTCCTTTCCTCGCCTGCTGATTTCCATTGGCCTCCTCCTGAAATTACCTTTTTATATTAAAGAAAAACCATCATTAATGACACTTTCTTTCTCATGAAAAAGCTTGTGATTCATAGAAAAGCCCAAGAAAAGCTTATATTTTTATTGATAACATCAGCCGTTTTGTTTTTTGTCAACCTGCCTTTCCAGGCCAGCATCATTAGTTTCGTTATCAAGCTTAATCAATCGTTGCACTATTTGGAACTTTACTTCATCAATTTGGCTTGTAATGATCGTTTGCCCATATCACCTTTTCTCCCTCCTAGCTGATTAAGCCATAATCGAGAGCCAAGTAGCACCGCATTTTCTATCCCTAGATGACAAGTTTCATGGGTTTATGTCAAGCAATCTGATGTGCCTCATAGGCAAGGAAACCTTTGAAGTTTAGCATCCCCTGCAGGTAGTTTGTGCAAGCAGAATCCCTTTCCTTGAAAGCTTTTCTATCTGATCTTAATGCATCTTAATTCAGTCCAATTCATGACATCAAATTTTGAGGGTATACATATTCAAGAAGAATGTTGTAGAGACCCAAGAGCACCGTATACACTCAATATGTTTAATGTAAGCCCTTTTCACAAGATCAGAAGATCGACAAACTCTCAACTTGTGAAGCAAACTACTTTGCAACCCCCTCAAGATCACTATTACATATGCATATTTACAAGCAAAGCCAAAACACAAGCCTATATTTTCCACAAGGCATTGAATTGAAACTTCCCATTTGCATCTAATATAGCATGGCTCAAGGCTTTCTCATCAAATGGTGAATCCTCATGACCTTTAGGGCATGCATACTTTAATGATGTACAACCAAGTAAACAATACTCCACACAAAAATTATGAATGTACTGAAAGAATGTGCCTTGCCTAACTACTCGTGTTCGTGTGTCATGCAAAAACAACATACACAACAAAAAATAAACTCATAATGTCATTGAGTAAAGAGTCCAAAATCTTGGAAGAAAACTCCGCCCTTAGGTTTGAAGAGGTAGACGTGTAGTGTCACGACATCCAACCCCTCCAAACTTGCACATCCTCTGGATGGGCCACAACTACCCATCCTCATCACTGCCAATCTTGACGGTCAATGCAATCTCTTCATCTTCTATAAAATCATCTTCAATGCCCACATATTCGTCTTCATCCTTTCTTGGCTCTAGTCCATCAAAAATAGCATCATCCAACTCCTCGGCTGCATAGGTTGTATCATCTCTTCTCTTGAATAGTTTGATTTTCTTCCCTGCAATTAGAATTCACAAGGCCGTACCATCAAGCTTTGCCAAGGAATATGTAGCATTGTCATGGACATGCTACACTAAATAGGGCCCAAACCATCATCTGGAAACCTTGCAGATAGCACTATACTGGTTGTCTAGACTGATGTCATAGACCAATACCCAATCTCCCTCTTTAATCTCTTTAGGCCTCAATCTGCATCTGCTATCAAAGTGGTATTTGTTGCGAATCCTAGCCTCTTTGAGCTTTTGAATTTCTCTTTCAATATCTTGAGGTATTCTTTTCAACAACTGAGGAATACGAAGAGCCAAAAGATCTTCTCTAGTCATCTCTTCTTGCTATCACGGTAAAGCACTCAAAGTAAGTGTGCAAGTCTTTGTAGGCATGAATGACTTTTTCCCATACATCAACTTAGCTGGCATATATCATGTAGTCACACTGTGAGTAATGCGATCAGCCCACAAGGCATAAGGCAAAACCCTAGGTCACACTCTTGAATCCATCCACCGCATGCTTTGGCCAAGGCTTTCACAATTGGTAGATTGCCTTTTTTGCTCTTCTCGTTGCCTTCTAGATAATATGCCAAAGTCAAAGCAAGTTTAATACCAAGGTGAGAGAAAAACTCCCTAGCTGCATCAACATCCAACTCACCTCTATCTACAGTAACTTTTTCAATACATCCATACCTGTAAATGACATTTTCCAATAGAAACTTACAAACCAGTGAAGTAGATTTTGTTCGTAATGCTCTTCCTTCCACTTGATTTATGAGATCTTCTCATGCCAAAACAATATAGCGCATCTGTGACCAACAGGCATAGTAATCAAATCAATACCCCACTTATGCTGTTCCAAAAATTAGCTTTAATCACTACTCAAATGCATTCTAGAATCAAATCCAAGTATATAACATCAACCATAAGTATGAGTACATGGTATAGAATGCACGAGACCAAGTCTAGAAGCAAGACATTGTCGTGACGCTGCACATTTAGCACTTTACAAATGTGAGGGTGGAGTTTTCTGCCAAGGTTTTGGACTCTTTAGTCAGTGTCATTATGAGTTTTTTTTCTGTTATGTGTGTTTTTTTTGCATGACACACAAGTTCATGGATTGTGGTGAGCCATCATGCTTCAAGGAAGGAATGAATAGATCGAACAACAAGAAGTAGTTCAACGCCATGTTGTCAAAAATGGAATCACTTAATAAGAATGGTACTTGGGACTTGGTGCAACTGCCTAAAGGGTAGAAAACTCTTCTATGCAAGTGGGTTTGCAAAATGAAGGTCACTTCTGGTTCTCCACCAAAGTACAAAGTACAGCTACTCGCAAAGGGGTACAAGCAAGAATATGGAATTGACTTTGACAAGATCTTCTCTCTCGTAGTCAAGATGACTACTCTAAAAACCATTTTGGGCTTGGTTGCAGTTGAAAAAATGGAGCTCATATAAATGAAGGTAAAGACTGCATTCTTACATGGTGATCTGCATGAGGGCTGAAAGGTATTATGAGATACCTCAAGGGCAAAAAGGATTTGTGCATCTGCTTTGGTAAGTAGAAGACATCTGTCATTGGCTTTATGGATGCAGACTATGCTAGACATGCAGACTACAAGAAGTCCACTACATGGTATGTGTTTAGCTTCACAGGGGGATTTGTCTCTTGGATATCTAGGTTGGTAGAAGTGTGTTGCAATGTCTACTACGGAGGCAGAGTATGTGGCTACCATTGCGACATACAAAGAAGCCTTATGGCTATCATGTTTGATTGTTGAGCTTGGGATTACTGAGGTTCCTGTTCTCTACTGTCATAGTTAGAGTGCTATCATGTTAGCACGGAACCCTGTCTTCCATGCAAAGAAAAAACACATATAGGTGAAGTATCATTTCATCAGAGAGATACTTGACAGCAAGAGCATTGAGCTGGTCAAGGTGCACATTCATGATAACCTTGCACACCTTCTCACGAAAGGTCTTCCATCAGAGAGGTTTGCCCATTGCCGGCAAATGATGGATATCGAATAGGTATAGTCTCTTCAATTTTGTACATACGTAGACTTAGCTAATTCTTGTCCTCTACCTTTGGGCACATTGCCTTTAGGGGGGAGGTTGTTTAGGATAAAGGGCAGTGCGCGTGTTCGCATGTAAGGGCCAGATTGTACATAGTACATATACCTATCTAAAATAATTATTGAGGTACACTCTTCACTACCACAAATTGTGTGTTTCTATCTCTTCTCTCTTTCAAACTGCATTTCTACATAGAAGCTCCATTACAGCTAACTCAACATTTTTTAGTGACTAGAGGCTGTGGTCACACTATTCATATGGGGTGACCAGCTATTTTTTGGTGATTAGCATTTCCTTAGGCATTTTATCACCTAATGTACATTGGCAAACATTTTTACCTCAATTGTAATGTATTCGACTACTTTTAGGCTCCAACAACTATTTATAGCTACCCTACTTCAATGCTAGACATCAATGATCGACACATTGCCTTATAAAATACTGCTCTTTGCATTATCCAATGCTTCATTCCATATTCAATATGATCTGACACCTTGATTGACACTTTGTGTTGCCAAGAGACTAATCAGTGTGCTTTGTATTCAACATTCTTTTGGAGTTTAATGCTGATTTATTCTTTCATTCTCTTCTCTGTCTTCCCTTCTCTCTCCATGTTCCTATTCTTCCATTGTGCATTCTCATAATTTCCAATCATGTGTGAAATAGATTGAAAGGAAGTGAGGAGATTGAGGAGGTGAAAGTGTCTACATCATCTAAGCTTCACTTTGCAATCTACTGCATACACTATATGTGTAGCCCCTCACAATAACAAACTTCCTCCAAGCCTAATGATGGAGCTAGTGTGGTGCAATGAAAACCCAGCAGTCTCAAGAGCCCTCCATTCCTCCAAGATAGCCTCCTCTACTACCTTGAGGCCATGGAATTTCTACATGTGAACCTGTGAGATGGAAGGCTTGTGAACACCAACCACTCTCCCATTGTACATAAGGAAAATTTACCCATATCAAATGTGCTCTCCGTCCTAGGGTGTGACATATAAAGAATCAAACTCTCTACATTCCTACAAGATATCCTCCTCTACTACATTGAGGCCATGGAATCTCTACCATGTGAACCTATGATGAGAGGCTTGTGAACACCAACCACTCTCCAATTGTACATAAGGAGAGTTTTCCCATGAAAAACCTGGTCTCCCTTCTAGAATGTTACATATAAAGAATCATAGAAAATGATTAAAGGAAGAGGCTTTCTCCTTTGATCTTCAACAATTTGGAAAGGTATCTTACAAAGTATAAGGTAGACAATTTGCCTACTCTAAGAATGGTCCTTGTAAGTTTGAACTTGAATTTGTGGCCCAACCTATGGCTCTACCAATAAAGCCCTACTCTCTAACACTGTGAATTAAATTTCCCTTATCTTCCTCTAGACCTTAGCTGCATAATCACATTCCAAGCAGCTTCAATTGATGCTAAGACCCCATAAATCCATGACCAATGAAGAACCATTGAGACACTTCACTTGACAAATGTAGCATGTAGACAAGGTGCAAGAAGAAGTGACATACCACTATGTCACAAAAATAATATGATAATTGGCCACCAATGCTAGGGTGGGTTAACTATACTCCATCATAAAAGCTTACATCTCATGCTTGATGGCATTGGGGCAAACTACAACCCTCACAAAATGTCTCTCCAATAACCTCTCATGAACTTCACTTTGTAACCTCTTCAATCCTTTAAACAAACTTGTCAAGGTTTCTTAATGATAGTAGCTTCTTCTTTTCTTAGTTGATCCTTTCCTTTCCGCATCGTCTAATCTCATCTTCCCTATAGCCTTGGTCATGCGTATATCTAATTTTGTTACTAGTGTCTCCTAGTCTTCTTTATTATTCATCCTTCTTCTTTTTCAACTTTTTATATTTTATTTGGATCCACTCCTGAAGTTGTTCCTTATTCACCATGGTTCACTTCTATTTTGGTTGAATGTCTCATCAAGTTTTCATAGTCTAGCGAATGATGTCCCCTCCTTTATCCACGCTATGAGCATTGTGTGCATACTAATTTTCTGTAATCACAATAAGTCTTGCAAAACACCCATTCAAAAACTACTCCCAATCCTTCTCTGCCTACTTGAAAAGTTATCTAGCTTGTGCAAGACTCCGAGGTCCAATTGCATGGACTTCGGCACCATACTATTGTCCAACTATCGATAACCTACAACTATGAGTGGTGTGAGTTGATCTTGAACGCATAGCACGGGTTGATAATTTATTCACACTCGTCCTTATGGCATTCTTCCTCGTGATGTTTTGCTTCTCTACAAATGCATCACCTTCGCTCTCTTTGGAGCTTCCATCAAACCATCATAAATTCTTGCAAACCCATTGATACCATTGCCACATCCATATCCTTGGAGCCATGCACCTTATGAACCATTCAAACCATGAGCTTTCAAGTAACATACAACCATTAAAACATGGGACTTCCCTGGGATTTGTGCCACATCCATTTGCCCATATTATGATTCAACTTATTGCATAAGTTATGGCAGTCATAAGAACTACGATTCAATTGGCTTCATATTGTTTTCAATTCATTCTCACATTTTCTCTTATTGAATGACTCTTCGTGCCATGCATATTCGTACTTTCTAAGGTTACCAAAAGTGAGTGTGGTCCCCCCCAATTAACGGTGTGCAGAGCCGCATAGAAAATGCCCCATTTGAGTAGTCTGATCTTGAAGCTGCAACAGTTCCATCTGCAACAATGCATCAGATTCATGGTTGTGGGTTAAAGCACGCATGCATTCTACAAACATGCACGTATGTCTGTGGATACAATGTACCTTTCGCAGCCTTGTCTTGTAAAGAGCAGCCTCCAAGGTAGTTTCCATCATTTCGATATCGGGAAACGGTAGGAAGGAGAGATTTTCACCCATCAAGCAGCTGCAAATCAAGACAGGACGAATGTAGGTACCAAAAACGCAAACTTGAACATCAGCTGTCACAAGAGTTGCACCTCTGAAGGTCGGTCAAATACTTGAGATGTTCTCGTAAGCGGAAAGCCTCATGTCTCCAAAACTGTGACAGGCATAGATAAGAATAATTAGCCAGAGATAAACATCACCCCAAGAATTGCTTATAGTAAATAGACAAACAGCCAATCGTCAAGAGGAACCAAAAACCCAAACACGTCAACGGACAGACTTAGCATCTACATCTGGTCTAGCTTCGCATAAGTTCTCTCGTATGTTCGTTCCAAAGCTTCAAAGCTTTACAATAGGCATCAAAGTTCCAATTCAATTCCGATATGAAAATTGAGAACCTTACAAAACCAATTCAAAGAGGGGTACGCCTATTGGAGGCCAACTAAACGCCAATTCAAGAATGGGCACGAGTAATGGAGAGGGCTTAGAGACCTTGGGCACACGAACGTTGTTTTTCAGAGAGAAGCCATGGTGGGATGTGAGGTACAAGCTATGGAATGCGAGAGAGAGAGAGAGAGAGAGAGAGAGAGAGAGAGAGAGAGAGAGAGTACACAAGACTGCACGAGTTCTCTTATTGACACTATTAGTCAGGATGAAGTGGCACATGTTGCGCTTAATGGGGGAGTCATAGAAGAGTTTCCTTTATCTCATTCTCTTCATCAAGGGTGCTCTCTCAGTTCTTATTGTTTGCATTGGTTACTCACACCATGCTTTCTTTGCTGGGTCGTTTAGCCCAAAATGGGGAGATTGTTGGTATATCTCTTCCCAGGGGTTCTCAACTTTTGGGTCAATCTTTGGCAAATGATTCCTTTATGTTTTCAAGGCTGATCGAACTAGGGCCAATTGAGCAATGCCAATTTAGAGTCTGTTTGGTTTGGCCTCGGGCCTTCATATTAATGCTCAGAAACAACATTAATATTTTGTATGGCAACAAATCTGCAAGAATTGGGCTGGCAGGGAGCTGTTGTTTCGAAAGGAGATATTATATGGCACTTGGGATATCCAGTTGGGGTGGAAATCCCTTCTTGAGCACCACTTGATTGGATTGTGAGAGGTGAGAGAATGCACAAAGATCAAAGCTCAAGCTCAACTAGAAATACAATTGATAGATAGTGAAGGGACTCCATGAGAGTGAAGTGCGACACCCAATGCAATAATTTGAAGAGTGAGATGCAAGTACAAAGTACAACCCTTAAACCTTAGGGTTCCGAAAGGTGTAAAACATTATAAGTGCCCAAACTATGTAACACAAGCACATAGAATAAAAGAGAATAAATCTAGAAGAAAAAACATTTCGTAAGGAGAGAAAAAAGTGCCCCATTGTCCTACTGAGGATCACCAACACTCCTCTGTGAGCATTCCCATGAGTCAAATTCAACAAACCCCCCTAGAGTGAAGAGTGCTCAATATACAAGGATCATCCACACCACCAAAGGAGATGAAATTTGAAACATTACAAAATGCTTCAAATTTGTCACGAGGAAGAGCTTTGGTGAAGATGTCTATCACATTACTAGTGATAGGATATTAAACAAGGCTAATATCACCTACAAGCACCGTCTCTCAATGACAAGGCTTACTTCACCTGCATGTAGCCTCTCTCAAATAAAGTGATAGTGGATCTCTATGTATTTCATGTGTGCATGAAACATTGAGTTCTGTGCCACTTCAATGGCACTATGACTATCAGTGAACAAAAGGAGTAGGCTCTTTGAACAAATACATCTAAATTAACCAACAAATGTCTAAGCCATATGCATTCAACTATGGTAGTGAAAGTTGTCTTGTATTTAGCTTCACATGACCATGCGGCAACATTGGATTGTTCCTTGCTAAGCCAAGAGATGCAAGATGAGCCAAGAAAGAAACAATTACCACTATTTGAGTGATGAGAATCAAAATCATAGCCCAATCTGAATCACTATAAGCATGCAGTTGCGGTTGTCCCCCTTGCATAAAGCAATCCAAGAGTTCGAGTACCCTGCAAGTAATGAAAAACATGCTTGATAGCTTGCCAATGTGACATGCATGGCTGGTGCATGTATTTGCTTAAGGATGAAACTACAAATTGATTGTTTGGCCTTGTGTTGCATAGGTAAATGATAAATCCAACTACTAGAACATACATATGGATATCAAACAAATCACTACCATGCATGCAAGGACACCTTGAGTCTAGGTTCCATTGGCGTACGAACTGGCTTGCAATCTTGTAAGCCAAACCTCTCAAGAAGTCTACCAATGTATCTAGACTGTGACAATCCAATGTCTCTAGCATCATGAATGAATTGAATACCCAAATAATAGTGCAAAGGCCCCAAATCTAACATCTCAAAATTTTACTGCAAATTTTGTTTGAATGCTAAAATTTTATCAGCATGTGTCCCTGTAAGTAGAATATCATCAATAGAAAAACATATGACTAGCAACGATTCCCCCTCTTCATATATGTAAGTGTAGACTCTAATGAGATGTTTTTGAGTCCCACATTGAGTAAAAAGGCATCAATCTTTGCATACCAAGCTCGAGGAGCTTGCTTCAAACAATATAAAGCCCTTTTCAGCTTGCACACCAAGTGTTCGGATCCCACAACTGCAAAACCAATGGTTGTTGTACATGCACTTCTTCTTGAAGTTCCCCATGTAAAAATTCAGTCTTTATATCAAGTTGGTGCATAGTCCATCCATAATGGGTAGCTAAAGCAACCATAGACTAAATGGAAGTCATACGAGATGTAGGAGCAAATGTCTCCTCATAGTCGATGCCTTTCTTCTATGCGTAGCCTTTAGGCATAAGCTTAGTCTTATATTTGTCAATGGATCCATCTGCATTCCTTTTCAGCTTATAGACCCACTTTGTACCAATGGATTTCTTTCCAATAATCAAGGACACTAAATCCCATATTTGATTCTTTATGATAGAATCAAACTCAGCTTGCATTACTGCCATTCAATACACACTATGCTGTGCATCCTCAACGCATTCAAGCTCCTCATCATCAAGTGTTTCTGCTACTATAACAAATTCCATGGTATGCACACCATCATGCATATGAGCTTGCCTTCTAGTACAACTAGCAATAGGAGCATCCAAGTGACTATCTTTCATAGAATTCAAATACCACCCAGGCATTTGCCTAGCATCCTCAAGGCATTTGCCTAGCATCCTCACTGTGTACAAGCTCTTGCTAAACTTCAAATTCACTCCCTTGTTGACTATTTAGATCGGCCATAGGCTATTTTTTTCCATTACCCAATGGAGTAGTTGGTTGAATGTTAAGTTCACTTGCTGAAGCTCCAGCTATATCACCGAAAGAAATGGGCGCAACCCTTCAAATACATCATTGGCAGCCCGATTTCTATCAAAACTAGCAAGGGATAATTCTGATTTTTCATAAAGAACCATATCCCTAGTGATAAATACATTCTTAGAGATAGGATCATATAATCTATATCCTTTGCTCTCATTCTTGTACCCCACAAAAATGCATATAACAACTTTGTTATCCAATTTCGTTCTCAGTACCTTGGGAATGTGTGCATACGCAAGACATCCAAAAGTACGAAAATGTCCAATAGAATGTTTTCAGCTATTCCAAGCCTCAAAATGCATGATATTTTTCAATGCCTTCATGGGGTACCTATTGAATATAAGGTTTTTGGCTATTCCAAGCCTCAAAATGTGTAATATTCTTTAATGCCTTCGTGGGGTACTTGTTCAAAAACATGGGAAGGACACATAACTGCTTCCATCCAAAAACTATGTGGCAAGCTTTTTACTTTAAGCATTCTGATACCAGGAGGCATATTCCACGGTGGATTCCGTGAGGTTTTGCGGTGGATTCTTTGAAATTTTATTATTACCGGGGCTCATACACAAAGTACATTCTTTGTGCGAGAAGTCGATGGGGACGCCTATCCTTTTCAGCATTTTGTTAATTTTATTTGTACATAGGTGATTCCATAGCAGGTGATTCCGCAAAATACATATTTAAATTAATAAATGTTTATGAGTTTAGAGTGCACACTCGTAATAAATTAAGGTCAGGATTGATTTTTAACCAATTTATTTATGTAATTGAAGACTGCTAGATATTCACTTTTGTCGATTTAATTGTATTATTTTTCTAACAATTGTGAATGCTTCAGTTGATGTGTAGAGCAAGCAATGGTGGTAGTGGAAAGCATTGGAGGATAGCATGTATTCAAATTATCATCAATTTTTGATGGGCGTGTATCTTAGGAATGGCGCCTATATTTTGTTACACTTATTTATCAAAGCGTTTGATATTTATTTATTATTTTTATATCTACATGGGCGCACGATTTAAATACTTGTATTGGACATTGTATTTGGGTACCGCCTAACTTCTTGGGCACCCATTAGCTTTAATTCTTTATTGGCACAAAAGCAAACTCAAAAGCTAAAGCGTGCTATTTTGTAATTTAGACTATTATTTGAGCTTGAAGATAAATAATATATGAAATACATGCTTTGTGGAGCGCTCACACAAGGCATGGGGGGAGATTGTACCCAATTGGTCTCTTGTTCATGTCGTGCAAAGTTTTCTTCATTGGTTTTTATGTAAAAAGTAGAGTTCTTTTGTTCTTGGGGACTTCTGACGCTTACTACGCGTGCATACGACGTCTGATCTGTGCACCACTGGTATCAAAGCGAAGCTGAGATCGAGAGCTTCCAATCGCTTACCATCTTGCGCGAAGGCGAAGCTCCTGGAACGATCGAGCTCTACAGTCAATTTCGTCACGAATGGTCGATACCAGCGTATTCGTGGCAGTCAAGAATCCCCTTTTATACCCTCTGATTGCGAGAGACCAGCCTCTGTAGGCCAAGGACCGGCGGTCAAGTTCCTTCAATAAGTCGTGAGTATACAGATAATCCTCCATAGCTTTATACCTTCCAAACTTTAACAAAAAGCTTATTAAGCTTAATAACAAGCTTATTTAAAAGCTTCTTCAATCGAAATTTTCTGCCTGCAGCGTCAGTATAAACTGACGGTGGCCGATTTCACCGCCAACATACTCATGTCCACGAAAATCAAATTGAGTTCCTTAAGCTTTAAATTCTAAGCTTTCCAAGTTCTGCAAGTCACCAAAGTTACAAAGATAATCTCCAACCATTACCATAACAGCAGTTCACACGCAGAAGCACACAAATCAGTCTATTGCTCTTTGGAAGTCCCTGTTCACACTTGAAGACTTGCTGAACTAGTTTTAGCAAACGTAGAAGTTCATACGCAGATTATACGTAGTTTCTACATGACACTATTCTCTTGGAAGACGATTGTGACAACGAATACCACAATTATAAAGAAAAAAGACTACAAAAGCCAAACAAAAATATACAAGCCTTGTAAACCCGCCTTTGAGCTACGCTCATCCCGCTAATAAGATTTCGAGAGTGTGAGGTCTTTTGGAATTTTACAGGATGACTGAACAAAACATGGACAATTTTATGGCTGAAGGTGATCTACCTGAACCAAAGATGGAGCAAAAGTTGGATTTGATTATGATGCAGCTCGAAGAAGAACGAAGAGCCCGACAAACTTTGCAAGTTCAATTGGCCAGTCTGCAACGATCTACCACCGACCAAGATGGATCGCAATGCGAAGATCTTATACGACATACCATCGATGCAACACTTGAAGCCCAATCCATCCGCAAAGAAACAAAGATAAGTAAAAGAAAATTCAAATTTCGTACTTTCAATGGATCACACGATGAAAAGACTGTACTTACTTTTATCAATCAATTTGATGATTACTTTCATGAAGAAACATATGCTGAGAAAGACAAAATTATGTGTGTCACTAACCATTTAGTTGACCGAGCATCTTTATGGTGGACTGTGGTTCGCAAGAGCGCTGATTGCCCTACTACATGGGAGACTTTCCAAAAGAAATTTTTGTAGAATTTCATTCCTCCTCAATTCCATGAAAAAGTCATCAAGCAATGGGATCTTCTACAACAAAGAGATCGCGAACCTATTTCCCAAGACACTGAACGTTTCTAGAATGCTCTACTGCAACTCAGAATGCTCGAAGATATACCTGAAGCAACTCATAAACGCAAGTTTATGTCTGGCCTACTTGGGTATTTCTATGCTGAAGTCAATATGTTCAAGCCAACAACTCTTGAAGATGCAATTTCCTTGGCTCATGACACTGAAGACAAGATTCGCAGAAGAGACAAGTGACCACAACAATTTTCAACTAATGGTAACTTTGGTTCCAAACAATTCAATTCAAATTTTCGAAGATTCAATCAAAGTTGTTTTCTTCCATCTTTTCCGTAAATCTTGGACACGACCACCTGCCTTGCCATCAAACACCAATCCAAACCCTAAGCCATCCCCACAGTCAAATCCCAACATTCCTAAACTTCGTGCCATTACCAATAATGTATCTAAAGTCAAATCCATAGTTTGTTACAAATGCCATCAACGTGGACATCTAGCAGCCAATCGAAAAAGCCACATGTCCATATCAATTATCTGGGAGCCATACAAGAAGAAGAACGTGAGGCAATGCCGAACTTTACGGAAGATGACGACGACATTGGTACTACTTCAGATACTTTGCCAGGTATGCCAACTTCCCATTCTTTATTAACAATGAAATGTTTTGTGCATGGTGAAAAAAATACTATTTTACATGATAATGAGAGCACACATGACTTTATTTTTACAAAGTTCGTCAAAGAATTAAATTTACAAACTGTTTCTATATATTATCGCATCAAGGCTGCATTCTTAGGTGCAAGATATAATGAAACACAAGAGGTACATAATTTAGAAACTAATATTGGTGAATATACTGAACGAAGAAATTTCTTAGTTGTACCTTTGTAATCTAGTGACATTATCTTAGGAATACCTTGGCATCATCAATAGAATCCTGACATAGATTATTCTACACATTTAATTAAAATTTATTTTCAAGAAAAATAAATCACATTGTATACTATGCACGTTTCCAATAAATTTCCATTGCTTACTCATACTCATGCTAAATATGTATTACGTAAAAGTAGCAAATCTTATTTAATATGGGTGAATAAACTTTAAGCTAAAGAAAAACATATGCATCCTAGGTATACACAATTTTTTGCCTAATTTCAAGATTGTTTTGCTGTTAATTTACCACCTGGACTACTACCTTCACGTCTTGAAGATCATAAAATAGATTTAATTCTTAGAACACAACCACCATGTAAAGTACCATATAGACATAACCAAATTAAACAGAAAGAAATTCAAAATCAAATAGAAAAATTGCTTAACAAAGGATTAATTAGACCTAGTAGTTCTCCATATTGTGCACATGTCTTATTAGTGAAAAAAAAAAAATACTTATCGCATGTGCATTGATTATCGTGCCCTAAATAAAATTACTATTAAGAATAGATATTCGATTCCTAGGGTAGATGATCTTATGGAAAAGCTACAAGGATCTGTCATATTTAGTAAGATAGATCTTAAATCTGTATATCATTAAGTAATATTGGATAAATCTGATATATTCAAAACTGCATTTAGAATATAATTTGGACATTATGAATTTCTAGTTATGCCTTTCGATTTAACTAATGCACCAACCACATTTAGTCGCATGATGAATCGCATATTCTTGAAACATCACCATTGTATCATAGCTTTCTTTGATGACATATTAGTATTTAGTAAAAATGAGAATGAGCATTATGAACATTTATCTTTAGTTTTTAAGTTGTTAAAAGACAATCAATTATATGCTAATCAAGAAAAGAGTGAATTTTTCCAAAAAAAAATTGAATATCTAAGACATATTATTAATTCATCAGAATGTATTAAAGTCGACGCTAAAAAGATAAAAGTAATTTTAAATTAGTCCATACCCAAAAATGTGCATGAATTACGTTCTTTTCTAGGTCTTGCTAGCTTTTACAGAAAGTTTGTGAGGAATTTATCATTACTTGCATTACCTTTGACAAAACTTTTAAAAATAGGTATTGTGTATAACTGGTTTGATAATCAACAAAAATCCTTTGATTTATTGAAACATACTTTAACTCATGCTCCTGTATTACACCTACCTGACTTCAATAGACCATTCTTCTTAGTAGTTACTGACGCTAGTGGATCTGGAATAGGAGCCCTCCTTATGCAAGATAATCATCCCATAGCCTACTCTAGCTATAAACTCAAACCATCTGAACTTAAATATTCTACCTATGATAAAGAATTGCTAGCTCTAGTAGAAGCCTTACGTCAATGGAAACATTATTTAATGGGATCTGAATTCATGATCAAAACTGACCAACAAAGTATTAGACATCTCCTTAGTCAACCACAAATATCTAACCGGCACATTAAATGGACTGCTTTTATTCAAAGTTTTCATCTCCTTATATAATATCAACCTAGAAAAGAGAATGTTGTAGCTGATGCTTTGAGTAGTAGACCGATAATTCACAATATTTCTGTGATATCATTTGATTCCCTTATTCCTTTGAATGATACTTATCATCAGGACCCTACTTTTCAAGGATTGGAATAAACTAGTTGCAAATAATTGGATTCCTTTTGATTCACTGTCTTATAATAATGGATTCATGTTTTATGAAAAAGATTATGTGTGACAGTTCCATTTCGATCATTTGTTTTGCATGAAATTCATTTTCCTCCATATCAAGGTCATAGAGGAATTAGATCTACTTTGCATACATTGACTGAATATTTTTATTGGCCACATATGGACATTGATGTATCTAACTTTGTATTTGAATGTTTAGTTTGTCAACGAGTTAAAAGACACCATGGTAAACAATATGGTTTACTAATGCCATTATCTATTCCATCACGACTATGGGAACAGATTTCAATGGATTTTATCACTGGTTTACCTAACACTAAAGCTAATCATGATATGATTTGGATTATTGTAGACAGATTTAGCAAACAAGCATATTTTATTCCATGCAAGAAAACTTTAACTGTATCTCAAGTTGCTCAAATATTTTTAAAAACTGTTTTCACTAACCATGGTTTATCAAAAGTTATTATTTCTGATCGTGATTCTAAATTTTGTAATAATTTTTGGATTACTTTGTTTGCTAACTTAGGAACAAAGATTAATTTTTCATCTGCATTTCATCCTAAAACAAACGGTCAAACAGAAGCTACTAACAGTACTATTTTAGATCTTTTGCGTGCTTATACCATTTCAAAACCACACATATGGGATACACATCTACATTTACTTCAGTTTGCATATAATAGCACACCACATACAGCTACAAAGAAAGCACCATTTGAAGTTATTTATGGATATCGATTGCCTACACGTCTTGCATCATCATCAAACAAAATTCAAACTGCTGATGATATTGCTAACACGCAACCCACTATTTTTTATGAAGTTAAAGATATGATTGCCAAAGCCCAGCAATCATATACAAAACAAGCAAACAAGAAAAGATAGGCTATGAATTTTAAAGTTGATGATTATGTTTGGTTACGAATAGAAAAATGCAGATTACAAAGTGTAGATAAACACCTAGTTGTGAAATTAGCACCTAGATTTTATGGACCATTCAAGATCATACACAAAATCAATGACAATGCATTTAAACTAGAATTACCACAATATTAGAAAATCCACAACACCTTCCATATCAGTTTATTACGACCTTTTAGAGGCCAATTACTTATACACCCTGTCTATGAAAACCCTCCTTTACTAGATGATGAAATTGAAATCCTTGAGCGCGAAACTATTATAGATACTGGCTTTATGAACACTAGAACTGGCCGTAGATATTCTAGATATTTGGTCAAGTTTAAAAACCATCCTGTTGAAAAGGTCCAAGGGATGCACACTAGAGACCTAAATGCTTTCCCCACTCTGTTAGCTCCACATTGAGCTAATAGCAATTGAGGTCAATTGCTATCCCACCCTGGGGGTATGATGCTAGGAGGCATATTCCACGGTGGATTCCGTAAAATTTTATTATTACCGGGACTCATACACAAAGTAGATTCTTTGTGCGAGAAGTCGATAGGGACGCCTATCCTTTTTGGGCGTTTTGTTAATTTTATGTGTACATGGGTGATTCCATAGCGGGTGATTCCGCAAAATACATATTTAAATTAATAAACGTTTATGAGTTTAGAGTACGCACTCGTAATAAATTAAGGTTAGAATTGATTTCTAACCAATTTATTTATGTAGCTGAAGACTGCTAGGTATTCACTTTTATCGGTTTAATTGTATTATTTTTCTAACAATTGTGAATGCTTCAGTTGATGTGTAGAGCAAGCAGCAGTGGCAGTGGAAAGCATTGGAGGATAGCATGTATTCAAATTATCATCAATTTTTTATGGATGTGTATCTTAGAAATGGTACCTATATTTTATCGCACTTATTTATCAAAGCATTTGATATTTATTTATTATTTTTGTATGCGCATGGACGCATGATTTAAATACTTGTATTGGACATTGTATTTGGATACCGCTGGACTTTTTGGGTGCCCATTAGCTTTAATTCTTTATTGACACAAAAGCAAACTCAAAAGCCAAAGCGTGATATTTTGTAATTTGGGCTATTATTTGAGCTTGAAGATGAATAATATATGAAATACATGCTTTGCGGAGCACTCACACAAGACATGGGGGGAGATTGCACCCAATTGGTCTCTTGTTCATGTCGTGCAAAGTTTTCTTTATTGGTTTTTGTGTAAAAAGTACTGTTCTTTTGTTCTTGGGGACCTTCTGATGCTCACTATACGCGCATACGGCGTCCGATCTATGCCCACATATATCTGGGCATCTCCATGAGTGACCGATTCTTCTTTTCTACAACCCCACTCTATTGTGGAGTATAAGCAATAGTGTACTAATGGACGGTGCATTTCTGCTTTTTTTTTTTAAAAACAGCATAGCAGAGATGTATTCCCCCCCTCAGTCCGAATGGAGAGTCTCAGTCGTGCAACCAAATTGATTTTCAGTAAGTGCTACAAAATTAAAAAATGCATCATATACTTCTAACTTTTTCACCAAAGAGTAGACCTAGCAAAAATGAGTAAATTCATCAGTGAAAGTAGCAAAATAGTAACATCCACCTAATGACTGTTTGCATAGGACCACATACATCCAAGTGTACAATTTGTAATCTTGCTCTAAAAGCAACATCATGAGGAAATGAAAAATGATGTATTTTTTCCAAAATGCACCCCTCACATATATGCTCAAGAGGTCTCTCCAAGAGAGGTAAACCATCAAGCATCTGTGTATGCTTCATAAACATCAAGCTACCATAGTTTACATGACCCATGCAAGCATGCCATAACTTTGCATGTGACATAGTGAGAGAGTGAGAGTAGATACTAGATACACCAACTGATCAATTGAATAAGCAACCAACTCATATAACCCATGATATAAAGTGCCACTCAAAGCCAAAGTAATGTGTTCCTTATCTTTGACCATACATTTGTCATCATCAAAGGTGACTTGCAAACCACACTTTTCCAAAGAAGAAATAGACGACAAATTCTTCTTTATACCTGGCACAAATAATGCGTCTTGCAAGCAGAGAATAGAGCCATCAATGGCTGTCCACACAATCTTCCCAATACCTCTAATAGTGTATGATGCATTGTTGACACATTGCACAAACTTGCCAACATGAGTCGCAGTAATAGAGGAAAATAAATCCCTGCAGGATGTGATATGCCTAGAAGCATCCTTGTCAAAGAACCATGTGCTCGTATCCTCAATAGAGCTAAATGCTCTATTAGCCCAAGAAGAGTCATAATTTCATGTGTAAAAACAATAGTCTCGATTTGCAAACAACAAAGAACAGAGACTCAGTGGCAGTAGAAGGTGCATTAGAAACAAACACCACTGATCCTTCTTCTCCTTGGCTATGTGCTTTCTACATTGAGTGATGTAATGTCCTGGCTTCTTACAATAGTGACATTTGCTCTTCTTGGCTTGCATGCCCCCTGTTTCTTATTGCCATGTAAAGTGCCTGAAGTCTCAAAGCTCCATGGAGCATTCTTTGCTTGGCTGCCCTTGCCCTTTTGTCTTTCCCAAAAAGCATGCTTAGAGGCTATAACATCCACACCACTGTTCTTTCTTATCTATTCCTCCTCCAAGAGCAAACTGACCAATTGAGGGAAAGTAAGTGGCTCTAGGAAATCATCATGGTGAGGTTCAAGGCCATATGAAAGGCCAAATACTAGTGTGGGAATGAATTCAAAGTAGTAGATAGCAACTGCATATCTAAGTAGTACTCATCTACATTCATAAGCTACTCATGCAAGTGTTAAATGTTATTTAGATGATCTTGCATAGAATCACCCTCATCCATCTTCATAGTCTCAAGCTCTTTCTTCGAGAACTCTAAGGTCAGACATGCTTCTCATGAAGAGGTTGTAGACCGAATGTATGGGATGATGGACCACTGAACTATCAATGCAATCAACACCCTGAGTGGTTTAGCTAGAGCGGGCAGAACAGGCTGAGTTGCATGTTGTCCACATCCTCTAGAGGAGGTGTAGTAGGAGCCACAACTCCAAGCCTAACTTCTTCAGCGCTAACATAATCCCAAAGATTCTTTGTAATCAGCACATTGTTCATCATAAAAGACTAAAGAGAATAGTTGTTGCCATCCAACTTATCCTCCTTGGACACATATGCAAATATATCACCTCCCTGTTTTGTCATGGTAAATGTCATTGATAAAGGAGAAAAAGAGTAATACTTTAAGTTGGACCAACTAGGAAATCTCAGAATTTTCAAAAATTACAGCAAGCACTTTGCTGTAATTACCAAATCTAATCACACTCTATCAAAAACTATCTCAAGCATATGCTATCTAAGGCATAAATAGTGCTTCAAAGCATTAAATTTGTAAAAGCCCAAAATTTAGTGCTTCACAGCATTAAAATTGTTAAAGCCTAAAATTTTCTTGTCCCAAAATGTGCAAATTTAGTCTATTATAGACTATCATCACTAATGTATATTTGCTGATCTTTGAGTTGACTTCAAAAGCCCTAAATTTTTTACCCAAAATTTCACAAAATCTTTGCGTGAAATGTATCCTAGATACTTGCAAAGTAGAGAGATGATGCCTGAGCACAAGCCCCTTCTAGAAGATGAAATCTAAATTAAAAATTTGATAAAAATTTTCTTTTTTACCTCTGATTCTGAATTGTGTTGGAAAATTTGGCAATTTAGGTGTGATAGTTCAATGGTGGTCGACAGCCTCCCAGGGTCAAATGATATAGTGGCATTCATGCAGACTACTGGCAACCCATGGTGGTCGCGCATAGGGTTGGCGGGTGGAGTTGGTCATGCAAAGGGCGACACAATTAGAGGTAGACACAACTGGAGGCGTTGCACAGATAGCTGTAGGGTCTCGTGTAACGGGTGTCTATAGCACTAGAGCGATGCACATGAGAGAGGCATTGCCTAGATTGGCGATGTGTACAAGAAAGTGGGGTAGTTATTATGCAAACAACTCTGTGGACAAGGTCTGGTGGGCACTAGTGGCATGCTTGTCATATAGGCACCGCGGTGGTGGTGCCAGAATGGCTAGCACTATCGATATATGAGGGGGTAGGAGCTACCTACAGACACCTAGGGACTCTGGAGCTCAGGACAATTGAGAGGTGGTAGCTCAGCTTGGAAGTGACCACAGGCTGAGCTGAGCAGCTCTAATACAAACTATGAGAGGTGAGAGAGTGCACAGAGATCGAAGCTCAAGCTCAACTAAGAGTACAATTGGCAATGAAGAGAGTGTGTGACAGTCAAAAGACAAGACGACACCCAATGTAATAATCTGAAGAGTGTAACATGCAAGTTCAAAGTACAACCCTTAAACCTTGGGGTTGCTAGAGTGTGTTCACACTTGAAAGATATAAAACACGATAAGTGCCCAAATTGTCACAGGCATAGAAAATAAAAGAGAATAAATCTGGGGAAAAAGCCTCTCATAAGGAGAGTAAAAAGTTCCTTACTGTCCTACCAAGGATCACTGACACTCCTCTATGAGCATAGGCATGAGTCAGACCCAACATGGATGTCCTCCAAAATTCATGATAGGTTTATATATCGGGAATCTTAGAGCTGGCCTCTTCATGTGTAGCTCAAAGTGGCACAATCTATCATGATTATTATGGTCTCTTATTTCCTACCTCTACTTGCTTGGACCAAGAACTCTCTCCTGGAATTGGTGCAGAGCCTATCCACTTTATGTTATGCAAAAAGAAAGGTAATCATTTGGGTCAAGTGTGGATATCTTGGCAATATATTACTACTCCAAAAAAATTGGGGCAGCATATTACTACTCCAAAATAGTTGGGCAAAGCTAGTTTAATCTTCACATGATAGCTCTAAGAATGGCCCATTTGCAATCCCTTTCCATGCAGACTCATTGCCTGACCAAGGAGACTGGTATCTCCCATGGTCATGCACACTTATTTTGGCATCCTAATGGCATGTGTTGAATTGTACAAGGCCTCTTAAATTTTCAAAATCATTTCTTTTGACTTATTTGATTGCCAAGGGAGACTTTGCTTTATAGTTTGGTATCCTCTTGCTCTCCAAAAGGAGGCTACTTCATTACAAGCAATAGTGTTAGTTGCATCCAAGCTGCATCATTGGCCAAATAAAGATTTGGGGAGATAAATTTGATTGAATGGTTTGATTAGGGCTACAATCGGTACATGATGCTCTCATTCCTAGGTAGTCCCATCTTTACTCTTTCCATTGCATACACCAACACTTTCGAGTTCCTAGAGGTTATAGCCAAATTTGGTTGACCCCACCTAATTTTCAGCCTACTTCTAATCTAACTATCATAGTGCATTATAGGCAACTCTTTTGCAATGCCCAAATCTTCAAAACTCCCTCTAGATAAATAAGCCTTATAACTCCCTTACACGCCTAAGTGGTTGTAATATACTCAACCTCAATGATAGATAAAGCAGAATATGGCTGCAAGACCAAGTGTGAATGTGAAATAAAAGCCTCTATCATAGACATCTTAGAGTCTACATTCCCTACAAAGATAGTATCTACGTACCCAAGAGTAGATGGATTCTTTCTTCTGAAGCATATACACATAGCATTAGATATTCTCAATGCTCCCACCCTCATAAAGTGCCACCAATGATCCGTGGTGCTCGAAATTGTAAGGCCCTCATTATGAGGAGAAGCTATATGTGAGTATGGACATTGGGTGGGTCCTAACTTATATGTCAAATGAGCTATTTGACCGAATGGCAAAAATGTGATCTTTGTATATCTAGCCTTTGGGTTAGATAGAGTAGTTATGGTGGTAGCAACTCGAGGCACCATGCATCGAGTTGCAAGGTGTGGGAGTTATCAAGGTCCCTATTTTGGGGTCGTAGGGATGTAGAAGAACCCCTTAGCTGAGGGATCTCAAGGGGGTCTAGCACCCCCCTAATGCGGGTTCAGGGGAAACAACTCTAGCTTGACGATAAAGAGAATATTCCTTGAGAATATTCTCTGGGCCTGACTAAGGAAGATTCATAGTACAATCGGACATGCAGACCAGACTACCTTTCTGGGTTATAAAACGAAAACCCCTCTAAAGCCACTGTGATTCTTTTTTTCACCCAATCAAGGTTCTTTCAGCTACCTTTAAGCTCTTCACCTACTATCATATGTTTGGATCATTATCTAAGCTTCAAAATGAAAAGCACGGGTGGACAGAGCCATCTTTGTATCAGTTCCTTTGAAATTAAAGCAATCTTTGTTCTTCTCATATTTGTTGTGTGTTTTCTACTCCTTGCTCAGATTCTGTCCACTGTGGTATTAGAGCACAAGGGGCTCTCACGAGTAAAGAGTACGCAAAAGGTAAGGGCTTCAACAACAAAGAGGAGAAATAACACATGCTACATTAAGTAGAGATATTGGCATATGAGGTGGTGTTGTTGTTGTACTAACAATTTGAACACTGAGGATTCATCTACCAATCTTCAACAAAGGCAAGTTAGATGATACAAACTATACCTTGTGGAAGTTTAAAATCAAAACTATCCTTGATTCTTATGAGCTTCTAGGATTGTACTGGGGATTGACCCAGAACCACAATCCAACTTCAATCCATAAAATTTGAGTCTCGTGATTCCTCCAAACGTAGATCTTTTGTGAGCTTGGAAACAAAGGAAAGTAGATGCATTGTGTGCCTTAGTTACAAGTTGTTTTGACAGTGTTTTGACCTTAATTCATCAAATACAACCAAGGCATCAAAGGCTTGAAACGTACTGAGGAGTTTATACAAAACACAAAATCAAACAAGAATTCAGAACTTAGAGAATCAGCTAGCAGTAGAGAAGTGTCTTGAAGGAGGGACAATTGAAGCATTTATCACTCAGATCAAGAATCTCCACGATTGGATGGTTGGCACTAGGATAGAAAAGACTAGTGGGGAGCTAGCTTGGAGGTATCTTCCAATTTGTACACCAAATTTTGATGGATTGGTAATTTCTCTAAATACTTAGGTGAGACCTCAAGCTTTGATGTTTGAGGAAATTTGTGCACTACTAATGGAGAAGGAGTTGAGACTTAAATCTCAATAAGATAGTAGTAGTGGAGATGCTACATTCTTTACCAATGTGCAAGGCAAATGTGATTGCTCTGCCAATAGTAACAAAAAGAAGAAGGGTGGTAAGAAAAAGTTTCAAGGAGAGTGCTTCTACTCTAAGAAGAAAGGACACGTAATTGCAAATTGTCATTTCAAGAACGTAGATGAAAAAAAATGGCACCAAGAAGACTAAAGGAAAGATAGTAGCCAATACGGTTGAAGCAGAGCTGGAGTTATTCATGGCAACCATTGAGAAAGTGTGTTCCTTGATGCAAGAAATATCTAATATTGACTCATGGGTATTGGATAGTGGCATCTCTTGTCACGTGACCGATAAGAAAGGTCTATATGGTTCTATCAAGGCTCTATAAGAATCCTTGATTGTGAGAATTAGAAATGATGCAAAATGTCGTGCTAAGGCCACATGTATTATTTCATTTATTATTGCAAATGGAAAACTAAAAAATCTTTCAAATGTGTTGTATATTCTAGAGATTAAGAGAAATATGCTACTATCACTTGCTTCTATAGCTGATCTTGGCCATGAGGTGAGGTTCACTAAGATAGGTGTAGAAATTATTGCTAGTGTTGGCAAAGGAGAAATAAGAAACAACCTTTATGAGCTAAGTGCTCTTATAGCCACCGCTCATGTGGGCATAAGTAAACTTTGGCTTTAAGATTTAGTCACATTGATTTTGCAGTGTTGAAGGAGATGCATAAGCAAGGTATGGTTTCTCACCTATTTGAAATAACTAAAATGAAGGGCCAATGTGAAGCTTGCGTAATAGGCAAGCAACATAGAAATGTATTTCCACAAGAAAGCAAGAATGGAGCAAAGGCTCTTCTAGAGTTGGTACATACTAACTTGTGTATTGTAAAATGTATATAAAAGCCTTGGAAGCATCTGCTTATTTTATATTAATCGTCGATGACTATAGTAGGAAGATGTGGGTGTACTTCCTCAATAAGGCTCAAGCTTTTGGTAAGTTTAAAGAATGGCAAAAACTTGTTGAGAATGAAACAAGACAAAGTGTGAAGAACTTTAGAATGGATAGTGGTGGTGAGTTCAACTCAAAGGAGTTTGAAGACTTTTGCAAGAGAAAAGGAATTAAGTATCAATTAACAATGCCTCATACACGTCAACAGAACGGCATTGTTGAATGCTGAAATCGCACCATTGTGGAAATGGAAAAGTGCATGCTTAAGGGCAAGGGATTGTTTAATCATTTTTGGGCAAAAGCTATTAATACTACGATCTACATTCTCAATCGGAGTTACACAAAGGATATTAAGTGCAAAACTCCTCATGAGGCCTATTTTGATAAGAAACCATATGTCTTACATTTTAGAACTTTTGGATGTGAATGTTATGCACATGTTCCAAAGGATAAGAGAAAAAAGTTAAATCCAAAAGGCATAAAATGTATCTTCTTCGGTTATAGTGATGAGAAAAAGGCTTACAAATTGTATGACCAAGAGGCAAGGAAGATCATAGCAACCCATGATGTGGTATTCAAGAAGCAGCCACATAGTGGAGGAGGAGAATATAGTTTCTTCCACTTTATCATCCTATAAAGAAATAGTTGAGACTATGAACCTATCCCAAGAGCTATCCCTAATGTCAAGGAGGAGGAAGCACCATCTTTGGATGGTGAGAAAAAAGTTTACTAACGTGTGATCATGCTACTAGAAAAGCCATTGCCATGATAGGTGAAGCAACTTTATGATTGTAGCAATCCTATGCCTACCACAACTAAGGAAAAGGCAGATGGACCAAGGAGGTCACTGAGAATAGAGAAGTGATAACGGCTTCTGCTCACATAGTCAATATGGCCTTGATGGCTGAGATTATGAGAGAAGTAAAGGAGCCAACATAATTGGAAGAAACACTTGCTAGTTTAGCATGAAGAGTAGCTATGCAAGTTGAGTATGAAAGCAAAATGAGGAATGATACTTGGGAGCTATGGGATTGGCTAGGAAAGAGAAAGATTATTAGCACCAAAGTGGGTCTAGAAGGTAAAGAATAAAACTGATGGCAGCTTAGAAAAGTACAAAGCCACATTAGTTGTATAAGGATTTTCACAGGTTGAAGGATTTGATTTCGCACATTACTTGCAGTGGCCACTCATAAGAAGTAGTTGATTTACCAAATGGATGTTAAATCAATATTCTTGAACGGTGACCTCAAGAAGAAGGTGTATGTGGCTCAACCAATAGGGTCTGAGATCCCCCATTCTGAGAACAAATTTTGTAAGCTAAAGAAGACATTGTATGGGTTGAAACAAGCCCCTAAGGCATCGTGCCAATGGATAGATAAATTCTTTCTAGGTTTGAATTTCAAAAGATGTGCCTCAAATGCTAACTTCTATGTTTACAAGGATAGTTTTGAGCTTTGAGTTTGAAATTACACACTTGGGCTTGTTGTACTATTGTTAGGGGGATTGAAGTTCGTGAGAGCCTGGCAAAATATTCATCTCTCAAAAGAAGTATGCATGGGAGATCTTAAAAGAATTTGACATGACCAAGTGTAAGGAGATAGCTACACCTATGGAGGTCAATGAGAAGTTATCCATTGAGGATAGATTAGCACTAGCAGACATTGAAAGGTATAGCAAGTTGGGTGGCAACCTCATCTACTTGTGTAACATCATGCTAGATATTAGTTTTGCTATTAGTGGTTTGAGCAAGTTCTCAAACAAACCATGAGAAAGTCATTGGAAAGCTAGGATGCAGGTGCTCAGATACTTGAAGGAAACTCTTGACTATGGTATCACATACAATTCTGGAAGTGTTCTTATGGGGAATTGTGACTCAGATTGGACAAGTAACAATGATTCTAGGAAATTAGTTTCTGGATGTTGTTTCTCTTTGGGTTCAAGAATCTTCTCTTGGATCGATAAGAAGCAACCAACTATGGCATTGTCTTCTACCAATTCAAGCACTGCATAAGGCAACTTATTTTGTTGCATGTGAAGCACTTTGGTTAAGGGGGATCTTATGGAGAGAGATCCAACACTGCTAAGGTGTGACAATTAGAGTTGCATCGCCATTACCAAAAATCCAATTTTTCATGCATGTACCAAACACATTGAGATCCACTATTACTATGTGCATAACTTGATCAAGAATTGGATAGTAGAGCTATTCTACTATCCAATAGAGGAGAATGGAGCAAATATCTTCACCAAAGCTCTTACAGAGGATCTTCTTTAAATTCATCTTCATAGACTCGATGTTGGGTTGAGAATGTAGGTTGCTTGCACGTGGACTTTAAGGGGGGTGTTAGGTATGCTCAATGTCCTATCAACACAAGGTGACACCAATGATCCATGGTGTTGTAAGTTGTAAGCCCCCTATTATGAGGAGAAGTCGTATGTGAGCATGGACATTGGGTGGGTCTTGACTTATGTGTGTCAAATGAGGTCTATATGATTAGATGGCAAAAAGGTAACCTTTGTGGATCTAGTTTTTAAGTTAGATAGAGTAGTTATGTTGGTAGCAACTTGAGGAACAACGCATCGAGTTACGGGATGTGGGAATTATCAACGCTTCCTATTTTGGGATTTAAGGGCCATTGAAGTGGCCTCGAGTCGAGGGATCTCAAGGGGGCCAGCAATTCCCCTAATAGGGGTCTAGGGCTAGCACCTAACAGTAAAGAAAATATTTATTGGCCGACTAGGGAAGGTTCATATATATATGTGGACATGCCAACCAAACTACCTTTCTAGGATATAAAAGAAAGACCCCTCTAAAGCCATCGTCAATCTATCTTTCACCTAATCAGAATTCTTCCAAGTACCCTTACACTCTTTACTTATCATATGTCTAGGTCACCATCTAAACTTCACAGTGGAAGCACATGGGTGGACAAAGCCATCTTTGTATTATTTCATTTGAAATTAAAGGGGTGACCCTTTTTCTCATATTTGGTGTGTGTTCTCTACTCCTTGCTTAGATTCTGTCCATTGTGTCGTGTAATCTCTACATATAGTTCTAGTGCTGTTTAAGTACCTCATGATACTCTTCATTGTCTACTAATGCTTTTTGTGAGTGACTCACACTACATAGGCAATGTTTGGACATGTAATAACTATGGCATGCATCAAGCTATATATAAGGAACCTTGTCCATTTCAATCTTTGGCTCGTTTGACTTGGGGTTATCCTCTTGGGTAAGTTTCAAGTATAGAAGCAATGGAACATCGATTATATTCTCTCCCTCCATACCCAAATGCTTAAAAATCTTTCCAATAAATTCCTTTTGAGACAAATAAAGTGTATTTTTGTCTCTATCTTGCATAACACATGCAAAATATGTGATCGATATTTCTTAAGCCCTTTATATCAAAGGCTTCATAATACCTTTTCTTTAGAGCATCCGCATCCATGACTGAATCCCCAATTATTAGCATGTCATCCACATAGAATATCAAAATCATAAGGTTGTCATCAATAGCCTTCCTAGTGTATAGACACTAATTAGTGTCATGTTTAGTGTATCCTTGAGATTGGATAAAGGCATAAAGACATTAAACTTAGTCTCATGTTTAGTATATCCCTCAAATTTTGTAGAGACATAAAGGCATTCAACTTATGATAGCATTCCGTGGTAGTTTGTCTCAAACCATATAAGCCCTTATGAAGCTTATACCAACTATTTCTTGCCTTCCATAACATAACCTTCAAGTTGCTGCATATAAATATCCTCATGTGAATCTCCATGTAACAAAGTTATCTTTAGATCCATCTAAACAAGCTTCGTGTCTTTCCATGAGGCCCTTCACCTTCTTATGACACTCCCACCTCACCATTAGCTAGTTGCCCACCAAGCCTTGCATCGTGTAGAACAAGCCATATATACTCATGTGGTGGCTGTCCATCCACTTGGAACGCTACCCTACAGATCCCATTTTAATGGGTTGTCTATGCATTTTATCCTCATTAAAAATTATGTGTGTGTGTATTATTTTCTTAGACCACAATTTCATAATCGAGAGCCCATTTCTCTCAACTCCCCATATTTAAGAAACATATATTTCTTAGACTTAGGATCAATATTACTTTGGTTATCCTTAGATACATGCATAAATGCTTCACAATCAAAGATATGTACATGATCGTAATTAGGCTTCTTTCTAGACGATAGCTCCTCTAGAATTTAGCCATCCAATGGCTTATTTGGAGACCTATTAATCAAGTGCGCTACTATTTTTACAACTTCATCCCAAAACACATTAAATGAGACCAATATTAGAAATCATATTGCTAACCATTTCCTCAATGGTCCTATTCATGTTTTCAACCACATAATTTTGAGTAGGATTTTCATGAGCTCTCAACTCTCTTTTGGTACTACTACTTGCACAAAATTTTGTAAAGGTACGAGAACTGTATTCAACACCATTCTCAGTTCTTAAGAACTTGAGCTTTTTGCCCAAATGATTCTCTCCAAATTCCAAGAACTTTTGGAATATATCTAGAGTATCACTCTTCTTACAAAGAGGGTAAGCACAAACCTTCCTAGTGGTATCATCTATGAAACTAACAAGATGTAAAGGTTCACTCAATGAGACTATAGGCATACATCCATACAAATCACTATGAACAAATCCAAGTACTCAAATATTCTATTGCCATCACCTCTCTTGTGAGACAAGTTAGTTAGTTTACTTTAAAAGACAATGCTCACAAAATCCAAGATTAAAAATTTTTAATACATAAGATAATTCAAATAGCAAAAAGCTTTTATTCTACTAACTAGTACGTATTTCAAATGATGATCCCACAAAGAGGTTGATGATTGTTTTTTGATAACTACAACATGGTCCTTAACTCCAAAAATATGCAAAGGATATAAAGTACCATATTTATAGCCTTTGGTAACAACAAGAGCTTTTGTAAATTTTCCATACATTGTAACATGTCCACTTGTATCTTCAGGACACATCTTAGCAGTCCATCGGAAAGGATGTCTAGAAAGCTCTGCTCGGCACTCCTATGGAATGTTACGGGGTTTGTGATCTAGGGCTTTCCGCATCTGCCACGTAGCGGAAGTATTCCGGCCGTTCTCGCTTAGGATCGACCTGAATTAGGGTTTTCCTTATTGGTCATTTCCTAACGGCAACTAGCGTCGGACCCAAGCGAACTACTTTACGTAGAAATGCTAGGTCCGAAGTGGATTCATGCTGCACTTGGTTCAAGGAGAATGGGAAATGAGAGGGATGCAAAGTTCAACCTCTTTGCCATAAGGCATAGTCTCATTATGTTCCCCTAAAACAACGTAAATCGGGTTCAATCATAACTCTAGGTCAACGATTTGGTTGTGCGTGTCCTTGACAATCTTCTGGTTGTCCATCGTGATCTGAGAAAAGTTCCCGGCCAACCGGGACCACCCATCCGTAGGACGGACCTATGGCCCATCCTCCGCACTTTCCTCGAGTTGTTTTAGTTATTTAATTACCTAGCACATTAGTTGGACATGTATCAATCAGGTTCTTTAGTTAGCCCGTTAGGCACTGGTTCTTTCACGTAATCATATCACTTGACATAGAAAAACAATGTCAAACAAGTTCCTTATTAACAGGTTATCATATTTATCTTTGAAATACAAAAAAGTCCAACGCGTAGGCTTATCCACAATCCGCCCAAAGGCTATCCAACAATCCACAGGGATTACCAATCCAAGTTTCCGCCCGTAGACTAGTATGCGGGCCTCGAGATCCAATCCCAAGTCACGTTAGCCTCTTGTGCAAGGCCTGGAAGGCGAGGGATTTCTGGCCAGAGCCCCCCCTGGCACCCAAGCGTCCTCGTACTCCAAGTAGCGCTCAACGGAGAGACCTCTCGCAGCGGGTTCGGTCCACTTTCCCAGCGTGGTCAACAATCCCCTTGGTTAGGATTAGGCAAGTAGTCGGGGGTAACTAAAGTTGCCTCTCCCTTCAAGCCTTCAACCTAAAGTATAGATATCCATTTATCTTTTAATTCATTGATCAAACAAAGCCAAACAGTGCTCTAAAATCTATAGCAAGCACAAACATTTCCATTGATCGTTTTTGTTGGCAAACTGCTAAGGAATGAATCCTTCCTTTTGAATGCGTCCAGCACTCAATCCGGGATGACTTGCAACTTGGCAAGATTCCCTATATCTTGGGTTAGTTATTTTAGTTTATCGGCTGGTCATTAGCTTCCAATCAATCTTCTTTACTCAAGGAAGATACTAAATTGGGATGATTATTCATCCTCTTGCAAGATAACTTGCGTAAGGACTTGCCATCCTCGTTGTGAGAATTTGGCTATTTCCTTGTGATCCAATCACAAGATCATATGACCCCACACTTGTTGCACAAGTGTCGCATTGAATGGAGTCACGAAACAATCTGTTCCTGATTACATTAGGCTAACGTCGTTAGACCTAGGGTTTCCAAGTTCCATCTTGTAAGATTCTTAGGGACAAACCCTAGCTCACTTTACGATTACATTTCATTGTCCCTACATTCAGTGAATGTGGGCAAGTATGTAAGGTATAGGCGTTGCTTGGAGTTTAACTCATTCCAAATGAGTACTCCGCGGTTTAGGTGTTTTAGGTCTATGCCAATTTGTTTAACTCTAGAAAATAATTACGGGATCATTTCTACATGACTTGTTGTCTATGCGTAAATTGATTTTTCAACCCTAAACTTATCGATTTGAGGTTAAGTTAATTCCAACTAATCTTCCTATACTTTGCGAACAAAATTCATGCTAAATAAGTAACCTTTTACTTGATAATTTATGCAGTTGATAACGATAATTTCCTAGAGTTATGCATTGTAAGAATCATTTCATGCTTTGCACTTTCTATGATGATTCATTGCGAAGAGGATATGGGTTAATAGTGCAATATGTAGTTTATACATCTAGGCTTAAACGAAGTATACTATTTTAATGGACATTAATCTAATTTTTAACCAATTTCAATGCATAAGGCTATTTGCTAGAAATGCATTTACGCTTCCTTTATTTTGCATGTTTTCTTGAAAGTATTAATGACTAAGTTCCTTTGTCGGGAGCATCTAGGACAAAAATATATCCTATTTCTAACAATTAACCTTGCATGATTGAATTATAAAAATAATAAAAATTAGGAAGGAAAACCTGGGCTTGGGGTGAGATGTCCACGTGGATGCTGGGAGACGACCCTCCCGCGGCTGCGCCTTGGACTTTCTTAGGAGGCATTTCTGCCGTGGAAGCAACTTTACAACTCCTTTTTTATATTCCACCGTGGCTCTCTTTTGCAATAACTTGCACTGTCCGTCGAAAGCAGTTTTAGAAGGCTTCCTCCTTGGAGTCGGAAATTTGAAAGGGGTGTTTCAGAATCTTTCACGACTAAGACCCATTAAGCCATGGGAAAGGCTTAATGGCCTTTGTAAGGACTCGCACGAACGGGGAATAAAAAGGTGTGGAATCCCTTATGAGGGTTTTTGAGTGGGAAAGGGAGGTGTTAAAAGACCCTTAACATTCTTCTTTCTTTTACGTGTGGGAAAAGAAACAAGGTGCGGGAGAGTTTCAAGGGGTATTTTTGCATGGGCAAGGAAAGGCTAAGGTAAAATTTTCTTGGGGAAAAATGGGCCCTATAGAATCTTAAGAGAGAACTTCCAAGGGGAAAAAGTAGCCTTTAAAGGCTATATCTTTCAGAATGAGGGAAAAGGCCTAAGGGCCTTTAAAGACAAACTCGGAGAGAGGAGGGGGTAATCCTAAAACCCATAGGAAGGGGGCTAACGGAAATTAAACACGAGGGGGGGGGGGGGGGGGGGGGGGTTAATAAACCCAAAGGAAAGGGGACTAAGAAGGCCTCCCCTTGGAAGCTTCTAAGCTTCCAGAAGCTTACGGGCGGGGGGGGGGGGGGGGGGGATTTTTGGAGCCGTCTGTTGGTGGCGATGTACAGGCGGTTGGCGATTTGGTAGCCCTCGTCTGGGCAGAGTGGCGACGCCTCGGCTTATCCCTCCCTCAAGCCCTCTCTCTCTCACCCACTGCTCAGAGTGGCATCGAGGCGGGCCTCCCTCCTTCCACTATTGTAGGGCGGCATCACGGATATTGGCAGCGCCTCATTCCTTACCCCTTGCTTGTATTCCCCCATGGTTTAAATAGGGGAGGGGAGGGGGATCCTCCCTCTCCTATGTGTCGACTTGCATGGCTCCAAGTGTAAGCAAGCTCCAGCAAGGAGCTTGCTCGACATTCAATTCCCCTCTCCCCCTCCAGCATGACCGTCGGCTGGGGGGGGATAAGAAAAAAAAATTTCCATTATCCTTTAAAAAATGCTATATCATTATCCTCATTTCCTATTAGAGGTAGTTCATACGAAAATTATTTAGAATGTTACATACATGATCTCCAAAGTTCACTTTGTAACCACACTAATCAAGTTTTCTAGTACTATCAAAGGTTTAGTTAATTCTAGAACATGTTGTATATTTGATAAGACAAAAGAAGATCCACTAGCTAGTGACAAACATACATCCCCTATACCAACAATGCCACATCTATTGTTGTCATCAAGAGGGATAGCCTTGTCTCCCAACATCATAACTCTTTATGCAAAGTGACATGAAATAATTCTCCAAAGTCCAAAAACCTAATTATTCACAAGGGAGAGCACTAGAGCTCTTTGAACATGCATTGTTCTTTCTAATAAACTCCTCTATGAGCAAACTACTCTTAATATTAGTACTCATAAGACCACCTATAGGTACAAAATTGCTAATGGCTTTGCTAAAAGTGTCCCAACTCTTAGGCAAGGCGATCAACAAGAACATGGCTCTAACTGAATCATGAAAAGTGTTCTTCTCTGCTATCAACTAATTGAAAATGATATTAAACACATTCAAATAGTTAGACAAAGAAATCCTCTTTTCCACAAGAGATCAATGAGTTTATTTAACCAAAGAACCTGCAAAGTAGCACTTTCTTTCTTATACAAGTCATAAGACTTCTTCCATACTAAACCACATTACAAATTTTCTCTTTTTTATAAGAAAATTTAATACAATCAAGATTTTTAATATTGAACAATTCATTTTCTAAAGCTGAAGATAAGCCATGGTCACTAGAATGTATGGCAAACAACAAGCAACCAAGATACTATTAATTACAAGATGAAGAAAACCAAGAAACTATAAAATTGAGTGCTCACTGCAATGGCCAACCAATAGTAAAAGCAATACCAAAATAGCTTGAGCACTTTCAATGCATGAAAATATTTTGCCAAATTTTTCATATAGTTTTCCAATTGTTCAACGCAAGCAAAACAATCTCAAAAATATCTTTATCTTCTCTTTGCGGTATGAAAATGGTTCTAACTTGTTTGGTTACAAAGAAGGTTCTTTCTTATAAAACTAATGTTGTATAGCTTCCAAAACATGGATAAATATGACAAAATGGCATCAACGTACCCACTTGCCAAAATGCATTCAAATAGGTTATTTTCATTAGTAAAACAAGCTCCAAGAGTAGTTTGAAATATATCCCATAAACATCGTGATCTCACCAAATTATCAACTAAATAACCAACCCCCTATAAGTACAAGTTAACTCTCTATTTATGAATAACAAGCTACCCCCCTTGAGCTTAAGCAGCCCATGTGCCTATATACGTTGGATATATAGCCCAAAACCTATTCTTAAGAATTCCAAAATAAAGCTATTTGACTTGAAATCTAGCCACTAATACTTGCCTACATTCATCCAAATTAGAGTATTGCAACCCCCCAATCAAGCCTCAATGGCTATTCACAGTGAAACACCTTTTTGACTTAGATGTAGAGCTCCATAATGATAATAGTATCTCTTTTAAGATGTGGACACAAGCTGACCCCCTACTTACAAAGTGTTGGGGATAAAGGCACTTGTGCTTACCCTGCCTTGTATTTATTTCACACATTGTGACTGCACCCTTGTTCACTGCAAGTGACTGGCACCCATCACTATCACTTTATTCTTTATTCTTTCAATCACTATTAAGGGAAGGCCGATCACATATTGTGACTATTGGAGTCTCCACACATAGTGTCTCTCTCTCTTGCTCTCTTGCTCCATCTTTCATATCTCTTGTTTTGCCCTTGCTTTTGCTTATGTGCTTTTACTCATGCTCTACCTTTCAACCGGTATCAAAGCCAACCATTCAAGTAGCTTCTTCATCCTTTGCTTTAGTTCTGATTCAAAGCTTCAACTCAAGGTTTCATGGTAGCCACTGTTTCTTTCACTTGAGGTATGTATTGAGGCTACCCTTGTTTTCCTTATTGTAGCTTGCTCCTGGCTTGTTGAGAGCTTCTCAGAGCTTAGGTAAGCCTTGTTGAGCTGAGGAGCATCCATTCTATTCATTTTGAGTGGATATAGAGCATGTTATAGAAGTCATGGACAACTATGATAGCTTGATAGTACTATCATATTTTGGTCATAACTATTGCATACGGTATTGAATTCAAGCATTCTATAGCTAGAAATGAAGAGCACAAAAAGAGATATAAATTTGAGCACTCGTAGAGTTGATTTTATGTAATTTTATTTTCTTTTTTTCATATAGAATAGAATAGTTCTAGTTTGGAAAATAAATAGTAAATTTTATCATGCAAATTTGATGCTTCAAAGATGCTATTTTCGTACCCAGATGGTATGTTATGCTTTTGGAATGCTATTTGGATAGTTTAGAGGTTGATTGGCCTTGTTTTACAGAGGTTTATTGCTATCATAACAGTTTGGATAGTAAGCATACAACAATGAGCTTCATGTCTTAAATACCTATTGTACCTACATAGTATTCCAAGTATGCTACATGTCTATGGTGATGTCTAGGATTAATGTATGAGCACAGATATAGTTATGACATGCTTTGACACTTGGATTTGATCTATATTTTATGTACTTGGTCTTTGGTTAGTTGCTTTGATATTTTATGCTTACTTATGGGTATTGAAGCTTCATTTGATATTTTTACTCCCGGAAGTATTTTGGTGTGCTTGGGCTTCGTGGATGTTTTGATGTATATGTCTTGAGCTTTTCTTACTCACTTTACATTCTAGATTTGCTTCCAATGAGAGATACTTATACTTACTTGGTAGAGCTTAGTTCTTTGAGATCATGGGACTCTTGGTTCATATATATACTATCGTGTATGCTATTGGACATGGCTACCTCTGCTTGTGGGTTCATATATATACTATCTTGTATGCTATTGGACATAGTTACCTCTGCTTGTGGGTTGATTTAAATATGTATAATTTGGATGTTGACACTTACCTTTGTCAGCAGTTTTCCAGTGATGTATATGCTTAAGGGATATATAGCTTCTTGAAAATTTGAGTTTATGACAGTCTTTGGTTCTGGTGGTCTATGCTTAGTCCATTGCTAGAGTTGTATTATTTGTATCTTGGTTGTTGCTCGAATATCCTTGGTAGTGGAAGCTTACTTTCTTGGCTATTTGCCCATAGTTGAGGATTGACATATACTATTGTTGTTATTTCAGCATTGCTATGATTATAGTTTTTAGCATTATTTTGAAAAGCATACTTTATACTTTGGCAATCTATTGCTTGTAGTTGATAGATAGCTTGATACTTTGGTATTCCTTCTTATTTTACCTTTGTTTTGGCTAAGTTTTGGGGGGCTAATTTACAGTCATTTACAACAACCCATTCTCTTGGATTGTACAACAATATATTGTCATTATGGCTAGTTCTTCGAACGACAGTGTTATTTTTAATATTGAAAAGCTTGATGGCACAAACATTACCTATTGCAAGATGCAGATATTGTAGATATCGGTTCAAAAGAAGCATGTTGGGTCTTTGAAAATCAAGAGTGTCAAGCCTGAAGGCATTAATTAGGATACTTGGGATGATTTAGATGAGCTATGTAAATCCACTATTATATTGTCGTTCTTAAAATAGGTTTATTTCAAAGTTGTGGAACCTAAGGATAATATTTGATAGTTCTAAGAGAATATATATAATCTTTATGATAAGAAAAATCATGCTTCACAAATCTATTAGTTGAAACAACTCATAGACCTTTGCATGAATGAAGGGACTATTGTATCCGCTCATTTGAATTAGTTTCGTTCGATTTTCACCTAGTTGACTTTGCACAACATTAACTTTAAGGATAATTTTCCTCCCTTATTCTTGCTTGTGACACTTCCTGAGTCATAGGACACTTTTTGTACTGCCATATGTGCTAATATGCCTAAGGATGGTTTGAAACTCTTGGATGTTGAGGGTGCCTTACTCACAAAGGAGATAAATAGAAAGAATGTGAGTGCATCCCATACTTCTCATGCATTGATTGCTAGGGACAAACATGATGGTATGAATGATAATGACCATTGTGGGAGAGACTCATAAAGATTTCAGTCTTGTAGGGAGTCTCATATTAAGTCTCGTGGTCATAAGGCCTCTCTTACATGTCATTATTGTGGAAATCGGGGTTATATTAGGCTGAATGCTATAAGATGCATAATGATCAATGCAAGGAGAAAGGCAATGGAAAAGTTTAAGATAAGTTTGATGATTGTAGCATTGTCCAAGGTACACCATTAAAATTGAGGAGATAAATGCCTTGGAGCCTGAGTTTGATATGATGATTACATCTTGGAAACTTTTTCTCTTGATACTAGTCAATCACTTGATGCCTATCATACCATGACAGATTCTGTGAGACTAGAAAATGACTTGGCATTGAATATTATTAGCATTAGTAATGTTAGACTATATTTGCATCGAGCAACAGTTTTGTCTTACATGATGTATGTCATGTTCGAGTGTTGACCAAAAGCCTACTCTCTACTCGATAGTTGGATGATGCAAGATATAAAATATCTTTTGTTGATTCCTCATGGAAAATTACTTGTGAAAAAACTGTCTTTGCTCGAGGTGCCAAGGTTGGTAGCCTCTATCCCTTGCTTGTATTTAGCTTTATTGATCACATTTTGTTTGTTGCTAATATATCGTATGTATCTTTATGGCATCATCACCTTGGGCACATGTCCTTAAAAGGAAGAAAAATGCTTTCTCATTAGCATTATCTTCCGTCACTTGACTATAAATATTTTGATTCATGTGATCATTGTCTTTATCATAGGCAAATACATAGTTCTCATAAGAAGCCTAGTATTATGGATACGAGTAAGCCTCTCGCTCTTGTTCATTTTGATTTATGTGGTTCCATGCTCTATCAATCACTGGTCTTTCTTAGATATAGGAATACAAGTGAGATGGGCTATTGCCTATGGGATCTATAGTCTAGAAAGGTCATTCGTAGACATGATATTGTTATCCATGAAGAGAAAATGCATAAGCAATGTGAGCAGGTATTTGAGGTACTCATAGTGATATTTTAGGATGAGCCTCATATTACCGTATAGCCAGCTAGATAGCATGCAAGTTGATGTTCCAATGGCTCATGATCATGATGTTGAACAAGATGTATAAGCCTCACAGCCTGTTTTGCGACATCTACTAGAGATTAATCAATTTGCACTCTCCATGGACTATCTTCTGGTGATAGATACTGGTGAGCCTCTTATCTATGATGAAGACATGCATGGAGGTTATAGTCACTCGTGAGAGATGGCCATGTAGTGCTTTGCTTAGTGGAAAGTGTGCTTTCCTATGCAAGTGGGTGTACAAGTTGAAAAGTACCCTTAGACACCCCAAGCCAGTATATAAGGCTAGATTGGTTAGAAAGGATTTTAAGAAAGAGCATGATATTCTCTTATGGTATTGACTATCCTTTGCTTAATATTGGCTTTAGTTGCATAGTTAGATCTAGACCTTTATCAAATGGATGTAAAGATAGCTTTCTTACATGGGGACCTAGATAGTGAGATTTATATGCAATAGTCTAAGGACTTTGAGAAAAAAGGTTGGAAATACCTAGTGTGCAAGTTGAGGAAGAACCTTTATGGCCTTAAGTAGGCACCTAGGGAGTGAGACCACAAGTTTTATGCTTTCATACATTTACAGGAATATACATGTAGTAATATAGATTTGTGTCTCGATACAACAAAACACAATATTAGTGAGTTTGGGAATCTTCCAATTCCCATTTTTAAATACTAAAAATATGGCACTCGGATAACATGCGTATAAGTTTCTCAAAACCATACGATGTGACCTATTATTGAAAAGCGCTTTAAAAATGGAATCTATTGAGCTATAGAGCGCTCGATTTTGAGTTATAGTATTCAAGTTATGACAAATCCAAATATTTGACCATGTGTCCCAAACTTATGGAAAATTTCCATATTCACCAATATGGGCTCATGATGCCAACCTTATTATCTCATTACTTTATGTAGATGACATATTGATTACTAGGAGAGCTCATGATGAGCTAGATGCCTTGAAAAGACGGCTCAAGTAGATCTTTGAGATGAAGGACATGGGACAAGTCTCACATATTATTAACATGTGCATCACATGCGATCACTCTAAGGTACTCCTTTACTTATCACAAAAGAACTACACTACAGAGGATCCTTGAGTGCTTCCATATGCAAGAGGTTAAGCTTATTCCCTATCTCTTACCCTCCCATGTGAAGGTCAATCAAGTAGATTGATGAGAAGAAGTCAAGATAGCAAGATCCCTTATGCATTTGCAAGGGGTAGTTTGATGTATGTCATGATAGCCACTCGTCCGGATATAGCATTTGCAATGGAAGTTGTGACACACTCAATGGCTATACTTGGATGGCGACATTAGGATACCATGAAGTATATCATGAGGCAAAAGATATTATAGGTATAATCTATGGTAGTCAGGATACTACAATCGTGGGTTACACTAACTCTAACTAGCAAGATATGTAGAAAGTACGAAGTCTACCTCTGGATAGTCTTTACTTTTGCTCAAGTTGCTATTTCTTGGATATCCAAGGTACAAAAACACATGGTCTTATCTACTACTAAGAAAGAGTATGTTGCAACTACTAAGGCTTGCAAGACCTAGACCTTGGTATTACTATTACTTCTACACTACATTTAGATTCTATGAGTGCTATTTAGTTGGCTAAGAATCTCGTCTTCAAATGAAGACAAAGCACATTGAGGTGCACTATCACTTCATTAGAGAGATGGTAGAGGACGTCTATTGAGCTTGTCAAGATCTTAACTATTGACAAGAATCTTGTAGATCTTCTCACTAAAAGTCTCTTAGTGAAATGTTTTTCCTTCCTTATGAAGATGCTTTGGAGATGATGGGCATAAGATGAGAGGACGTCTATTCCTCATCTTATTATACTTTGTCACTTTTTCTTGTCTTCTCCTGACTAGAGACATATTCACCTTTAACTGGGAGATTGTTGGACATAAAGGCACATGTGCCTATATTGCCTTGTATTTAGTTCACATATTGTGAAGACTGCATACTTGTACACTATAAATGGCGGATGCCCATCACTCTTACTTTATTCTTTGAGTGACTATTGGATAACACATTGTGATTGTTGGAGTTCACACATATAGTGTTTTTCTCTCTTGTTATCTAGCTCCATTTGCCATATCTCTTGCTTTGCTCTTGCTTCCACTTGTATACTTCCACTCGAGCTCTACCTTTCATAAACAATAATTTTCCTTTTAGCTTAAGTATCCCCTATGCTTGCATAAATTAGATACATAAACCAAAACCTCTTCTCAAGCATTTCAAAATTAAATTGTTTGACTTGAAATCCAGCCACCACTAATGGCCATTCAAATGCCAAATTAGGATAATATATCCTCCAAATTGAGTCTTAATGGCTTCTCAACATAGACCACCTATTGGGTTGGATGTAGGCCTGGATAATGAGAATAGTATCTCTTTTAAGATGTTGATAGCAACAACCATTATTGTCATAAGAGAAACTCAAATCCTTGACCCCATGACGAAGCTTAACTCCTCACACTCCTTGCTCCAACCATGAGCTTCCACAAATGTAGGCAATGGTGGAATGTAAGGTAGAAATTGTGGGAAGAGAGAGAGAGAGAGAGAGAGAGAGAGAGAGAGAGAGAGAGAGAGAGAGAGATGAATACAAGAGAGTTTAGTGGATATAGTGAATGAGGCCCTTATTCTTTGTTGTCTTCACCTATATATATGACTATATAGTCTGTACATAAGGGGTACCTACGGAAGCTATTGGTCCTTAGCCTTTATCCCAATAGATTTTATAGGGAGAATGCCCCAAAAAAATGAGCCTTACCATGATTCATCTTAGGCTAGGGGACACTCACCTCCTTTACTAAACCTAGTGCATTGACCTTAGATAGTTGATGGAGATTTCAAAATGATTGAAGCTCTAAAAGGTGACCTTGGATAGGACATTGAGATTTCAATTTGGTTAAGACTCTAGAAGATGGGGGGGAGGGGGTAGGAATGTGGATCCTATTCTTCTTGGTCTATTGTAGACTTTTGTACTACCCTTTGCTAAACATAGCCTTGTGTTAATTGTGAAGGGAGACTTCAATATGGTTAAGGCTCTACAAGATAGGGAATAGGAGTGTAGATGAAATTATCCTTGTATATCTACAACTCACCTTTAATTTCAATAAAACATAAAGCAATAAGAGCCAATATGTTTCTTAGGATTTTCTATATTCATGATTGGTCTTGAGAGAGAGACATTCTAGTTGATATTATCTTAGGTGCCACTCTTTCACATTATTAGCACGTTCAATTGGTTCTCCTTGAGACGATCGAAGGGATCTCTTGAAGTGTCAGGATCCCTAACCACCCTCATGATATGACATTTAGTTCATGACCTCAAATTTGGGAGATGAGGCCATTCTTGGATGATCTTATAACCAAGGACTTGGATAAGAGTGCTTGAGAGGATATTAGACATTATTTATATGAAACACTCCAAAGTAGAGAGGACTAATGGGAGATGGAGAGAGTATGAAGAACTTCACTTATAGTACTTCAAAGAGAGGAAAATATACATCTAGAGTGTAGATGAATCCCATATATTATGGCATTTTCCAAGGAAAAGATAAAGGCACTAAACGAAGCTAGAGAGGAACACATGTTTTAAGCCCAAGGAGTCCACCTATAAGAAATCATCTATATAACGTGTGTTCAAAGGATATTAATAAATACCCTTTCTTTCATACTATAAGGCTTTAAAATGATGCCTTTTACTTTTCTAAAATTATGATTTTTTTTCAAATTCTAATTTAAAAATTCATTTTGTAAATATAATCTTGTAAATTTTACTAAATATAATACCCTTTCTTTTGAACTCATGTGGTATCATACATGTTCTATAAGGTGGACTCCCCGAGATTTCAAGCAAGTCCTTTCTATCAAACCTAGAAATAGTACATAATCAATACGACTTCTTATGTATTGTAATGCCTAGGCACTCTAAGGGGAGTGGCACTGTTCTATCAAATCACAACTAATTGGAGAGAGGGAGATGGGAGGTAATACTATCATTAGACATGCCATCACCTATGTGGTTTATATGATACATACAATATGTTGTATTATGGATTCCATTATCCATCTATTGATTCCTTGAGTTCTCATGTTCTCTCTTTCATTGTTAATTCTTCTCATTGCTCAAGATTTTTCATTCAAAAAAGATACTAAGGAGTAGAAGAGGCAAGATTAAAGACGGTATGATACCGAGGCAAGATGAGAGTTAGAGAGCAATGTGACTATCGATAAATGATTTGTGCTTAAGGGAGGTAAGTATGAAGTGACAAAATGCCATGTTTGAGTGAATGACTACAAAGATGAGAATATATTTTTTCAATAGACAAAGACATCCACAATTATTGAAATTGTCTTATGAAGAGTAGATAGAATAGAATATGCAAAAGATCCTTGAAGTTGACAAAAGGATAATAGCTTATCATTTTAGGTGAGATCCATGCTTTAGTTGATAATAAGAAGAGATGAATATGTTTTACTTTTCTTTGTAGATGAAGTAGCTGACTAAGATGGAATCATCAACTTTCATCACTATTGTGAGAAAGGTGACTAGGTTGGGTATTATATCAATGCTGAGGTATACCTTAAATCCAAAGTTGATGCAGCTAGGTTAGTAGTAATGCCATTGGAGATGTGTGTATGAAAGGGAAGAGAAGAAAGTTGATAATGAGAAGAGATGCATATATTTTACCTTTTCTTAGGAAATAATAGTAGTACATGAGGATTAAACTTTGTTTGCATTCAATGTGTAGATAAAGTAGCTAAGTAAGATGGAAATCATCAACTTTCATAATTGTTGTGAGCAAGGTCACTAGGTTGCTTATAGATGAAGTAGTTGGCTAAGATGGAATCATCATTTTTGTGTGCAAGGTGACTAGAATGGGCTTTGCATATGTGTGCGCCGTGGTGCCATTAGAGACATGTATATGAAAGGGAAGATGTTCATGTCCATTTTCAAAAAATGCACCCACATTCTAGGTAGGGAGTGCAGGGCATTCATTACTCAATGTGTAACCGGCCTCTCTTCTTGCGGAACTAGTGTGAATCATTGAGGTTTGTTGATTAATTCTAATATTGATCTAACCTCTTCATTAGACTCTTTATCCTTTTAAGTTGCAACAAGGCTCATGACAGATTTGTATGTGGGTGATCCCCATATTTTTATTTCCACTTAGATTTAGGAGACCCACAAAATTGCATAGCTGTACGGTTGTTCATAAGTATGGTCTATAACATAAAATGTTTAGGATATAGTTATTGCAAATATGTTCAAGCATAATTGATTGTATATTTGCTCAAAAAACAATTTAGTATAAAATGAGATTGTAAAGGCATTTGAGCTAGGTTGTACCAACTTTACCATGGTGAAGAGAATTGTAACAATATGCTTCAGTTTCCTACAATCGTGCTAGTGTGAAGGGCTATAGCTTGATGGCAAAAATGTCTACAATAATGCCTAGCAAAAGCAAATGATTGGGTGAAGCAGGTGTCCTAGGAGAATAGCTAATATTGATTTGTTAGAGCTACTAATCCTACGATAGCACCTTGCATTTCCTAAGGTGTAGCACGGTTACACGCGAGTTTGGGTAACCCACTACACCCATACTCTACATGCTTGCCCCAATGTTAGTGGGGGGGGGGAGTGAGATCTCACTCCCCCCACCACGGGTGGGTATGACCTGGCGCTTTGCAAACATAAAATGAGGTTATACATGCATGTTTAAATGCAAGTTGTTTCTTCGAGAGCATAGTATTTGAATAGGATGATTGAGGTACGCTCTATATGGTTAAAAACGTAATATAAAATAGGATGATTAAGGTGCATTCGATAGGTTCCAACACATAGTACAGAATAGGATGAAAACACAATGCAACGCAGGATCGATGCTACTACGGCAATCGGACTTCGTCCGTATCGGATGACGTTGGTTATTTGAGAATCGAACTGCGCCGTATCTACGAGAGATTAGATATGGCTGCAAACAACCCCCCCGACACACACACACACAATTCACAGCACACACGAAGGACGTCTCGTGGAGGTCATGTCTGGCCACGGACGATTGTATGCAGTGTCATGATCCGTGATCAGTGTTGTGACGGGGGTGACAGGGGAGCTGGTTGTGTGGGAAGAAGCCATGGTGGGCGGCGAGGTTGCCGGGATGGCCGTGATCATCATCATGACCTGCGAGACGAAGGAGATGGCGACGGTCTTGAGCAGTAAGACAGGCTGAGGCGGCGGCGCAAGAGTCCCAGACTAGATATTGTGCCGTGAGCCGTTCGTGACAAGGCGCAGCTAGTCTTACGTGTCAGTAGCCAATACTCTTTCTTGAAATATTCCTTATTGAGTTTGCCGAAGTGTCCCATACTTGTAGCATGAATCCTTAGTGTAAAACACTTCAATAATCAAATGTGGGTGGAAACAATGGATGCAACATATGGAGATTGAGACCAGTAAACACATTGAAGACTTCACTTAGAATGAACAGTGAAGTCATCTAGGCAAGTGCATGTAACAAGACCTAGAAACTATGAAACCAAAACATGTAGGGATGTATATATAGGATCTAAACTATAGCCATCTAGATCTAGGCACTAAGATTATGTGTTCTAAAGTATCTCCATGTAGGAATGACAAAACACCAAAGCAAAACACAAGATACAAGAGCATAAAGTTGAAACCCAAAACACAAAAAAACATGAAGAACAAATGAAATCAATGGAACCAAAACCATGTACAATCCAAGCATGCATAACAACTTCACAATTCGAGGAAGTTAATATATGTATATCCTCTACATCATGTGCGTTCAAGGTTTATTTGTGAATATCCTTATCTATGAAATTTTCCTAGATAAAATATAATCATTTTCTATTCAATCTCTAAATAAACCCTTTATATTACACCCTTTTGTATGTAAAAAATATATACAAATGGTATTTTAAAAATACCTTATTTTGAACCCACTTGATGCACACATATATTTATGAGTAACTTACTTGAGATAAGAACTATCACCATAGTGAGGAGAAAGCAAGCAACCTCTCTTCGTTTCTAACAGCAAGGATCTCATACCCAATGACAACCATGATGGAATATGAAAGTACAAGTGATCACATAAATGGGAAGGACACACACACACAACTTCTTGATTGTTTATTACTATGGCATGTGCACATGTGCGTGTAGATACATGCACACACACATATATACTCAACATGGACTTCTCTTCCACATACACCCACCCTAAACTAGGTTGACCAAGAAAGTCTTGATGCTAAACTTGTTATGTCCAACATCGTCCTTTTCTTTGTGCGATACATATTATGCCATGATGCCTATAATGATGGCATATCACCTCAAGTTAACATGGAGAAGTGGTGATCTAGAAGTTGCACTTATTCTTTCATCTTGTTGATGTGGATTATTTCTCCTTATTGCCATAGCTAATGCTACTAGGTACAATTTAAAGCTCTATTAAATGGTTTAAAATGTGATCTAAAATAGTATTGATAGTTAAGATATACATATCCAAAAAGCTAGACAAAGTGCCCTAGTTGAAATACTTCCTTAGCCATCAATGTTTCCTTTAAGAACATGGCTAAGTGCAAAAGACCAATATAACATTGGATAGCTTTTTTACTACAAGACATACATAAAGCATTATTGGACCTAGGTAATTGCACTTTAGGATTGTCCCTTAAAGAGCACATGGATAATTATACAATTGACAGTGTGGGAATATAGGTTGTCTAAAATTATGGAACTACGTGGCTCAAATCTTTCATTGATTGTAGGCAATTAGAGCATGGTAGCTAAGGGCATTAGAATCTCAATAAACAAGCATATTCATACCATTTCAGTTATTTTCTTTTGGGTGCTAGGAGTTTTGCATCAAATCTTTGCGTTTAGCATCCCTGTTTGATTTGGATGATCCTTTGTTGCTCATACTTGTGATTTTTTAGACCTTTGTAATGCTTTATTGGCCCTTATCCCCACATTGAGTCACCATACTAGATTCTAAACTCTTTTAGGTATAATTCATACTTTCTATTTTGAATCTGTGTTCCTTTTTCCTTGAACTATCATGCCAATATCCTAGGGTGCCATCATATGTCTTGAGCTTTCAAATTAAAAACAACTAATATTGCCTTGACATTGAAACTGGTGTTTAAAATAATTGGATTGCATATCATATTGTCATGAAGGCTTGCAAAATAAGATGACTTGAAAAAGGAGTTTTAAATTGATGCATAATTTACATTGCTTTCGTTTTCCAACTGGGACAATGAACTACATGTGCATAATTTTCATTAGCTACACAAATGTTGTTTTAGGAGCTTAAAATTGAGACATTAAGCCTACATCTTTTGTAGTATGTTGGGAAAAGCTATAAAGTTATGGTACTAGGGGGGGGGGGGGGGTTTGATTGATTTTATCACCAATTTCTATAATATAGGGGGACTACCTCTTCATCGTTTTGACCCTATTCTTATGCTTCTTCACCACTTTGACAATAATAACATGTTTTAAAAGTGACATTTGTTCTATAACCTAAAATAGAGATTGACAAAAAGGAGCTGCTAGCTCCTCAATATCAACACTAAAGACCTAGCAAGATTTGTCTCCTATATGTCAACATGTGTTGGCTTGCATAAACTTCTTATGCTTCATTGAGCACTCAATCAATGCATGGGTGAAAGGCCCAAATAGTTGAGCTCTCAATTCATCCATGTAAATAAGATGCTATATGGGGGATAACCTTTCAACTCTTCTTAACTAAACACATATACATGCAAACTAGATATAAATCATAAACTAGAGTACTAGCTCATTGAAATTGAGACAATATGTGGGGATGTTACATTGTACTCTCAGAATCAATAGTTTGGTCCATGATTGGATTATGCCATTGCAAGCTCCTAAACTAGTAAATCTCAATAAGTATGATTAAGATGACAACTCTATTTTGTAATACATGTAATACATATTAGCATAGATGGTCATAACTATTTACTTTTGTATGGACGTACGCAATAGTTAGAACATTCTTACAATGGCTTGAAAAGACTTCTCCTAAGGATTCCTATTGAGATGATAAGCTTAACACGTGTGGACATTGATGATGGACCGAGTGGTTAGATAGATCAACACATCTAGACTTAGTATATCAATGATCCTCACATGGCCATTGAATTATCACTTATTATATTTGGTTTTTTGAAACTACCTACATGTGGCATAGTTCTAGTGCTTGTCGATTAGTATAGTCAATTATGCACTGTTTGACTTAATAGGCAACTTTTCTTTATGTTGTATCTTATCTATACTTTGTATAATGTGTGAAAAAAAGAAGAAGAAACTAGCAAGAACGCGTTTTGGCCTCCATCTCTCTTCTTGTGTACTTGAGTGAGCTTCCTTTTGTGTGTATGGTGTGTGTTTGGCGCAACAACTCAAGTAAGTATCCCCACTATGTGATTTGTGACATGATATTAAAGAGGCACCACTAAGAGAGGCTAGGTTTGAAGGTTGAAGTGAAGAGAAAGGAGCAAGGATTCAAGCAAGTAAGCAATGTATAAGAAGCTCTCCTATTCTCTCACTCTTTCTCTTGGATAGTGCCTCTGGAGGAACCAGAAGCAAGGTAGATAAAAAACCTCACATTGCTGTGAGATTTGGTGTGCAAGCAGAGCATTGTATATTGTGTAAGTTGCTACTTTTTAAACCATCTAAGGCCATTTTAGACCCCGTTTTAGACTTGTAAGGTTGTATATAGTAGTTTTGAGGTATATTGCAACTTTAATTGTGGCAACTGAAAGTGGATATATGGGTTATAGATTTTAAATCTATAAGTTCTGAGGTGTTTTCCAAGAAGAAAACACAAGTTTTATCTACAAATAGGTTGTAGATTAACATGTACTGTTATGTAGCCAGTGAAAAAGGCTTAGTGTAGCTTGCAGTTATTAAGGTTGTAGAAAACATGCTTGTTGTTTTGTATCAATTTTGTAATAATGACAAAGAATAGTGAAAGCCCCATCATTGAGAAGTTGGACAAGAACAATGACCTATCATGGAAGTTTCATGTGACAAACTTCCTTATTGGAAAAGACCTCTATGAGTTTATTTTAGGTGAAGAAAGGGAACCAGAGCAAAGTAATCTTGTGACTACAAAAGAATTAAAGGTATGGAAAGAATGGAATGAAAAAGACAAAAAGGTGATGTATTCGCTATATACAGTCATTGATAATACTATGCTAGGATATATCAAAAATGCAAAAACTTCAGATGCAGCTTGGATAATTTTCAAGAACATGACTTTAGTAAATACAAAGACATAGAAGATTTAACTCAAGGAAAAGTTAAATACTCTAAAGAAAGAGAAGATTTCTGTAAATGATTATGTTTTAAAAGTGAAAAGCATTACAAATGCCTCAACAACTATTTGTTGGGAATAAAGAATCACCAAGCCTTTTATATATATAGGAGTGTGAACTCATGCTTAGCACTTATACTTTACATATATCTATCTCAAAAACCTAAAAGAGGTACAAATTATTGTTGTATCCACACATCATACAACTCTCACTTTCTACTCTCTACTATTGATTACGTTTTCGTCTCTCTTTGCCATCGCCATCGATAACCACTACATCTCTACGCATCGAATACTTCAAACTGGTATTAGAGCATCAATCATCATGAGCATGCTTCTCGGAGTTCATTCAAGCCATGTTAGCTCATTCCATGTAAAGAGAATAATAAGCGGTCTTCAATCTTGATCAAGTCACATGTCACACAGGTCATCAAGAGCAATATGCAGGTCATGCAGGACATGCAACCTACACATAGATCATAGGACACAATCTATTTGCAAGTCACTGATCGCAGTCAGGTGCAGGTTAAGGTAGTAGTCAGTAGCAATTCGCAAGTCAACATAGGTTGCATATAGCATCTCCATAGTCCATATTTTTTATCTTAACAAAAGTCACGTTTTTTTCCAAAAAGTTTATCCTTTGGTAAATTTTGTGGGCTACCACACGTAAAAAAGCATAGATTGAGAAATCCTAAAGATTGTTCATGCATTTACTCTTGAAATTTGGGCTTCTGACATATACTTGGAGATTTTACTTGACTGAGTAAAATTTGTGAAATTTACATATAGTTGGATCTCAAATTGAAACTTTTCATGTATTTGTGAAAATTGCATAGTGAAAAATACAAATTTCTAAAATTTTAATACATTGGACCCCACATAATTTGGGACTTCTGTAAAATTTATAAAATTTTGTGTCAAGTTTGGTCTTAATATGCACTTGCAGTATAATTTCTATGCAAATTGAGCACATTAGACCCCCGAAAATTTTGGGGCTTATAAAAATTTGTAAAATCTTGGCAAAATTGGATCGTGGAATCTACTTGAGAGTTATGCTTGATTTGGGAGCAATGTATGATACAATTAGAGCAGTTTGAGCAGAGAAATTTTTGGACTTTTAACCTTGGTCAAATTTCACCCTTGGATGCATAATTTGGAGTTAAAATTGCATCAAAAAATTAGGGCTTTCTCATGCAATTTGATGTATTGGCATATGGCATAGCTACAATTACTTGTGATGTGCTATATAACACATTTTGTGACTCTAAAAATTAATTTTCATATCTAAAATTTTTGTACTTACTTGGTTTTTCATTGTTTCTTGGTACTTATTTTGTACCTTGGTCATTTGTGTGATAGTCAGAATTACATTTGTTGACCTTTGAGACATTTTTGGGCTATAAATAATGGCTCGCAACAATGATGGCAAATCTTTTGCACATTAAGAAGCTTGAGGATGCACAAAACTTCACTATATGGCAGAAGCAATGCTATAATGTCTTGGTGCACAAGAAACTTATGAAGCCCATAAAGACAAAATGAGTAAAACCAACAATCATGGATCAAGATGAGTGGGATGAGTTAGATGAGCTTGCATGCTCTACGATAGAGCTTTCAATGTCAAACACTTTGTTATTTAACATAGAGATTTGAAAGCTGCTTACAAAGACTTGAGAAGTTATATGATCAAGAAAGTGTGGTAAGCAAGGTTTATTGGTTGAAATTTTTTATAGACCTTAGTATGAAGGAAGGTACGTCTATGTCTATACATGTGACAGAGTTTAACTCTATTTTCAGCTAGCTAATTGCTTTGAAGTTCAACATTGATGAGGAGTTCCAGGCAACATTTTTGCTATGCACTTTGCCTAAAAGCTGAGACACTTTTAGGAAAACAATGAGTAACTCTAATGCCATACTGTTATATTCAGATGTGGAAAGCTCTTTACTCGTGGAAGAGCTAAATTGGCAAAATAATTTAGCAAACAAGTCTTTCCATGCACTATGTACTAGAGGCAGATCCCAACAAAAGGGTGATTCTGAAAATAAAGCATGTAGCAAGTGCCATGGAAAAAATATAGAGTGCCATCATTGTAGCAAGAAAGGTCACTTAGAGTGAGATTACTTTAAGTGGAAGAAAGAGAAGGGCAAGGGTAAAAGACATTGATGATATCAAAGATGAGAAAAAGGATAGCAAGCATGCAAAGAAGAGCAGTGTAAGGATAGAGAAAGTCAATGTAGTGAGTTACAAGAGTGAGAGTGGCAGTGATGTACTCATTGCTTTTTCCTTTAGTACACAGTCATTGATTGCAAATTCTGATGATGACATGCACACTTGGATTCTTGATTCAAGTGCTTCATTCCATGTGACACCACACCTAACTAGTTTTCTAACGATAATGGTAGTAGACATGGTATTGTCCACTTGGTGGACAACTATGTGTGTGACACTGTAAGGATTGGCAGTGTGCAATTGGCCTTTCAACATGGTTTAGTCTTCATCTTGCATAATGTGAGGCATGTATCCTAGCTCAAGAAGATATTTGATGAGCATATGGTAGCTAGATGATGAAGGCTACCGCACCACTTTTGGGGATGGCAAATGAAAGAAATGTATGGGACCTAGGATTTTTGCTAAAGGCTCTAAGATCAACACTGTATCTATTACATGTATAGTATGTGTGACCATATTGTCACCATAATCGACTAGCCAAGTGTGTCTCTAGGGCACAGCCAGTTGTTGGGATACATGAGTCAAATTAGAATGAAAGTGCTTTCTTATTTGGGTTATTCATCTGAAAGAAGTGCTAAACATGTCCAAGCATTTTACTCAAGTCCAAAAAGAGGACATACCAAAACCTCTTGAAGAGGTCATGGTATGGGACGTACTGGTGATAACCAACAAAATAAGTTAAATCAATAGTTTGGTAATATGCAAGTTTGAGGAGGCCATGGCAAGTTTAGAGACGAGGGGAGCTCTAGAGGAAGAGATAAAGGGTAGAATAGAGATTCTTACATATGTAGTATTACTTGCCATTATTGTGGTAAAATAGATCATATTCCAATCCAATGTTACACTAAGAAAGATAATATGCACAATTGTAAATTACAGTAAGAAAATTATGCATCATCTTCACGATAGAATGAAGATAAAAAATGAGCATCTATTTGTTATGCATTATGTGATGAATGCTGTTTTAGGAAAGAAGACACATGATGATGTATGGCATGTTGATTCATGTATATCTAATCATGTAACCATCCATGTTGAATGGTTTGAAGAGATGTTGGATTTACAAATTCCGGGTTATGTATGCATATTGGGGGGGTGAGTGTGCAATGAAGTGCGAGATAGAAATGGAGCAAGAGCAGTATTGAGAGTAAAAGAGAGAATCCCAAGATGAGTATACCAATTAGTGACAGTATACAAATAATAAAATGCATTTATATGTTAGGGTACAAATAAGGATGTGTTCACACCCATAAGTTTATACACATAGATTAACAAACTTTACACTCAATAACCTCCCATTTAAAGGCTTGAAGTGTTACCTTTAAGCTAGCCAACTTCCACTAATCAAATACAATTCTCATGTTAAGCCTTTGCAAGACTCTTAGTGAGAATATCGACAAGGCTATCTTAAGTTTTGACCTTAGTGAGTGTGACAAGACCATCATGCAAGACCTTTCAAATGAAGTTTTCCTGAAAATCTATGTATTTGGTACGAAACATGGCATTCTTAGACAGACATACGGCACTCTGGCTATCACAACCAAGCATTGGAGTAAGAGAAGAAATAATAAAATCCTTGACCAAACAGCCAAGCCAAATAGCTTCCTTAAAAGCTTTTGTGGTGAAATATATTTAGCCTCTCTGTAGTGCTCAATGCTACAATTTTCTACAACCTTGAATACCACAAAATAGCACCACCAAACAAAGTAAAGACATAACCACTAATAGATTTTCTAGTGTCAAGATCTCTTGCCATGTCTGAATCACAAAATCCTTGCAAATCTAGTGTACCCTTTCCATAGCATATAGACTTTTCTTGTGTACCCTTTAAGTATCTTAAGATACATTTTATTGCTTCCCAATGTGGCTTGCTAGGGTTAGATATGAATCTACTAACAACTCCGACTACATTAGCAGTGTCAGGATGAGTTGCAACCATGGCATACATCCAAGAACCACAAGTTGATGCATAAAGTATGCCCTTCATAGTAATAGCAACTGCATCATCTTTTGGGCAATCAGATTCGCTAAGCTTTGTATATCACAGTAAAGGCACACCAAGAGGCTTAGCATTAGCCATATTAAATTTTTCAAAGTACTTTGTTGATAAACTTGTCATATGAGAGAAATAAGTGTTGTCCTCTATCTCTTTTAATGTGCATGCCTAAAATATGTTCAACTGCCCCCAAATCTTTCATTGAGAAGGCTAAATTCAGTTGCCTTTTAAGAGCATTTAAAGTACTTTTATACTTTCCTGCAATCAGCATGTCATCCACATATAAGACTAGTACAATAAGACTTCCATTATCACTATTTTTAGTTTATAAGCAATGATCTGCATGACTATATTTAAATCCATGACTAAGCATAAAAGTATCAAACTTTTTATTTCATTGTCTAGGGGCTTGTTTCAACCCATATAAGCAACATTTCAAGTTACAAACTATATGCTCTTTCCCTGGAATAGCAAAACCTTTAGACTGTTTCATGTACAACTCTTCATCTAGATCACCATGAAGAAAAGTAGTATTCTCATCCATCTGATCCAACTCTAAATCCAAGGATAGAGATCTTTGTTGTCCATTATCTTCTACTTGTAGCACAATAGATTGCTGCTTATTTTCAGCATCAAAAGGAACATAATCTTCAACTAATGGTTGTTGGATGGCTAGCTATTCATGCTGAAATTTGACATTCTTTGTATCAAGGTCACCGCGTGTATCATTTTTCAACAACTTTGCCTCATTAAACACTACATCTCGGCTACGTACTATCTTCCTATCTTAAGGAATCTAAACTCTATAAGCCATCTCTACCTCAACTCCATATCCCATGAGCATGCCCTTGATGGATTTAGTCCTCTGATTTATAGAAACATGCACAAAGGCATCACAACCAAAGACACACAAATGATCATATGAAGTAAGTTTTCCAAACCAAACCTCTTCAAGAATGCCATTTTCCAATACATGATTGGGAGATCAATTGCATGACTTTCTACTGAAATCATCAATAAAAGTTTTGAATGGCATTCCTGAATAAAACATCATCATTAGAAACTTTTTGAACTCAATAAAACATCATCATTAGAAACTTTTTGAACTCATTAGAAACACATACACCCATGAATTTCTACTGAAATCATCAATAAAAGTGACCAAGTACAATGTACCCCCATGTGAATTAATAGGCATAGTACACACATCACAGTGTACTAAGTCAAGAGCATTGGAATTTTTAACGACACCAGAGTAATTAAAAGACTTCACATGCTTTCCATACATGCAATCATTACAAAAGTCGAGACCAAAGCCTTTTACATCAAATCTCCCTAATAAAGAGGAGAGAACTCGAAGGCCTCTCTAGCTCATATGACTAAGTCTTTTATGCCAAAGTTTCATCTATGAAAATGAACTTCAGCCACATCCAAAAACTTGCCAAGTAATGCTTTACAATGCAAATAGTACAAAGTCCCATTTTTGCTACCTTTAACAATTAGCATAGAGTCCTTGAGGACCTTCCAAGATCCACCATCAAATGTAGTAAAGTATCCTCTTGCATTAAGTTGTCCAATTGAGACTTTTCTTTATGCCAAGTACATATTTGACATCCTATAAAATCAACTCTTCGCCATTTTCAAGAGCCAAGTGAATGGTACCTACACCCTCTATTTTACATGCATAATTGTTACCCAACTAAACCTTGCCTAGGCAACCTACATTGTATTTAGAAAATGACTCGAAAGAGGGAGTAACATAAAAAGAGACACCAGTGTCCACTATCCATGATTGGAACAGTCCATCATGAGCTAAAAATAAGGCATCAATCACCTCCCTATTGGTGATATGCAACTCACGTGCTACTACCATAACATCTACATCATTGCATGAGACTGCAACAAGTATCTCTCCAGTGTCAGAGAGCTCTTCAATGACCACACTAGATGCAACATTTGCCTTTGTAGCTTCTTTTGAGGGAGAGATGTAATTGTCTTTCTTGCCATCCTTATTTTTATTTCCTTGAGGTTTCTTTCTTTTTGGATATTTCTTATAGTATCGACAATCTGGCTTTTTATGTCCTTTATGCCCACATTGATAGTGAGTAACATCTTGTTGTTTGCCATTGCTTTTACTCGTGCTTTTCCATTTATTTCTTGTATTACCCCTCCTTTTTGACCTGCCTCTGAGATGATAGGTTGAATCACTGTAATCTCCACTAGACTTTCTTTTGATATTCTCATTGAGAATAGAGGTCTAACACCATCAAATGTCAAAGTAGGGTTGTTGCTTAGTGAAACGACCAAAGACTCCTAGCTATTAGGGAAAGTCATCAACAAGAAAATAGCCTTCAATTTATCATTAAAGGGCTGCAACCTAGATTCCTACAAAGCAATTGACTCAAAATCCCTATGAAAGCACTCAAATACTCCGATGTTGGCTTAGACTTATTCAACTCCATGTTCACAAGTTTACACATGAGATACACTTGATTTACCATAATTATATTTTCATAAGTATCCTTCAACTTTTTCAATATGGCATAAACCGTATCAAGATACTTAATGTTCGTAAGTACATCATCAAATACAACCATTTTAATATATGCAATGGCCTTCTTGTTGAGTCTAGCCCAATCCTCATCTATCATAGTTGTATACTTGATTTCTAAGAGAGCATCATCACAATCCTTGAGTTAAAAAATGCATTGCATCTTGTCCTTCATTTCAAGAAGGGATTTAGTATCATTGTTGCTAGAAGCATTAGTGGCCACTATTTAGCAAACTACTAAGTTTCCATGTTGTATTTTATGAGATTAAATATTAGGCTCAATATTTAGCTAATTTTAGCCCAAAATTTCAAGAGATAAGAGCAAGATTTGATCCAAGTTTATGTATAGCAATAGAAGGAATGACTTTCAATAATATAAGTGAGTTTTCAGCATATAATCCATGCATACACCACTGCAAAGTGACTTTAGCAATATTACCAAAAATACATTTGTAATAGTCCCAAATATACAAATGATCACTAAGACTGCTACACCGTGAATATTCAGTAATATATTCAACTCAATGGAAGCTATTAAACATGTACACTACATACAAATGTGCCCAAAAGTACTTCTGATACATAGAAACACTAGAATTCTCTGTACTTTCTTTAAAATCTCACAAGTAGAAGATAATAAGCTCAAATTTCATTGCTTGTAGTACTAAGATTACTTCAGCAATGTCCTTGATGAACATTTCACACATCAAATTTTTCAAAATTCACAAATTTCAACAAAAGCCCCAAAATTTCACTCACCAATCTACCCCAATTGCATTAATATGTATTTACAAGAGCATAAAATATATAAATTTAGTAAAATTCTATAGAATTTTGTAAAAGCTCCTAATTTCTTGGGTCCAAATGTGCACCAATGTCAATACATTTGGCTCAACTAAGAAAAACTTGACTGATACAGTAAAAGCCCTAAAATTTGCAAGACCAACGCACACGATTTCTATCATTTTCAAATCCAATGTCATTGTTATGTATGATCAACAATAAATCTAAGAAAATCCCCAAATTTTCAAGCATAATACACAAATCTGGGAGCTGTGCTTATGCGTGTGAATCCCCATTAGTAAGAAGAAAAATAAAATATAAAAAATATTTTTTTTAAAATTGATAAATCAGGAGCTATCAAAGCGTAGCGCCCATTGACATGTCTCACGCTTGGCTTGTCACGCCACATCAGACTACGCCATCGCTTAGCGACTTGCTTCTTGGGTCACATCCCCTATGGCCTATCACACCTAGTCTCTATGCATGTTTGAGTCATGACAACTATCTATGGGATATCGCCTCATGCCTAGTCATGCTGTGATTTCTTGCATGTGACCAATTTGGTCAAGCACAAAATGACCATCGCCAAGGCTTGCCTACTGCCAATGTTAACTTAAAGAAGTGAAACTAATGAAATTGACCAGTTAACTAGTCAAGAAAAATGCTTGCTCTCCATTGATTAGCTGAAAGGTGAATGTCTTGGCTTCTTCTTCTTGTGTGTAGGACTTATTCGTATTGTCCTTAGAAAGCACACACATATTCTTTCCGCAACTCTGATACTAGTTTATTGGGAGGTGAGCGTGCAATGAAGTGCGAGACAGAAATTGAACAAGAGCAATATTGAGAGTGAGAGTGAGAGAATCCCAAGATGAGTATACCAGTTAGTGACGATACACAAAGAATAAAATGTATTTATATGTTAGGTTACAAATAAGAGTGTATTCACACTTGTACATTTATACATACAAAGATTAAGAGACTTTACACCTGAAGGGACTTTACACCCAATAGTGCAAATGAGTGATGATTCATGCCACCCAATTTCACACATTGAAAAAGTTCTTTTGTCCTTGCATGATGGTGAGACAAAGAGTCTCTTGGATATATTACGTGTGCTATTCATCACAAAGAATTTAGTGTTTGTTGGTTAGATGGTAGAGCAAGGACTGCAAGTTCAATTTAATGCAAAGGTTGTTTTAGAAAGGATTTCAATAATAAGTTTAGATTGGTCATAAAACAAAGTAGAGTTGGCCCCATGTTTACTTTAGATGTTAGAATTCATGTTATGAATGATGTTATGTATGCTAAAGGTAAAGGAATGGTTTAGACATTGAAATATGGCACAAACGTATTGGACATGCAAATATAAAAATACTAAAATTAATGCAATCCAAAAGGTTAGCTACACGGTTACTTGCTTTTAGAGTTGCACAATTATGAAGCATGCCAATTTGCTAACTAGACAAGACAATCTTTTCTACATGATAGAGATGTGAGTAGGAATATACTTGATTATGTGTATACACATATTTGGGAATCTACACAAAATATATCTCTTGGTGGTAGCAAACATTTTATCATGTTTATTGATAATTCTTTAAGAAAGTTGTGGGTGTATTTTATAAAGAAAAAGAGTGATACATTTGAGCACTTTGAAACTTTCAAGTCTATTAGTCTTGAAAGTTAAGTAAACATCAAATGGAGAGGAAGAGTATCTCTATAATGAGTTCACTAACTTCTTAAGATCTCATGAAATAAAGAGAAAGTCTAATTGTAAGTATATCCCACAACAACATGGGTTTGTACAAAGAAAAAATAAACATATTGTAGTAGTTACATTGGCATTAATGGCTAAAAAGAATTTAGAAAAATATTTTTGGTTTGAAGCTCTTCATATTGTTGTCTATATTATGAACAAAACTCCCATAGTTGCAGTTCATGGAATGATCTTCGAAAAATGCTTTACAGGCAAGAATCTTGATCTATCACACTTGAAAGTGTTTATTTGTATTGCATATGTTAATGTCACAAATGAGCTACAAAAGAAGCTTGATCCAAAGGCTAAAAGATATATTTTCATTGGATTTTCTTTGAGTAGAAAGAATATCGCTATTATAACCCTGTCATGGGTCAATTTAGAGTGAGTATGGATGCTATTTGTCATGAGATAAGCAATCGGTATGCATCTAGTGGTGATACATTGGATAATAATGATGATATAGTTATATATAGAAATAAAATAAAAAATCATGGAGCCTTAATGGACCAAAAAACATTATCATGTACTACATCTACAGATAGCCCTTCGTCTGAGGAGAAACTAAGGAGCCATTCCACATCTTTAGGTGTATCTACTAGTATTATAGATAAGGTTAAAGGAAAGAAGAAAGTATCAGATGGTAATGATGTATTTGCCAGTCATTTGGGGTTCAATGAAGATTGTAGTGGTTCAAAAAGCTTGGATGATGAGCTTGGTATTTATTCAATTAGGACACTATGTAACGTGCTCGCCTATTAGTTGTTCAAGCACATTTTAGCGGTCCATCAAGAAACAAATATAAGTGTCGCTGCCCGGCTCTCCAATGCAAAGTTTCGGGGTTTGTCGCCTAGGAATTCCCAAGTCCGCTGCCTCGCAACGTAATGTTCAATGGCTGAACCCATTAGGATCGATCGAGAATCTAGATTCCTAGTGGTCAAGGTTTCCTAACAGCATTCTAGCATCTCATCTTGGACATCCTACTTTACGCAAAAATACCCAAGCCAAAGCAGATCCAAGTCACACTTGGTTCAAAGAGAATGGGAAACAAGAGAGATGCATCGCTCAACCTCTCTACTAGTACGACATAATTCCATTCCAGTCCCCTAAAATGGCATGAATCAAGTTTTAACCTATCAATACCTAAAGGTCAAACATCGGTAAAAACTAGTGAGGAGCCTCCCCATTCTCTAGGACCACCCTACCATAGAACGGACCCGTCGGGGGTTCTGCCACCTGCTTCGCTCAATAGACATTCTTTAGTTATCTAATTAGATCTTATCACATTTATGTGTGACATTTAAAAATCTGCTTCCTTAATTAAGCATTTTAGGGAACATGGTTCATTCACATAACTTATGGTACTAACACAAAAACAAAGCAAGCAATCCTTTTGACAAATAAGTTTCTTAACTTATCTTCGAGTTAATCTTTGTCTCTAACCCATATAGGAGAAATTATGTATCCCTTCTGCCTTGCAGAAGTAACTGGTCCAAATCATATGGCACCATAAAGCTCTATCATTTATCTAGAATAGGATCTTCCAACGCCATAGACATTAGGCTCATGACAGTCTTCAACTACGTTCCAGACTAGGCAAGGACTGTCTAGAGCTCCACCTGACCCCAAGTGGCCTAGAAGTGAGACACAATTTCCGTGGTTGGTCTTTTCACCACTCGACCTTCGGCCCATGAATCGAGCAATGCCCACTTAGGTTGAAGTGCGATGTGACCTTGGAGATGATCCACCCATGCAAAATATCATTTCCTTAATTAATCTGGTTAAGAATCAAGCAGAATCAAGCACAAACAAGGCATTCAGCCCTAATATCATTTTCCAAGAAAACATTTCTTTATTCCCATGGAAACTTGTCATCATAGATCCCTGCCATGCATTTATAATCCAACATAAGCACATGGAATAATCATCCCAACCATAATCCAACAATCAATTTAATGCAAAGCATTTAGGACGTTTGATCAACCAATAGAAACAATTGTATTATTTTCCAAACCTTGCAAGAATAGTTGTGATAAACTTTTCATCGCATATCTACTCTCCCTTTTGGGATCAAAGAGCGACACTATGTAGAATTTTAATTGACTTTATCTTCCTTTCTGCTACGGCAAGGAGTCACGTATCATTGATGTAAGTTTCACATAATCTCTCCCATGTATATACCATCTATGTGCATAACCCTTAGGGTAACCTTGCGAACCCTAAACAATATTGTCATGGGCAAAGATTAATCAAAGACTTATCGATGCTTAATACTTTAGAGTCTTATATGCTGCTTATACTATGCATGGATGTCACATAGAAACTAGGGGCAATTAACTTCCCTTGATTCAAGTACTTTGCAAACTTTATCCTCGAATATTTGAGATGAACTTTATCCTTTTAGTTAACCTATTATCATGGGCATAGCACAATTTAATGCATCTCGTGCGAAAATCAAAGCAAGCAGTCCTTTAATTTGGAAATATATTACTTACGACTGGTATCGCAGTTGGATTGGCAGTGATGCCCTCACCCGAAGCTCCGTTGTTCATTGAGAGATTGCCATCTGCGTGTGCGATAATTTTCACTTGGGGGGCCATCCTCGATCTTCTTCTCTTTTAGACACGCTTGACACAAGACTTCCTTGCATTGCACTCGATTAGTGAGGGCCAATTGGGGAGAGAATTAAGCTTGTGGGTAGAGGATGGTATAGATTCATGGGCAAAGGGGAAAGAAAGAACGTGTGTGGACACCCCCTAGTCTGTGCACTCAAAGGTGGAGTGTTACTTGTAGTTACACTCTTGTTTCCAACCACTTCCAATGATCGTGTCCATGGCTTTCTCTTTGTCAATCTTGGTAGCTTGATAGGCCTTTGAAAGGGGCTTGAAACTCAGCAGGAGAAGAGCTTTAACTAGGAAGAAGGGCTCATATGTGAAAAAGGTCCTTCATGCAAATGAAAGGAGAATGAAGAGAGGTGAAGGCCTTCGGTAATGATGATCCCCTTCTTCTTTTTGCCTTCATAGACACTCCCTATCCCTATCTCTCTCTCTCTCTTAGCCCATGCAACGACCTGGCCTCCTTGCGATGGGAAAGAGAGGAAGAAGGAGCCGAATTACAGCCTTGGGGGGGGGTTTATAGTTGGAAGGGGGTATTATAAGGGGGGGGGGGGGAAACTTGAAGAGGAGGAGTGGTGGTGGCAGTGACCACCACCTTTTGTGCATGGTGGCGATGAGTTTTGTAGGCCCGTGGCCTCATTCTTATCCTCTCCCTCATCATCATTTCGATCATTGACTACTTCTTCTTCTCCCTCGATAGAGTCGTCATCTTGCTCTTCTTTCCCCATGTCATCGCCTCCTCCCTTCTTGTACTCGTCATTGTCATCCTCTTCGTCCTTTTTTCCCCCGCCGCCTATCGACGATGATAGGGGGAGGGGATTTAAAATTTTCAATTATTTTTAATTGCTAAGGTGGGGATTCCAATGGGCTGCGCAAGGATATTACATCCTCTTCCCCTTAGAGAACTTGAGATGTCCTCATCTCGGAAGAACTAGGGAAGATAAGCATTAATGGGGCTTAGGGCCTGTGGGTTAGGACCCACCATGCGTCCACTGCGCTACTCGTAATGACTCAAGTAGTGCAAATATTATTGCAATTAAAAATAGATACAATAGTAGGATTTATTCCCAATATAAGTTGTATTACATGTCGATAGAATTTCTAGGATTGCTAATTATCTTGGAAGGGTGCATTGGGCTCTAGGTCTTCATCTTTGTCTGATTCCTCTATATATCCGAAGACTGCACTTGTGTAGCTTCGTTTCCTTGGAGGTTCAATGCCAGGACAATCTACTTGGATGTGTCCTAGCTCATTGCAGTGGAAGCATTAACAGTAGGGACATCTCCTATAGATGTTCCCTATCTCTCCACATATGTGGCATCTCTTGCCCTCATCTTGGGAATCATCTTTGTCACAATTTCTCCGTGTAAGTTCTTGGACGATTGGCTTTTCTTGAAGTAATGCATCTTGCAAGTCTTTGGACGCATTACTTTAAGATGGTGATTTAGAGGAGTGTTTAGGACATGACAAAACTTGGAAACTTGCTACGCAATATCCATAGGTGGTGCATATTTTAGTAGGGTTATAGAATTTGAGTAGTAGACCTCCAAGGTTAATTCTAGCTGCTTAAGCTTGAAGAATTCATTCGTCCTCAAAGTTTGGTAGATTGGCAGAAGGTATTGTGCATGTACAATATCTTTCAGCTGAGCACAAGTGAGAGTGGCTTCAGAAACACCTTGATCTTTGCACCATTGCTTCCACCATATCCAAGCTTGATCAACTAACTTAAGTTTGCCTATCATTGCTTGATTGGAAAAAGCAGTTCCTCAAGCAGAGAAATAATCATCCATTGACTCAAACCATATCTCCACCTCATCTGCGACGTCTATTTCTTCTCCATCAAACTTGGGTGTCTTAATTTTCTTGAGAAGGAATTTCTTCTCTTGCATGTCAGTATACATGGGTGCAGAAGGTGTCTAACAATCAAGCCATACCACTTCAGTTATTCTATTTAGGATATATCTACGAACCAATTAATCAATCACACCTCATTACAAAGTTTCGCTTTCATACCAACTATATTAGCGGTCCATCAAGAAATAAATTTAAGCATCGCTGTTTGGCTCTTCCATGGAATGTATTGAGGTTTATCGCCTAGGGTTTTTCGAGTCCACCGCCTTGCAACAAAATATTTACAACGGAACCCACTAGGATCAACCTGGAATCTGGGTTCCTAGTGGTCAAGGTCTCCTCACAGCATTCTAGCCTCGGGTCTTAGACATCCTTCTTTAAGCAGAAATACCTAAGCCAAAGCAGATCCAAGCCGCACTTGATTCAAAGAGAATGGAAAACGAGACGGATGCGCCACTCAAACTCTCTCCCAGTAGGACATAGTCTCATTTTGGTCCCCTAAAACAACATGAATCGGGTTCTAACCTATCAATACCTGAATGTCAGATGACAATAAAACCTTGTGAGAAGCCTCTCAATTCTCTGGGACCACCTTGTCGGGGGTTTTGCCCACCCGCTTCTCTCAATAGGCATTCTTTAGTTACCTAATTAGGTCCTATCACATTTATGTGTGATATTTAAAAATCAACTTCCTTAATTAAGATTTTTAGGAAATAGGCTTCGTTCGTGTAACTTATGGCACTAACATGAAAGCAGAGCAAGCAATCCTTTTGACAAACAAGTTCTTTAACTTATCTTCGAGTTAATCTTTGTCTCCTACCTATACAGGAGAAATTATGCATCCCTTCTTCCCTGTAGAAGTAAGTGGTCCAAATCACATGGCACCATAAAATTCCATCACTTATCTAGAATAGGAACTTTCAATGCCACAGATGTTGGGCTCACGGCATTCTTCAACTCTGTTCCGGACTAGGAAAGGGCTGTCTAGACCTCCACCCCAAGCGGCCTAGGAGTGAGACACAATTTGTGTGGTTGGCCTTCTCACCACTCGACCTTCGGCCCATGAATTGAGCAGTGCCCACTCGGGTTGAAGCACGATGTGACCTTGGACATGATCCACCCGCGCAAAATATCATGCTCAAAGTATCCTTTCCTTAATTAATCCGGTTAAGGATCAAG